>NC_062282.1:117432397-117749897 GCF_902655055.1 Lutra lutra | reverse complement strand
CTCATCTTTTCCTTAGTTCTGGAACTTTTTATTGCTGCTATGGAAAACTCTGGTAAGGGGCTTTCCTGTAGCACTGATCACCTTTCTGGTTATACAGTTTGAGTTTTCCTCGTTAGCAATTATCACTATGAAGACTAAAAGCCATTATAGTTTCCTATCATTATGATAACTGTCACCATTGTTGCAATTTAATTATTAAATAATTGAGAGAGGCAGTGATTTTCAAACTGTAGTGTGCTAGTGCATTTAAGAATGTTAATTTAGGTATTAGAAACCACACTATGGAGGCACCTCAGTCTTTAAGTGTCTGCCTTTGTCTCAGGCCAGGTTCCCAGGGTCCTGGGATCCAGCCCTGCATTGGGCTGTCTGCTAGGCGGGAAATCTGCTTCTCCCTCTTCCACTCCCCTGGCTTGTGTTCTTTCTCTCGCTTTGTCTCTCTCTTTCAAATATATAAAATCTTTAAAAAAAAAAAAAAAGGAAAGGGAAGAAACCACACCTCAGAAAATTCTGCTACATCTGCAATAATTTGCCCAAATGTTATTTTTTATAAGCATATTGGGAAATTATATGTTTTACCAGTTCAATTTAAATATTTCTGTTCCCCTGAATTATTCAATTATATATAATACAATTAGATATACAATAAATTTGCTATTCAATAAATTTGAGGCAATAATACCATATAAAACATAGTGCCTCATCTCTACTTTTAAGGAAATATTTTATTCTATACATGCTCTTATACTATGAGCAGGATATTATCTTACACATTTGTGGTTCCATAATGAATAATAGACTCTGTTGATAAGACGATTATAGATTAGATGATAAAATTTAATATAAACAAATTATGTCAAATCAAGCATGTCAAATATATCACATTATAAAATGTGCAAGGTTTTCCAAAACATACCTTCCACACACACACACATATATGGACTTCTAGTATATGTATCTAGAACTTCCTTTGTAAATGTAGGAATCAGATTAGTTTTGTTCACCCCTGAGTCTCTTCAGCCAAGGAAACATAAAAAAATCAATACATATTTGTCTAATGGGTATTTAGGTATGCAAAGTGAAATGAAATGGATTTCCTCAGGAAAAAAATATGCATGCAATTAATAAAAGCCTAATAAGATATGTTCCCAAAAATAGATAAGAATTCTTATTTGGAAGAGTGTATCTTTACCAATACACCTCTTATATCAATTAAGCCACACCTGCTTTTGGGAATTGGGAATGTTAATGCTATATCCATATAACATTGATGAAATCTACCAGTCCTGACTGTGGACTTCTGTGAGAAAAACTTAGACGTGAGGTTTTCATGTTATTCATAAAATTCTTGAATTTTGCTTGACAATTTAAAGGTTACAATGGTTGCATCATGGGATGCACAGCCTTCCAGAGTGGTATATTCTTTGCCAAGTTTTCCATTTGAGAGGACAGTGATAACCTCTAAAAGGAAGGATAAGTGCTTTGCTCTGTGAAGTTTCACAGGAGAAGAAAAGAAGATTACCAATTTCCTTATCTCTTGACCATACATTTCATGGAGTTTGTGTTGAATTTATATGTTTCTTATAACTCTGCCCCCTACTTAGGTAGCAAATGTTTCTGGAAATTATAAAATGTAGAAGGAACTACATTTTTTATGTAGTTCTAAAAGAAGCAGTCTAGTTTAGATTTTGCAGGCTCTACAATTGGGATGTTCCACTGACTAGTTTCATGGGGTATAATTATCTTCCCCCTTAATGTGAGCCTTACTTTGGGATGTGAAGTGAGGAGAAAGCTCCAAATGATTAGTAATGTAGGGATCCCACCAACAACCTAATGTCCATTTTCATATGTATTAATTTTTGTTGCAAAGTGCCAAAGAACAGGAACTATAATCACAGGAGCTTGGTTATCTTTCTATTTGTTTCTGAGAGTTCATTGAAATATGTGAACTCTGCAAAAATTAGGTAGGTGTCCATGATGTACATAACATCTTATTCGCAGAGTTACTCTGACTCCGTGTCACTCAGCTATGGCCCTCTACCAGTAGACTGATAAGAGAAGAAATTTTGAGATAGATCTTATCCATCCACTTGAAAGACTAAGGAAATAATGGGATCGATTATAGCTGAGTAAGAAACAGCCAGGGCCTTAAAAGAAACAGATGGTATACTCAAACTGAGCAATTGAAGAGATTTTAACAAAGGGACTCTTTAAGATGTGGTGTGCAGAATTTTGGGAAGCCACCAAGTGATAGTGAAGTAATCTGGGGTTTGAAAAAGAAGGGGTTGGGGACCTAGGAGGACTTCACCAAAGCTAGCCTGATAGGACAGGGAGATGGGGAAGATTACCTCTAGACAGAGAGGGTAGCTTTGTGGAGAGGGTCAGTACATGGCAGCTGTGGCCTTCAGTAGGGATGCAGCCAACCCATAATAACCTGAGAGGAGGGACTTTGGAATAAATGTTTTCATTCATCCATTTTCCTCCTTTCCTTTGGATTGTGTCTGTCTCTAATTGGCTGAATCCTACCAGAAACCAAGAGTAAAGGAGCGGGTCAATTTTGTCTGCACAGGTCAGCATCTGGGGCAAATTTTAAGAAGAAAAAGATAGAGAGTAGGCCTGGAAGACTGAACTGAAAATATAAAGCACATTGTGGTTCCCAAAGTATTCTTAATGGAATACTAGTTCTGTGAAATCAGTAATGGTGAAAATGGCCCAGGATCAAATTAGTTTGGGAAATGCTACATAACATAACCCACATGTCTATATACAAGGTGCAAGGCACTGACAGAGGCATGAAACATAGGAAATCTCTGCCTTTATGAACTTTATAGCTTACTGAAAGAGAAACAATAAGTGTACAAATAAACAATGGCTGCATAACTCAGTGTTATGTAGTGACCAGTGTTATGAAGAGTAATAAAAGTTTCTTTTTGATGGGATGTATGTTAAATATTATGCTATCAAAAACAATTTTGTAAATATGGATTTAATAAAAATGTCTGCTGGGGAAAGTATGACCCCTTCAAACTGAGACAATTTTAATAATTTATAGTACATTGTTTACCACACTGGAAATATATAAAATAGATATTAAATTAACTAATTTGGGAACTTAATAGGAGTCATATAAATAAGAGTAAGCTATAATCTCAAGCACAAATGACAAAGGGAAAAGTGTATAAAATAAAAATGTGGAAAATGGGTAAGTGAAAAATTTTAAAAAAGAGAGCAAAGAGAAGAATGTAAAATTCATTATAATTTGAGCTAGAGTTCACATTTCGTTTATTGATAGAATCTTGTATACCTAGTATCTTTAGAATTAATCATAAAACAGAGCTGGAATATTTTCACATCTTTTTATGTGTTTCCTTCCTCTTTTACTTTGCCTCTCCTATATTATCTCTGTGCTTTCTTAACTTTCCTCTAAAGTGACCAAACACTACTCACTTTATATCCTGTGTCTGGCCCTATATTTTGCCCTGTGGGGTTTTTAAGAGATGCCTTGCAAGTTAAATTATATAAAAAGAACTGTTATTAAGTAATAATTGTAAGAACATAAAACAAGGAAAAAGCTAACCTCTATGTGGACTTGCTTTGTGTCAGATAGTGTCATAAGTGTTTACGTGGACTACCCCTTTAGTGCTCACAACAACCCCATGCCATGGACACTGTTATTATTCCCATTCTATAGATTAGAAAACTGAGGCATTAAGAGTTTAAGTAACTTGCCCAGTGATACACAGCTAGGGGGTGGTAGAGGTTTGAGATCTAACCCCAGAGCCTGGACTTTTAAATTACGTATGGAATAATTTAAATAATGTTCACCTACCTTATTTTTCCTTCCCTTTTCCTATGTTCATCTCTTTTGTTTCTTAAATTCCACATATGAGTGAAATCATAGGATACTTCTTTTTCTGACTTATTTCTCTTAGCATAATATATTCTAGTTCCAGCCATACTGTTGTAAATGGCAGATTTCATTTTTTTAGATTTCCAAGTAATATTCTATAGCATACGTAAATACCACATCTTCTTTATTCATTCATCAGTCAATGGGCATTTAGGCATCCATAATTTGGTTATTGTTGATAATGTTGCTATACACATTGTGGTGTATGTGCCCCTCTGATTAGCATTTTTGTATCCTTTGGATAAATACCTGGTAGTGCAATTGTGGGTTGTAGGTTAGCTCTATTTTTAACTTTTTGAGGAACCCCGCTGCTGTTTTTTCAGGGTAGTGGCACCAACAGAGTAAGAGGGTTCCCCTTTCTCTGCATATTCCCCAACATCTGTTGTTTCCTGAACTATTCATTTTAGCCATTCCTAAATCTGATCAATCACATCCAACTAGGTAACATTTTCGATGCATCAGCTTCAAGCTTAGAAAATTGTAAATTACAAAAAAAAAATTATGTTATTAAAAATATATCAGAATTCAGTGTGTTAGAAAAAAGAAAGAATATGTGGGCAAGAGACATAAAGAAACAGTTGAAATTCCAAAGAAAGGACCTCATATAGATGAAGTAAATATTGAATCCATAAGAAGAGGAAGGTAGAAATATTATATTCAATAAGATTTTGAGGCAATTGTGGGATAAGTTATACTGGAACATTTTAAGTGAAAGCAATGCTATGTTTTTTATATCTTATGCTATGACATTTACAGAAAAATAAAAATTTTAGTGGCATACTAGTATTTTTATATAAAATAAATACAAAAGCCTAGTTAAGACATAAAAATTCCATGTACCACCAGAGAAGTGGGAGGCATATTTAATTCATGTACTTTCAAATATGAGCACCATGGGGACATTTTTATCTGAGAGTATTTTTACTCTATGATACATAAGTTTATATGTACCCTATGGTGGCTATGTCAACCCATTTAAAAAATAATTACCTAACTTCAAAGTTTTAATACTTTTTTCCACTTAATTAGGCCATTAAAATTAAAAGGTTTCTGTAAAATTAAAAAAAAAACTTCAATAATACTTAGAGTGTATGTAGACAGTTTTCACCAGTTTAAATATATTTACTATTGACCATCCTAAAAAGTCGTGAAAAGTACTTTTTCATAAAATTATAATAGTATCATCCATAAAGTTAGTTTAACCAGAACACGTTAAAAATCAGGTTTTCCCCCCAAAGGGCTAGGTTTATATAACAAAAGCAGTGTGCTCTTAAGTATTTTCAGATAAAAGATATGCAAATAGTTGAGAAATCAACAGAGGTAAATTATATAGATATAAAAATGAAATGTCCTAGTGCAGAAAAAATGGAGATAGGTCTTATATTACTATAACTAAGATATTACTATAACTCAGAAATAAGGTTCTATTACAAAAATGAAGCACTTATTTGTTAAAAATGACTTTACAAATATCCTTCTCATGTTTGAATTAATTACAATGATTAATTTTAATAGTAGGCATCTTAAAAGCATCTGAAAAACCTACTCACTGTCCAAAGAAAACATACATCTCACTGAGTTGTATACTCCTGATGAGAAAAAGTTAAGTAATTGAAATATTCACTCGATTCCTCTCATGAGAACCACTGTGCCATAAGAGGGATGATACTTTGAACTTCTCTAAAATTGGGGGAAGCTATCTGGACTGGACAGGGTTTTGAAATATATAAAATTTTTCTCCTGGGCTTCAGACACATAGACCAAACAAAGAAAATTGAATCAGTCTAGAAAATCTATTGGACAATTCAAACTCAATTGCCCTTTTCCCTAACAGAAATAATTTTCCTGTGAAGTATCTGGTGATGCAGCCTTCTTTATCTTTACAAAATATTTCAATTGTTCTTATAGATCATACTATTCTTTTTGTCTAAGTAGTAGTGACACTTTCCTGAATCTCTCTTAAAAGGATACTGCTCTGTATACAAGACATGCCATAATGGAAGGTTCTAGGGCCATTTTGGGGGGCTGAAAACTACCTCTGTCATTTATTTTCTGTCTGGTCTTATACAAATTACATGATCTCTCTGAGATTTTCTGTCCTCATTTGAAATCTTATTACTTATGCTTACTTTGAGGGATTGTTGGGAAAATTAAATGATATAATATAAATTATGATTATGTAAGAGTAACCCATACTAGCTTCTAAAATAGTAATTTGTAATACTTACTACTATGATTTTCGATATCTCTTCTACCAAAATGAAATACGAAGATAGGTCCATATTTTATTTTTTCTTTGTCATTTTCCATAGCTCCTAACTCAAAGCTTGTACAAAATGGCAATCAATAAATGCATGTTGCATGAATGTAAAAGTGGTTGAATAGTAGAATAACGATGGCAAAGTTTTGCCTTACTTTGATATTCTTAGGAAGAATTTTATTGCAGGCCTGAGTGTGAGGAGGATCAAGTAAGCAAAACACTGACATTGTTCTGAAGAATTCTGGGTTGTTGTGGATATTCATGAGCTCCAGGAACACTAGTCCTGTGAATAAAACATCTGCTTTAATTGATTCTATTGGCTTTATAAAAATATATATCACTTTATAGTGTGTGATCCATGTAAAATGCAAACAAAACTAACTCTTTTTCCCCAAAACTTTGGTTGAAGAAAGAATATTTATTTGATTCCCTCTTGAATTCCAGGGAGACTCTTACAGAAAACTCATTTGTGATTAAAATTATTACTGTATTGAATATTTCTTACGAAAGTAATTAAAACTAGTCAAAACATATCCTGTCAATTCAAGTAATAAGAAAATATGTGTGCATCTGGGGGAAAAAAAACACCAAAGCAATATTTAAAAATAGATATATATAGGATGCCTGGGTGGCTCAGTCAGTTAAGTGTTGGCCTTCAGTTCAGGTCATGATCCAGAATCCTGGGATCAAGCCCCCGACTGGGCTTCTTGCGGGACAGGAAGTCGGCTAATGGATCTGCCTTCTGTCTGTGCTCTGTCTGCCACTCCCCCCTACTTGTGTAGTCTTTCTCTCTCTCTGACATATAAGTAAATAAAATATTTAAAAATAAATAAATAAATAATGAATATATCGTTATGGCCAGTACAGATATTTTCCATACTCTTTTGTGGACTTATCATTTCTTATACAAGGTACAAGTGACAGAGAGAAGGGAAAGGAAGTTCTCAAATAAAAGCACCTGTGACATAGAGATGATAATGTCCTAAATGGAACCTTGAGGCTAAAATGGAAATTTGCAGATGAAGTACATTCCAAAATGAGGTGGTAAACCAAAATGCAAATAATTTCAAAGGAAGAATTCTAGAAGCAGTAGAAAAAATCTAAACTTCTCACCTATTTCAAGAGTGTCAAAACATAGGTAATGGAGATCACCAAAATATCATAAAGAAGGTTTCTTAAGAGGGACTGTGCAAGGAGTTTCAGCCCACCTCGGTGGTTGGAGTACAATCGAAGAACCAAACTGGTTCGATGTTTAGCTAATTCAAACTGTGGTGGTAGAGTAAAAAACAAAACAAAAGTATTTTGTTGTTTTTGTTGTTGTTTTTTCAAGATTTTTATTTATTTGACACAGATCACAAGTAGGCAGAACAGCAGGCAGAGAGAGAGGGGTCAGCAGGTTCCCTGCTGAACATAGAGCTCCATCCCAGGACCCTGAGATCATGACCTGAGCCGAAGCCCAGAGGCTTAACTCACTGAGCCACCCGGGTGCCCCAAAAAACCATGTTTTGAGAAATAGCTGCATCATCAGAACTTCTGAGAACAGTAGAGGAGTGGCTTTTCTCTTCAACATAAGAAGACCATTCTTGAAAGCTGTCTAAAAGAACTTCCAGTGAAGTGTAAGATCACCTCAGGGGAAGGAAGCTAGATATAGGCTCCCTGATGCCATGGGCTTCATTCAGGTGGTGACCCACAGAACAGAGTTATATTTACCCATTTGAGGGAAGTTCAGATGGAAACAATGGAAGAGGGACTTCAGTGTACCCAAAGCCTGTGCCATAAAATGAAGAGTCTACTTTAAAATTTCTCCAAGTCCAGAAAGGATTTATACTGGATAACCACCAGAATACCAGTAGAGTAAGAAATTTCATACACTGCTTTAGTTTTATTCTCCTCTCTCCATCACTCCACCAACCCTGAAGTGATTAGCTCAATGAAAGATGAGGATCAGCCCCTAAGGAAAGAGAGGACCCCAAACCAACACTCTCATATTCTCTGATTAAGGCCCACAGCACCCTGAGTTTGGGAAGGGGAAAGTAAGTCTGGAGGTTTGAATTTTACAGAACACTGGACAGTTTAAATATTGAATTATTCTTTGATTTAATTACTGAACGGTAACTCAAAGGACTTCAGTTATGTAAGCATAAGAGAAGTCATGAGGCCTGCCTAAGATGGTATCCAGCATCAGGGAAAGGCTCAACCTCACTGAGAAAATCTAAAAGTATCGTGGTAACAAAACCAAAGTTCCCTATATTATACATCCTAGAAGTATCCTTGTTGATATAATATTGTGCTACTTAGTTTTGACGAAAGTATGAATATTTATATCAGTAACAAGGGTTTTGATCATATACCACTTTTGTCACATGATGAATGTTTTCTTTATTCTCAGGTTTGTGGTAAATTCAGAGCTATGTTTATTTATATAACCTAACATAATATCATACAAAAGCTAAAACTGTGCTACTTTCTCGGCTCTTTGACCAACTGCTGATTTGAAAAAAGTGTCCTCTAGGATAATACTATAGGTCCAGTTAATGGATAAAATACTGTGTCTTAAACGACTTTTTTCTTATTATTTAAAAAATTACAGCCTTTTTTTATGGAAGCATTTTCTAATCTTAGACTTAAAGGTAGGTTTTGTGGATTAAGAAAATCTCTAAAACAATATAAGAATTCTGTTAACAGCAAAAAGAATGTGAAAATACTTAAATATAGTACATATAATTTTTTAAAAGATGTATTTATTTGAGAGAGTGGGAGAAGGAATCAGGGGAGGGGGAGAGAGAGAGACTCTCAAGCAAACTCCCCACTGAACACAGAGCCTGGCACAGGGCTCGATCAATGACTGAGACCATACCTGAGCTGAAATCAAGAATCAGATGCTCAACTGAGCTACCCAGGCATCTCTAGTAATACTAATTTTTATGCACTGTACTTAGTCATCCTATCTTTTAATAGAGACACAGTCTTTTTTCCTCTACATAGAATAGGATTTTATAACTTAGTAAAGAATTATCACATTTTTAAAAGTCTTGCCATCTATCACAGTTGCCCCACTTCTATGAATTCAATGCCTTCAAGATTCATTTAAGCCTTGGGGTTACTCTCTAGGCACATTTAATTTATGAACTACTCTTGAAATATGATACTGGATTTAAGAATATTGAATTTTTCTCTTTGATATACAATATATTTGATGAATTTTAAGTGTATAATCAGTGGAAAGATATTGATGTATGGATCCCAAAGGAGAAACATATTAAAATTTTTTTAAATCTCTTTAATAACTAAATAAATAACTTAGAAGAGGAAAAATAATCTTAGGAAGCTATATGTTTAACTAAGGAGAGGCATTTATAATATAGTCAGGAAATAAACCATAAAGGAATATTAAACTTATTACATACCTGTGAGTGGGCATGACTAGGAGACTTCAGAACAACTGTCCGCATCCCAACTGTAAGGGAAGCTCTGACATGTATGCTGGGGAGGAAGATGCACTCAACTGAGCCTGCTTTGGAATTGAAAAGCATGACAAAATAATCCTTGGTTGAGGAGTTATCTTCATTTTGAGAGGTGACCATTTTTAAGGAGTGTCAGTAGATGCACAGTACAGTTCCTAAGGCGGAAGTGTGGTGGATGGCAGTAGCTATTGCAGTAAAGTGGAAAACCTGACCTTTGAAGGTTGGTAGTGACAGTATTAGTGGCAGCAGCATTATCAACAGGCCAGTTCTGCAGCACTATTTTGGGTGTCATTCCTAGAAGCTTAGTCTCAGATCTCTTTCTCCAGGTCCCCAGTGATTGCTTGAGCCATTAATTAGGTGACCATATAATTTGTTATCAACCAGGATACTTCCAAGAGTGAACATGAGAATGAAAACAATTATACATCATCCCTAGGGCAAAAGCCTTAAAACCAAGACTGATGTAAGTTGTATAGTTACTCTACATGTTAATCTTTAGTAAATCAAGTTTTGCTTAAAGACACCAGAGTGAATTTATTTTATATAACTAAGAATCTTTTTTATTTCAAATACTTTATTTGACAGAGAGATCACAAGTAGGCAGAGAGGCAGGCAGAGAGAGAGAAGAAGAAGCATGCTCCCCACTCAGCAGAGAACCCAATGCGGGATTCAATCCCAGGACCCTGGGATAATGACCTGAGCCGAAGGCAGAGGCTTTAACCCACTGAGCCACCCAGGCGCCCCATAACTAAGAATCTTTAACAAAACTAAAATAAATTTAAATACATCCATGCTAAAAAAAAATGCAGTGTAGATATTATCTGTAATTAATGAGGCCAAGAAATGTTTATTTTGGAGGGATGTCCATACTGTACTTTTAAGTGACAAATATGGAGAGGTTTTTGGATTCATGTGGGAGAATATGGTAGTGTTCTAGATTCTAATGTTTTAAAATATTTCTCCGAAATTAGAAGATATAAAGCAAATAAAACAACTATGTCTTCCACTTTACATGATGGTAAAGCTCAATTTATTTGTTAATAGGGAATACAAATACCCAAGACCAGAAATATTAACTCCAGATCCTGCCCAGATAGGGTTCTTGGGCACTGAATGGAGGTGAAAGAGGAGTGTAAGTGTAACAGGGTCATCTCGTGACAGAACACAGACATTACCAATTACAGTTCACCTTCAGACATAGAAGGCATCATCTAGGAGGAAACATGGCAGGTTAGACCAGTCATAACTGGTAAGTCATAAGTAAAGGATTTGGAAAATACACAGGACCAGAGATGGCCATCTTGAGAAGTCAAAGCATCCGTGAGAGACAGACAACTTTGAAGTTAGAGTTGTCCTTGGGTGTCCTCAGTGGTAAAAAGAAAGAAAAAAGAAAATGAAGATGACCCTACTGAGACAAGAGGGAGGCAAAGAATTAGAAGATGTAACACAAAAGAAAGAAGTGTCCTATATTTTAAACAAAAGGCTGTCCTTTAAAGCAGCTTTTATTTTGTAGCAGAAGGGGAAGGCCTTGAATTTAGACATCAGAAAAACCACCTCTGCTCTTTCAGAAGTATCCAGCAATACATGTTTCGAAGAATCCAAAAACAAGTATGACAAAATAAAACCCAGCATCCATATAAAGCTACTCTGAGAAGTAAAAATAATAAAAGTTCTTAGATTAAAGCATATCAATTGAGTCAAATCATGAAGCATAACAAAACCATAACATGAAACACAAGGTTGAAATTTTTAAAAATTGAGGATAAATTATAATGTGAATCAAAATTTTTAAAAACTGAAAATAAAAGTCAAAAAGATGTGAAATAGAACTGATCTAAAGAAAGAAATATTTCCAAATATATCTCAGAAATGAAGATAAAATTAATAAGAACATAAAAATATAAACAAAAGTACAGTAAGAGATTTGCAGAGAAAAAAACAATAGTAAGAATTATAAAAAACAGAATTTGTAAGAAAGCAATAGATACATAAAACAGCATAGAGTGAAGAAGATCTAGCATAATATGGTAGTATCTGAAGCAGTCAAACTAATAGAACCAAATTAATATTTAAAGCTAGAATTAAAACATTATGTAACAAAATAATTCAATATGAAAATTGAAAGTTCCTGCCCCATGCCTGGGAATATTGAATTCTCTATTCTAAGTCATTTCATGACTGAGTTTAAAAATGAAGAAAAAAACTCATTCTCCAAGATTAAGACAAAATCACTGATTTTCAATTCTAGTTGTTTACCACTTACATACATGAAAACAGTTTTCTTTTGTATATTAATCTTGTATCTTGCAACTTTGCTGTACTCATTACAGGAGGAGTGTTTGTGTATATGTGTGTGAGAGAGAGGGAGTGGGGAATTTGGTAAGATTTTTTTAAATAGATAATCATGTCATCCATGATTAAAAACAGTTTTATTTCTTTCTTCCCAATCTTTAAAACATTTTTTTTTCTGATCTATTGAACTAGTTAGCTTCCAGTACAATTTTGCTTAGAGATAATGAGAGTTAGCATGTTTGCCTTGCTTCTAGTCTTAGATGGAATGTGTATCTGATTCAGTAACCATTAGCTGAAGGTTAACCACTTGATATGGAGCCAGTTTAAACAGAGAAATGCTATAAATACTTTAAAAATTTCCAAGACTTTGCATGGAAAAATAAAGTAAAATTTTTTGTTCATAACTTTTTATACTGATTACATATTGAAATGGAATGTTATGAAAATTAATTTTCCTTGTTATTTTTTTAAATTGGGCTATTGAAAATTTAGCACAATAAATATACACTATATAGGTATATACATATACACATATGTTCATATAGATATATACATAGGCACATATATATGCCTCATGTAATATTTTTAGTGGACAGTGATTCTTTTCTAATTCTTGGAATGTCGATTTAGTAGCTCAGCTATTTTGGACCATGAGGACAAAAATCACAGCCTATAGTTGGTTAAATAATGAGCTGGGAGGTACTCTGTGCCACGTTTCCTGTCAAGTTGTATCCTACCAAACTTAATTCACACAACTAAAAATAATTAAAAAAATTTTTTTTTGTTTATTCATTTGACAAAGAGAGCAAAGCAGGGGGAGCTGCAGAGAAAGGGGTAAGCAGTCTCCCTACTGAGCAGGGAGCCCAATGTCGGGCTTGATCTCAGGACCCCACGATCATGACCTCAGACAAAGACAGATGCTTAACCTTCTGAGCCACCCAGGCACCCCTAAAAGTAAAATTTTACCCTGATTATACTATACCTATTTCAGGCTTTCTGTCACAGAATTAGGTAACTTTTATAATTATAAGTGAATGTCTAGTTTACATTTGTAGATAAGTAAGTAAATTATGTTCACCAAAATCCCATATTGGTGAAGTGAGATTTCCTTTTGAGTTATTCATATTTTGCTTTAATAATGAATATTTAGTTAATTTGCTAAGAATTTGCTTGAATGTCAGTACTAAAATGAATTTACAGATAGTCTCAAAAATTGACCTGTCCAATTTATTTCAAATCTGAGAACTATCTATATTAGCTATGATTTTGGTGTCAATCTTGACAAGGAAATGAGAGCAGTGACAATTCCTCAATTGGATAGAATGAAATTATAGAACTGTGAAGGTATTTTCAATATTTATTAAAATTGGTTAAAATTCTCATTTACTGGTGAACCTTTAAAGAAAATTCTAAATCATATAAAACCATATAGTGCTATTTTATTTTTTTTTTAAGATTTAATTTATTTATTTGACAGAGATCACAAGTAGGCAGAGAGGCAGGCAGAGAGAGGCGGGGGAAGCAGGCTCCCCGCTGAGCAGAGAGCCCGATGCAGGGCTCCATCCCAGGACACTGAGATCATGACCTGAGCCGAAGGCAGAGGCTTTAACCCACTGATTCACCCAGGCACCCCATATAGTGCTATTTTAAACTGTGTTTTCTTAAGGTAGTCTGACAGAAGAGGTCACTATTGAAACTATATACTGAATCTCATAATGTTAAAAATATTATATTTTTTCTTAAAACCACTGAAAAGCCATATCAGTATTAGTAAAGTGTACAGAATTAAAAAGCCTTGCTATATTGAACAATTAATGGATATTTATAAAATATCATGTTTGGAAAGTTTGCTTTTCCTGCATAGTAAAATTTATGACCAAATATATTCATCACTATACTAAACCTGCTTTAAAATTCCTGCACAGAATTGACATTCAGCCATGTTCTAACAGTTCACATACTGGCAAGGTCTACAAAGATGCCACTGAAAATATATATATAGTGCATAATTTTCATTTCTTTGCTGTCAGGGTAACATGTGTGCTTCATATGCTTAAGTGAAGTCTAGCAGTACAAACGTGTCAAAAAATCATAAAAATTTGTCTTCTATGACTAACATATAGGTTTTAGGACCCTAGTATTTGGGATATTTATCTCTAAGGAGGAAAAAAGGTATTTATTCTTGGACACACACACACACACACACACACACACACACACCCCTTATGTTTAACACATTTTCCCTACAGGATTTATTGAAACAACTTAGCTGAAATAGCCATATTCCTTGTATAAATTCCCCACCCACATTGTAATAGCCTAAATTATAGCTTAGGATTCCATGTTCCAGGATTTCAAAAATGGTATTGGAAGGGGAGAGAAGGTGTGCTAATTAAACTTATAACCCTCAAATGGAAATTATCTTCTACTAAATTTATCTTTTAACTCTGTCAAGGTGTTTGCCATGGAAATAAATAAAATGAATTACGAGTTAGCTTGGGTTTTTTTATTGCAAGTGATGGAAACTAAAACCAACTTAGTTGAAGTAAAAAGTAGTAATTCTCATAAATGGAATGATGAAGATAGAGGCTGGTATCAGACCAAGTTGAGAAGACTAGGTTCTGTCAATTTCTCCACATTGCCACTCAGCCTAACTCTTGTCTCTTGAGGACTTCATATTTCAGTATAATTTCTCCATTTGGTAGGCAAAATAGTTATGGCCACAAAATGTTGCCAACCATGAAAGTCCAGTAGAAAGAGACTAAACTAATAAAAGATAGGGCCTCATTTGTTTTCTGAATTATGAAGGCATATGCAAGTGGGCTCTGTGGTGGGTTAGAGTATTATCTCTGCAAATAGTCCTCTCTCTACAACTGTGGCAGGAAAACAAAGTACTGATGCTCTAAAGTCACAGCTTATAGGACAAAGATTCCGTCAAGAAAGATTTACACACTGCTTTTTGTTTTTTTCAGTTTTATGATTGATTTCCACTTGGTCTAATGGATTTCTGCTGAGGTTCAGAACTCTTAACAAGTTTTCCTTACCTTTTTGTCCTTGTTATTAAATTTATCATCAGTAATAGACTACAGTATATAAACATTAGTTTAAGCATCATAATTATTCCTTCTTGCAAAATAGGGGTGCCTGGGTGGCTCAGTGGGTTAAAGCCTCCGCCTTCGGCTCAGGTCATGATCCCAGGGTCCTGGGATGGAGCCCCGCATGGGGCTCTCTGCTCAGAGGGGAGCCTGCTTCCTCCTCTCTCTCTCTGCCTGCCTCTCTGCCTACTTGTGATCCCTGTCTGTCAAATAAATAAATAAATAAATAAATCTTTAAAAATATATATTTGCATAGATCATCATTTATGTATAATTATTAAGACTCTTTTCACTTTTCTTTTGTTCCTATGCTTTCATAAGTTTTGTGCTCATTCTACTGTCTCTTGTCCACTTTTTTCCCTTTCAAATTTTATCAAACCAATTCTAGATTTTTCTTTCTCTTTGAAATGGATATATTCTGGCAACCATTGTAAAACATGCTTCTGTAAAATGAATACTAGTTATATGCCTGCATTATTTTTTACTACATAATTAAAGGTGTATTCAATCTAGGGCAAAAAAAAAATGTCACCTGCGGTTAACATTAAGTCACATTTAAGGATTTGGATTTAAGGATTATAAATCCACATTTAAGGATTATAATTAGATTATAATTATAATAGATTATAAAAATATAATCTATATATTTTTAAAAATAACTGAGGGGCACCTGGGTGGCTTAATAGGTTGAACCTCCAACACTTGATTTCAGCATCAGTGGTGATCTGGGTGTGGTGAGATGGAGCCTGGCATCAGGCTCTGCCCTCAGTGGGAAGTCTGCTTGTGATTCTTGCTCTCCCTCTATCCCTCTTCCCCCTCATTCCCTGCTTATGCTTGTTCATTCACTTGCACGTGCTATCTCAGATGCATAAACACATCTTTTTAAAAGAATTACTGAAAAAGTTTAATAGGCTGCTTCTAAACCTTCTTGCTCGTATACCTAAAAGTTCATTTTGCATTTTGTAATTAGTTGCTGTGTTGAGCTAAATGTAGAGCCATTTAACACTCTTGTGGTAGCAATTTTTTAATTTGTCTAAGCAGTACACTAAATAGGCATGGAGGGAAGTAGTAAATAGAAATGATAAAAGAGATGATTAGAATAAATAAAATATTAATTTCCTATTCAACTATTCCATTAGACTAGTGTTTCTAAAAGTGAGGTACCTGAAAAAAAAAGTGAGGTACCTGGGACCCTTCCAGGGAATGTTTGCACAAGATCAGAATTATTCTTAAAACAACACTAGGATGATTGACTTTATCATTTTCCTTCTCTTAGGAGTCTGTAGTGGAGCATTTCAGACACTACAGGATGTATACAACATCATTGCTCTGATAGCCTAGAGTCTGTACTTGTATACTTCTGTTTTCTAAAAGTTTCTAAAGTGGTCAACTTAAGGTATAAATATGTGCATTTTCAGAGATTGACTTAGTTCTTGCATTTGGATCTTCCTAGTTATCTTTGGTTATGCCTCCTCGAATCTCTGTATCCTTGTATCATCCCAAGAAATCATCATTTTGAGATCTTGAGGTTTTTCTTCCACCCATGTGGAAACACAATAAGTGCACATCTTTAGTTTTGCAGTGATACTGAATTTTTTCTATCTAAACCTTTAAAGTTATATAAAACTGTTATTAGACATTTTGAAGTATTTAAAATTTTGATTGCAGTACATTTGAGTTATATTTAAGAAGTGTCATTTACTTAAACATAAGAGAGTTAAAAGACTCACTTTACCAACACCTAGCTGCACTAAAGATGCTGAAAAAAATGAAACTTAAATAACAGAAAATTATCTAACTTGTGAGAAGGAAAGAATGATATAAAGAAAGGAAAGATATAAAGAAACTGGTGAAACAACAAACAGGAAATAAAAGTATGATGAAAGTTGTATTTTGTAATTACAAATGTCAGTATTTCAATGTATTTTGTCTCATGCAACAGAACACCTTTGCATAGTAGTATGACAATAGTTATGATGTGATGTAATGTTAAGATTGACCATTTATAAGTTGAAGAAATTTCATATTTTGAATATAGATAACATGAGCTGCTGTTGGAACTTTTCAATAGAAATTAACTCCTGAGGTCTCTTAAAGAGTAAGTTATTGTATCGTGTTGGCTAAGAGAACTATAGGATAGCTAAAAGGCAAAATATCTTGTACAGTGGGCATTACCAGATGTTGGCTGGATGAACAACTAGTAAACAAAATCCTCGCATTGCCACTTTCCAAGAGTTAACTTGATGAATTAAAGACTCAATTGTAGACACAAAGACTCTGTATACATATCTCACTTGCAGAGCTGTACCTGCAAATGAATACGTTTCCAGATGTGGCTGAACCCTGTTAGGATTTTTTTATGTAAATGATAACAAACGTAAAAGTAACTAAATAGCCAAAGTGTTGAATAACCTCTTTTGATTCTTATGGTTTGTCCCATCACCTGTGTTGAGGAAATGGGCACTGAGTGCAAATACAATGGCAACTCCCCCAGTATTGTTTCCTTATCACTACACACTCATGGGAAAAAAGTGACATTTCCCTTACATGTCCCAGATTAAGTAGTAAAAAATAATTTTGTTATGTCTCAGCCCTTGAGTGCAGATCCTTTTAAATCTCATTTGCAAAATGGTAAGTATATAAAGGACTTTGCTGTATACAAAGTACAGTAATAGAAAAAAAAATAACCTTGTGTGACTGAGGTACTGAGCTGTAATAGTAGATACTATTTTCAGGGAAGATGATTTTTACTTCCAAGAATGGCTAACAAAGAAACTGTAATATTCAAACTGGGTTATTTGACATTTTCTTAAATATGAACTGTTATTTTATTTAGAGTGTAATGACTTCTTCATTCCAAAAAGTCTGAGGATGTCTAATTAGACTAATCAGTGACTTTTCAAAATTTCTTGACATGGTTCACAAATTTTGCTCAAATATGAAATTTCTTCATGGAGGATTCTTCCATTTGAAACTGCCTTGATACCAGGAATCATCACACTTAATTCACCTCATCATATTATCACTTCCACAAACTCATTTAGATTTGAAACTAAGGAAAAAAGAGTATCAATAATTTGATCTTTTAGCTTTAATAAAATGGCCAGTAATATACCCATGTAATAGCAAAAGCATGTTAGGATATGGAAAATGGATAAAAATCCAATTATATCAATATAGTTAAAAGACAATGGTGAGATGAGGTTAATGAAAATATTATAAGTGAGGAAGCCTGAATTTTTTTCCAGATTTAGAATAAGATATGTGTCCCCATGTTGAAAAGGCAGACTAAATGGAAAAACAAAATCTACATGAAAATTGTTCTTACAGGTCAACTTAATGGGGGCAAGAATATCAATTGGAAAATTGGCAAGGGGTAGGAGTCAACAATAGGTTGAGTTCACTGAAAAGAATTTAAATGTATTTAAGATACTTTTTCAACTATGAAACAGATTAAAATATAATTATTATACCCAGTATTTGTGAGTGTGCTGAGAAGGTAGCATTCTCATAGATTACAAATTTTAGGATGCCATTTGGTTCTATCTAATAAATTATTTATAAATAACCATATAAGGAAATAATCAGAAATGTTTAAATATAAGTAGGTACATACATATTTACGTATATTCATTGTAGCTAGCCAATGGGGAACCATCACAGGCAAACAAAGTTCAACAAAGGAGGCAATGATTAAGTTATGGCATATCTATATATTGAAAAGTAAAATAAACATTAAAAATAATACATGTAAAAAATCCAGTGATACAATGAAATGATAACAATATTACTAAAAAGCAGGTTAAAAATACCTCTAATGCATATATAATAACAATTTCTAATTCCTTTAAAATACATGTGTGCATATATGTATCTGTGTGTGTGTGTACATAAGAATTGTTTTTTAGGAAAACCCTGATATGGAAAAGGTCAAATTTTTCAAGGCCTCATATACTTCTTTTAGAACCTCAGATTTAATTTATAATAATTAGTTCTTCCAATGGTCTTATAACTAATGTTATAACTATTGGAATATTAGCAAATGTACACTTATAATGTGAATATTTAAAAGATGATGCATAAACATATGCTCCTACTCAGCTATTTTGGGATTCCCTATAAACAAGAAATATATTCTTTTGGATTTAAAAAATTACAGCAGAATGCTTTTAATAAACTCAGAATGGTCTGTGATTAATCTTTGTTCAGTCTTCACACATTTAGAATTTATTTCCATTTCTGATTATAAAAAAAAACACTTCCTTTCTCTGATTAAAGGAATAAGAAAGAAAAAGAAAAACAGGAGGAGAGGATGAGTGGTGAGTTAAAGGACAGATTGAGTGTATGTATTTTAATCTGGCAGTTGTCTTGTGTAATTTTTTTTGCCAAAAGACTGCTAATTTCATACAAAAATTTAAATATTGTAGCAGTCACCCAACTTAAACATTTGGCAAATAGTTATCCTATTTCAAAAATGGAAAATATTTCTCAAGTGCTTCTGTTTTCAAAATACTGTCTCATGTTATTCTTTATGTTTGCTTGATCATTCTTTGGGAGAAAATTCTCTAAATTTGGGATGTGATATATATACATCTCCTCCTATCACATCCATTCAAGGCTACCTAGGTTTATTCAATTAGTTTAAAGTGAAAGAAACATTTTTTTCTTTTTCTTCTTTTTTTGTTTTATTTTTACAGAGTATATTCACATCTTTTAAAACATATAGAAGGTGTAGTGAGAAGAAATGTTACATTTCTGGGGTGTGAAGTACATTTTTAACAGGAAAACTTGAGAAAAAATTTAAAAGTTATTTTATATTTCCCTCAATTTAAACAAACTGAAACTCACTTTTCACAGGAACATGGAAAGTCTCACTTTTAGATGTGAATCATCCCAAGGGAAAATTTGCTAGATTCACATGGCTTCAGGCACCATATCCTCAATCCCATAAGTGCCTTTTGTTATTTCTTCTGTCCTCAAGCTGACATTAGAGGGAGATTTGTGTTTTTTTTTTTTTTATGAAAAATGAAGCTAGAGTGTTAAAGTTACACAATCTGCTTTATTCCACTTGACCACATTACTGTCAAATCTAACATAATTTCTAGAATTCTTAAAAAAACTACTCTAAAAGTCTATTTATATAGTTAATATGGACTGGTGAGTGTGTGTGTTATTATCCATTTAAACAAAGGGACATATCTTTTAGTTTAGGAGTGAGGAAAATATTTATATAAAAGTATACTAAAAGTTGGATTTGTAATAACTTTAGATTTAGTTAGAGGAAATGACATAATAGAATCACTATGGTATATAAGAAAGCAATTGCGTGTTTTTCCATTATGAATCATGCATTTAACAAAATTTATGATTTTGAAAAATATCCAGGCAATTCTTCCCACTACTAAAATACACTATTCTTGACCAATTAACTTGTTTGGTAAGAGCATGAAATTAAGGCAATATGTTCATAGACTCTGCTAATGATCTCAATTAGGCATTTCACCAATACTGGTCAGAAAAATGGTTTAGCTTTATTTTAATCACCACACAAGGAGAATAGCACATTATATATATCAATTGGCAATAAATCCTTAAAAGAAAAATGACTACATTCTAATCTAATGTAGTCAGAAGTGGTTTTACTATGAAGCAAATTATGCTTATTTCAGCTTCAGGGAGCCTCATTTGAACTGACCTTCCAAGGACTTGGGAGGAACCTATAACATGGTTATTTGGTCATGCAATTTTGTAAAATTTGGAAAAATAGGACAATTTAACTGCATTCAGTTAAGACTTCTGCTTCCTTTCCCTGTTACTTTTCCCCCGTGATAGCTGGCATCTCAGGATGGTCATTTGGAATATTTAACTAAAGAAAAGTTCAGATGTGGATACATTCTTTTTTGGCTTAATGGACATATATAAATGGTTTCCAATTTCTTCTGTGCATAGTTAAATTGTTGCTGATTGTTCCAATATTAAGGACCAAAGGCCTAGGAGCCAGAGGTTATATGATAATAGGAACATATTCTAGAGATCCAGCACAGTAAATAACATTTCTATGTAGGAGAAGACAAAAAAATAAACATATCACATACATAGGGAAAGAAACTGATCTCTAGAAAAAAATTTTCAAATTATACAGTTTGCATACAAAAGTTTGTTGAAGCTTTTCCACAAACTTCTAAGTCTAAAAGCAATTCTAAAAATGCATATATCATTGAAGCTGAAATAATCCCTAGCCTGTTAATAAGAAGAATAATAAAAAAAACAAGCCACTAAACATTTTAAGGAAAGTAGTAAATTATCTCTTCATCTCTCTATAGAAAACATTATAAAATTGTTTTCCTATAATTAAAGAGTTTGCAGCCAAACATTAGAAAAAATTATAGATAGATCCAGAAGTTAACTAATAAAAATAATTATGCTGTTTATCTGGCTGCCTTCCTCCATCTTCCAAGGCAAGAAAGGTGGATGGAATTCTCACATTTCAAATTTCTCTGACCTCCTCTCCTGTCTCATCTCTCTGCTTTGCTCTTCTATCACAGCTAACTGAAGGACTTTCTGCCTTTTTTGTTTGTTTAAAGGCTCATGTGATTGATTATACCAAGACCACATGAGTCAGGGATCACTTCTATTTTAAGGTCATGTGACTTTAAAGTCCCCAGCCGTACCTAGAGCAATGTTTGAATGAGTAGCTAATAGATAGAAGTCTTGAGGGGAACATCTTTAGCATTTCCCTATCACAGTACTTAGTTCAATCTTCCTTTTTCTTAAATTGAGAAATTTAGTGTAAAGTGGTTTATCCAAGGAGTTATCCAGTTTTATTGCTACTTTAAAAACTACATGAAACTATATATATTTTTATATTACGGTGGTTAGATCATCTGCTTAGGGGAAAAGATATATGGAAGCCTATCCAATTTTCATAAGTTCTTATTTTGTTTTCCTCTGATAACAAAACTATTTCTACTCCAAGGTTTAGTAGATAATTTAAAGATTTTTATTTATTTATTTGACAGAGAGAGATCACAAGTAGACGGAGAGGAAGGCAGAGAGAGAGAGAGAGAGAGAGAGGGAAGCAGGCTTCTTGCCGAGCAGAGAGCCCGATGTGGGACTCGATCCCAGGACCCCGAGATCATGACCTGAGCCGAAGGCAGCAGCTTAACCCACTGAGCCACCCAGGTGCCCCTTTAGTAGATAATTTAAACTATCTGCTATACTGCTTTTTCCAAAAATGTATTCAACACCATTACCATTTGCACAATGGACAAAGTATTGAGTTCTTTCCTCTGAAAGGGTCAGAAATTTTTTCTGAAAGGGCTTCATAGTAGTAAATGGTTTAGATGTTTGGGGCATATGTTGTCTGTTGCAACCATTGATTCATATCATTGCAGCATGAAGAGAGGGACAGATCATAGGAAAATGAGTGGGTATAATTTATTTACAAAAATGGGTGGTGAACCGGGTTTGGCCCATGGGGGAAGTGTGAGACTACTTAGTTTGCCATTTTCTGGTGTGGAGATTTGGATCCTGTATCTCTGTACTAAATTCCCATAGCTACTGCAGCTACTTCATTTTCCATCTACCATGCAGAAAGGGCTTCATTCATGTATATTTTATGTTGTGGCCTTGACATTAAATTGAGATTTGAGTACAAATAGATATGGTCATATTTTTAAAAAATTGCCATAGTTTCTTCAAAACTCTTGCTGAATCAGTGTTTATTTTGTTTATCAGCGATGTCTATAAATTCTTCACCTTGCAGATTCCCTTCAAAATTCAGTGTTAGTAATATGTATGTTTTGTTTTTGTTTTCCCTCAGGATGAATTAGTATATTTTGTTTTGTCAGACAATTAAAATAACATATTCCACTTTTTCCCTTTTTGACTGAGCTTATAGGAAATCTAGACCTAGAATGAATATTCACTTCTACCTTACATGTATTGGTTTTGGGACACATTTGTTTCCTTTTATTTTCTTTAAATTTTGGCCTTACAGCATATATAATTTTAATTAAATTCTGCCTAAAGTCCTTACAAATGAATACATATGTCAGGCTTGGAATTAAATTCTGATTTGTGATTAGTCTCCCTCAAATCTAAATATATGTGTTCACATTTTATAGATTTCAATTAATTTTCTATATGTCCTATACATTATATCTTTGATGTAATTTTTAATGTATTTAAACTCCCACACAGAGTAGAGTATGTCTGTGTAGTTATCTTTTTAAAATTTTTATTTGAATAGAATTTGTTTACCAAGATTTCTCAATTTTAGCACCACTGACATTTTGAACCAGAGATTTTTATTTAGGGAGGCTTCTGTATTGTAGAATATTTAGCAGCATCTCTGGCCTCTGCCCACTAGATGCCAGTAGCACTCCTGCCACGTTGTGATAGCCAAAATATCTCCAGACAGTGTAGAAGGTCCCCTAGGAATGAAGAGAACTAGTTGAGAACCACTGATTTATTCAGCAAATGCACAAATTATGAATTAACAAATTGATGAATTTTCATTATATGAATACACCAGTATAATGAGCACAAAGATCAAGAAATAAATTATTATCACCATTCCATAAAGGCCCTTGCTGCCCTCTGCCTTTTACTACCTTTCCAGAAAAAATATCTTTCTGACTTTTAAGCCCTAAATGGGCTTTCTACTTTTGAACTGTGTAAATTGAGTTACAAATAATGTACTTTAGTTGCTTTCAGTAAACATTACTCCTATGAGATTTATTTATATTATGCATAACAATAGTTCTTTCATTACTGTCATGCACCATAATTCATGCATTTTACTATTGATGAACACTTCACCTTTCACAGCTTTATTTATGGGAACTTTCTAACTCAGTTGATTTTCTTCTATTCAGATTTTCCACTTCTTGTGTCATTTTTTTTTTAGATTGTTCTTTGAGAAATGTGTCCATTTCCTGTTATTTTCCAAGTATATTGGCATAAAAAATTGACAATATTATTTTTTGACTATTCAGTACTATAGAATCTACAATTCCCCTCCCCCCCACCTTTTCATTCCTGCTATGGTAGATTATGGTCTTCAATTCCCCTTGAACGTTTCTGCTATGGATTATCATTTTATGAGTCTTTGCAAAAATCAACTTTGCTTTGCTGATTCACTGTCATATTTATTTATGATCTTGTTATTCATTTTTCTCTTATTTTATATTAAGATTTTATTTATTTTAGAGAGAGAGTGTGTGTCAGAGTGTGTGTGAGCATAAGCAGTGGGGTGCAGAGGGAGAGATTTTCAAGCAGACTCCCCACTGACTGCAGAGCCCAAGGGGGAGCTTGATCTTACCACCCTGGGATCATGATGTGAGCCAAAATCAAGAGTCATTGCTCAACTGACCCAGGAGCCCTATTTTTTCTCTTACTAACTTTTTGTCTATTTTCCTGTTCTTTTCCTAATGAAATGTGTGACATGTATCACATATGGTTTTCAACTTAAAAAAATTTTTTTTTCTATTATAAGCTTTTAAGAATTATAGATTTCCATTTAAGCCTACATGTAGATGTATTCTACAGATATCTCTTATTACATTATAATTCAGATAAAAATATTTTTAATTTTCTATTTTTTTCTAAACATATGGGGTATTTCCAAATATTTTGGTGATTTCTATCTTCTGCCATTTATTTTTACTTTAATTTCCCTAAAGGAAGAGAGAATGTCCAACTAACTTTCATTGAATTTTGAAGAGATTTGCCTTAGAGTCTTGCATATGGTGACTTTTGGAAGAATTTGGTGGGCAGCTGTGAAAATATATGTTCTGTTGTGTGCATTGTTCTGCAAATGTCAATTTAGATTACTTAATTATGTTGCTCAGTTCTTTATACTTATTGAAAATTTTTTATCTTTATCAAACATTGAGAGAAATATAAAAATCTTCTATTCTGATTATGGATTAATCTATTTTTTTTAGTTCTGACATTTTTTGCTTTATATAGTTGGTAGGTATATTATTATGTACATACACATCTAACATGATTATATCTGATCAGCCTGGTATACTGTACTTTTAATCATTATAAAATGACATTCTTTAAATCTGGCAATACTCCTTGTGTACAATTGATTTTTCTCACATCAGTATATCAGCAATAGTTTTCTTTGTGTTTTCCCCCCTATACATTTATTTCAGTGCTTCTTTGTCCTTATATTTAGGATGGATGCATTTAACAACATATAATTAAAATTGTTATCTTAATTCAATCAAAAATTTGGTCTTTTAATTGAAATATTTAGCCTATTTACATTTAATGTAATCCCTTATTGATTTGGTTTTGTACCTATAATTTTATTATTTTTCACTTGCCCAAATATATAAAAAATATAATAAAATTAGAACACATTAACTCTATGTATTACCATTTTAATATTCATGTTATTATGAATTTTAATTCTACATTTAGTTTGGATTGAACATAATATTAAAATAATTATTTTTATACATTCAATATCCATATATATTTACCTATATATTTACTTTCTACTTTGCTTTTTTCTTTCCTGCATTTTCACATTTTCCAGAATTATTTTCCTTCTGTTTAGAGATTTCCACTTAGTAATTCTTTTAGTGTGGGTTTTCTGGTGACAAATTATTTCAAATTTTGTTTGTCTGTAAATGTCTTTGCTTCCATATATAAAGGATAGTTTCACTAGGTATAGAATTCTAGGTTGGCACCTATTTTCTCTTAGTACTTGAAATATGCCGTACCTTTGTTTTGTGGCCTCCATCATTTCTGTTGAGAGGTTGGTTAGCTGGTTAGCTGTTAATCTTACTGTTTTCCCTTTAAAAAAATATTTTTTTTCTCTTTCTCTAGGATCTTGCCTTTTCAAACTGATTTCATAAACAGCTCTGATGAACTATAATTATGTCTTTTTTCTAGCCCCTTGAGATTGCAAAAAGATCCACCAGTTTTGTGTACATTTTTGTCACCTGGATAGATTCTCTGCCTTTTGCGCATCACAAAAAAAAAAAAAAAAAAAGTAAATACTCCAGGAGAAAAAGCTAACATTTTATAATTCCGTTTCTCCAGATTAGTGGGCCCTGAGGTACTGTTGCCCCAGTGAATTTCAGGTATCTTTTTATGTCTTTTATCTGGATTTTTAGTATATTTGTAAGAGTATTTATTTTCTTAAACATTTCCCATACCTAAAGTTTTAATTTAAAAAAATGCTAGATTGGAAAAATAGGATTTTTTTTTCTTAATAATATCCCTGATATGTCCAAGTTTAGCAACTTAATATATCAGTGTGAGATGCTTTAGAATCACTTGTGAATTAAAATCATTTATTGATACAAAAACAAATTTTAGAATATGTATTAGTTGTCTTAGGCAAGAAATTTGCAGTTGCAAAAAATGCATACATATATTATCAAATCTCGGTTACTTAAGACAAAAAAAGTTTTTATTATGCAAAGTTCATTTTATACTGGTAGACCTCCAAGATAACTGTTCTCTAAGTGGTAACTCTGGAATTTTGGTTGGTTAGATGTTACCATATTTCCATGCATTGCCAAAGTTCTCAATGCAGGAGATATTAGAGGGAAGATCAGACATATCGTTTCTCAACTTCTTTGGAAGTTCCTCTTAAAACTCACTTTAAGCCTACTAGCCAGAAGTAGGCACATGATCTCATCCTAACTGCAGAGCAGGCTGGAAAATGCAAGGGAACTACACAAAATACTTGGTAAACATTAATGTCTGTTCTGTAGCATTCATGAATAATATACTAAGTTAGAATTGCAAAGCACATTAGCTATATTGGTCATAAGCTGAAGAAATATTAAAATAAGGATAGGGACTTATTCTATGAGGAATAAAAATTCAGTGATAATTCCAATGACTCAGATAAAATATAATCTGTGTACTCATTTAATTTCACAGGAAAATATTTCACAGGAAATAGTATCATCACTTGAAAACCTAAGAAGACATTCAAATCTTCTTCCCTTTGTTCTTGCTCAGATTTCACATTGAGCATTTGCTACCTGTGGGATCTATAGAAATTGTAGTTCAAAGCAGTGAGTAGTTCTTAGGCAGTAGGAAATGGAATACCTCTGGCTCTTCTACTTTTTTATCACATGGTTTAAATAAGCCAGGGAGAAAAATAATCTCATTGTTTTTTTTAGGGAGGATATTGAAGAGTAGAAGGGCAAACAAAAAAATACCATGGAGTTACTATAGTCTTCAGTGTGATCTGCAGAAGAATAATTTGGAAAACCACCACCAGTCTAATGGAATACAAAAAAAAAAAAAAGTTCAAAAGACAGTATGAAAGTAATTTTTTTTTAGTTTCTTATGAGCTTCATTTATGAATATAGTCATTCACACACTGCAGTCACTTTATTCATAAATGGAGGTGCTTAATAATAGTGTTGGTGGCTTATATTCTAAGTTGTTTTTCAAACATTAGTGATAATTTTATATTTATATTTTTATTTCAACACCCCACAATTCTCCTTATGAGTAATTCTCCTTATGAGTAGCAGAATACTTCTCCAACCCAACACTAGGTATTTAGGGAAGTTCATTTTGAATTACAGTAGGAGAGAATTATCTAATGGTTATAAAGATAACATATATGACCTTTGCTACATTAATACCAAATCTTAAATCTGTTGGACCATATCTTAAATCTGTTGGATTAGTAACATGTTTCTGTTTTTATATTGCAGTAAATTCTCACCTCTTAGCAAATGGATAGAATGTATAATATTCTAGAATTTTTCTCAAAGTCCTTCAGTGAGTATTCAGAGTATATTCAATGAGTATATATTTAAGAGTTACAAACATCTTTCCTAGGTTACTCAAATTATAGAGCTTATTTAACTTAAAATCACTGATCTATTGCATCTCACTTTCAATTAGGTGAAGAAAAGGCTTTAGCTGCAATCATATAAGTTGCTAGAAAAAAAAATGCTTTTTCTTTTAAGAAGATTTAAAAATAATGCCCTTAGAAAAATTTTAAGACACTTATATATAAATAGATAATTTACCGAATGTGTATCTGTTTGTGTGTTTTCACGTGTATCTGAAAGTAAGCATGCTTACTTGCAAAATGGAGGTACCAGCTATATGTAGGTGAGAAATCTGGAGAGTCTGGTTTACTAACCGTTATAGTTGAATAACCAATTTCTTTGCAAAGTCTGTACTATGCTACCTGCATGTGTGCACACACAAATATGTTTCAACCCCCAAAATATGTCTGCAAATGTAAAAGATAAAATGATATGAAAACTTTCTTACACATTATTTTATGAAAGCTGTGAAAATCTTGAGAATAAATCTCTTGTAAAGCATGACATTGGCACCATAAAATGTAAGGGGATGATCAGGGTCATAATTGAAAGAGTGTAATAAAAGTGACATGTCATTTTTTATGCCATAGTATAGGATTCTTATATACCCCTACTCCCACAAAAACATAAAACTTGCTTAGTTCAGAATGTTCTACCATTTCTTAATTGTTACTCTGGTCACATTTCCCGCCCTTAATCCTATTCTTTGAATCTTAAAAAAAAAAAATCTGCTGAACACTAATTATTTAACCTTGCCTCCTACCTACTTTCCCTCTTTATTCTGAGGTTTCTTAAGGGCTATAATGAGCTGTCCCCACACAAACAGGCCAAATTAGTGGATAATTACTGCTGGGCCTGTGAATGTTCTCACTCCTCCTTTCTTACAGTTTCACAACATTACCAGAATGGTCTGTCGCCTCCCTACCAATTAGGAACAATTACTACTTTATAACATTAGTGGTGGCAGGCTTATTACATTCGGGGATATGTAAAAGTAAGGTGGGGGGTAGAGAGAGAAATGCAAAGCCAACAGGGTCATTGTCATATGGGGGACTTCAATAGTTATATTTATCATTTTAATTTCATTTCTTGAGGATTACAGCTGCAAAGATTTATATTAACTCTATTAGATAAAAGTGAACATCATATATATCCAAGGCTATGTTTTTCTCCTTTGCACAGGATAATATCTCATTTTGATGGCTATAGTTTTCAAAATAATGAAATGGCTCTGGGTCATTCTATGGGAAGAAAAAAGGGTTATTTTTTGGTTTCCTGGCAAAAATGCTGATTATTTTTTGGGGGGCGGGGAAGAAGTGAGGATGGAGGGAGTACATTTCTGTCATCTGAATTTAGTTGCTTAAGCTATATTGAGGATGTCTTTGCAAAGGAAGATACTGTGACCCAGAAGAGTGACAAAACATTGCCTTCCAATTTGTATTTAAATAGGAGAGTTTAGGTAAAGATAAATCTGTATCAAATACTCAGAATAAGCATTTTGAAAGCTTTTAAGAGTGCTATATATGTGGTTAACTTTCCTCTTTCTAGAAGGGCTGAAGCATAACAGACTTGTCTACTTGAGCTTATCTGTCCTTAAATAATTCTTTCCTAATGAAGTTTTTATTCTTGAAGTCTATGAAGTCTTGCTTGGTACTGTGAATGGATACTTTCTTTCAGGGTATATTTTAAGACTTCATTAAAGTATGATGTATTTTAATGAATGGATCCTTACTGTCCCTTTTGGTGCTTGGTTCTTCATAAAGCACCTACTCCATGGTCATAGAACACAACCCAAACCTTTCCCTTGAATGGCAAGTTAATTAGACTAGCTTGTTTATGTTTTAGAGAAAAGAGGAAATTAGAAACCTGTAGATGGAGAAAAAATAATGCCACTTCAATATGTTTTGGAAGTAAAACAATAAATTTATTGACCATTGAAGGGAAACAATTTTCAGATGGAACTGGTAACCATTGTTGACAGTGATGTCAGGGAGCATGAGGATGAAGATGATAATTTTGGAATTAGGAGGCTACAGTTGCCAAATTTAGGATCATTATTTTAGTCTGGGTGGTGAGAATAGAAAATGCATTTCACAGAGTTTTAAAAAAAGATTAGATGGAAAGAGAGTGGAACATAAAGTTTTGGACCACATATGTGAGAAATTTGGTGATTAAAAGGGGGAGAAGGGGGTGCCTGGTTGGTTCAGTCAGTTGTGTCTGCCTTTGGCTCAGGTCATGATATCAGGGTCTTATAATAGAGTCCCTCATGGGGAGTGGAGGGGGGGCCCTGCTCAGTGGGGTGCCTGCTTCTCCCTCTGCTTCTGCCTCTCTCTGTCTCTCATGAATAAATAATAAAATTCTTTAAAAATTTTTAAGAAATAAAGGGAGAGAAGGGCTAACAAGCCTTAATAAAGTAATTTTGTAGAACGAGGTTTTGTGTAGTTGAAGGCAGATCAGGAGAAACTGAAAAAAGGAGAGCAAAAAATATTATGAAGTTATGAAAGATATATATTGCATTCCAAAATTGGAAGAAAAATATTTAATGTTTCCATGTTGGTTAACAAGTAATAAAAATAAAAATAGAAGTGTAGTGATGTAGAAGGACGTACACTGAATGGTCTCATTTTTTCTTTCCGTGAATTATAAGATAAAGATTGTATATCATTTAGGAAATTACCACAGACATTCCTCAGGAAAAAAAATGCATAAAAAGATCTCACTTGACTGACACGCATCTTAAAGAGTGTCAAGATCAATAGTAACTCCCTGGTTGTTTGCAACTAAGAGACGATTCAATTGTTCACTAAGACATTAAAGAAAATATTATGTTCTTCATAACACCTAGCAAATAATTTGTAGATTAACTCTACTTCTCAGTCTTTAATTGTGTGCATATGCATCAAATATCCACAATCACAATGTGGGCTCTCTAAGGAGAAACAAAGAATCAAATGTTTATTGTGTAGTGGTTATTGAAAAACAAATTCTATACTTCATGCCATATCAAATACATTCACTTTATGATGAATACCAAAAAACCCCACAAATTTCAGCAAGAACTATAGGATTATTGTAATTTATTTACACACACACACACACACACACACACACACACACACACACATATACCTTCACAGAGGGAGAGAGAAAGAAAGGGAGAAATAATTGTGTAGGGCTTTGGTGTTATAATCATGTATTAACAAAATTAACTTGATGTTCAAATGTTGAACATATCTTACTACTCAAAACTGGACTAATTAATAATCATTGATGCAGTTAGCCTTGCCTTGGTAATCTTTGGCAATGTAAGTTTAAATTACTTGCATATTTGAGGAAAAAAAACACAAATTAAGAATAAAAGAATGAACTTTCAGTATTTTCATTTTTTAAACTTGAGTATATTTCACGCACTATGTTACATTAGTTTCAGGTGTACAACACAGTGACTCAACTTCTGTATTCCTTATGCTATGCTCACCACAGGTGTAGCTACCATCTGTCACCATATAACACTATTACAGTATCATTGACTATATTCCCTATCCTGTACCTTTTGTTCCCGTGACTTATTCACTTCATAACTAGAAGTCTGTATCATTCTACAGTCGTTCTGCCCATTACCCCATCCTCCTCCCCACCTGCCAACCATCCATTTATTCTCTGTATTTAGAAGTCTGAATCTGCTTTTTGTTTTTTGTTGTTTTTTTTTTTTTTTTAATTCCTTCTCTATATAAGTGAAATTGCATGTGTTTTGTGTTTCTCTTATTTTTACTTAGAATAATACCCTCTGGGTCCTGTTGTTGCAAATAGCCAAGAACTTGTCCCTTTTATGACTAATATTCTTATGTGTGTGTGTACAACCCATCTTCTTTATTTTATTTTATTTTATTTATTTATTTGACAGAGATCACAAGTAAGCAGAGAGGCAGGCAGAGAGGAGGTGGGGAAGCAGACTTCCTGCTGAGCAGAGAGCCTGATGTGGGGCTCAATCCCAGGACTCTGAGATCATGACCTGAGCCGAAGGCAGAGGCTTAACCCACTGAGCCACCAGGCACCCCACAACCCATCTTCTATATCTGTTTATTTATCAGTGAGCACTTGGGTTGCTTCCATATTTTGGCAGTTGTAAATAATGCTTCCATAAACATAGAGTTGCATAAATATTTTTGAAATACTGTTTTTGTTTTCTTTGAGTAAATACCCAGTAGTGGCATTATTGGATCATATGGTAATTCTATTTTTAATTTTTTGAGGAAATTCCATACTGTTTTCCACAGTGGCTGCATTGGCTTACATTCACACCAATAGTTCATGGGTGTTCCTTTTTCTTCATATAGTCACCAACACTTATTTCTTGTCTTTCTGATTTTAGCCACTCTAATAGCTGTAAGGTGATACCTCATTTTGGTTTTGATTTGCATTTCCTTGATGATGAGTGATGTTGAGGATCTTTCCCTCTGCCCATTTCTTAATGGAATCATTATCATTATTACTATTATCATCACCGTCATCTTCATTTTAGTGTTGAGTTGTGTAGGTTATATATTTTGGATATTAACCCCCTTTTTTTTTTTAAAGATTTTATTTATTTATTTGTCAAAGAGAGCGAGAGAGAGGCACAGGCAGACAGAGTGGCAAGCAGAGGCAGAGGGAGAAGCAGGCTCCCTGCCAAGCAAGGAGCCTGATGTGGGACTGGATCCCAGGATGCTGGAATCATGACCTGAGCTGAAGGCAGCCGCTTAACCAACTGAGCCACCCAGGTGTCCTGGATATTAACCCTTTTTGAATATCATTTACAAATATCCTCTCCCATTCAGTTGATTGCCTTGTCGTTTTGTCGATGGTTTCTTTTGCTGTGCAAATGCTTTTTATTTTGGTGTAGTCTTAGTTTATTTTCGCTTTTGTTCCTTAGTCTTAGAAGACATGTAGGAAAATATTTTTATAGGCAGTGTCAGAGAAATTACTGCCCATTTTTTTTTAGGAGTTTTAAGGTTTCAGGTATCATATTTAGATCTTAAATAATTTTTTAAAAATATTTTATTTATTTGAGAGAGACAGAGTGTGCATGAGTTGGGGGAGGGCCTGGGGGGAGAGAGAGAGAGAGAATCCCAAGCAGACTCTGTGCTGAAGAGGACAACCAGGAGCTGAACACTCAACTGGCTGAGCCCCAGGCACCCCAATCTTTGAGCTTTTTTGTGTGTGTGAAAGATTTTGTGTACATATTTTGTGTATGTAAGAAAGTGGTCCATTTTCATTCTTTTGCATGTAGCTGTCTAGTTTTCCCAGCACCATTTATTAAAGAGACCCTTTTCTCCATTATAAATTCTTGCCTCTTTTTTCATAGATTGACCATGTAAGTGTAGTGGATTCATTTGTGGGCTCTCTGTTCTGTTCCACTGATCTGTTTGTCTATTTTTGTGCCAATACCATATAGTTAGGATTATTATAGCTTTGTAGTAAATCTTGAAATCTGGGACTATGATATCTCAAATTTTGTTCTTCTTTCTCAAGATGGATTTATTTCAGGACTTTTGTGGTTCCACACAAATTTTAGTATTATTTTATTTCTGTGAAAAAAATGATAGGAATTGAACTGAATCTGTAAATTGCTTTGGGCAGTATGGACAATTTGAAAGTATTCTCTCAATCCATGAGCATGGGATATCTTTTGGTTGATTTGTCTTATCTTTCAAATTATGTTATCTATGTTTGATAGTTTTTAGGGTACAGGTTTTTCACCTCCTTGGTTAAGTTTATGCCTAGATATTTCATTATTTTGGTGCAACTGAATATGAAATTGTTGTCTTAATTTCTCCTTGTGCTGTTTTGTGTACTATATAGAAATGCAACTGATTTGGAGGTATTAATTTTGCATCCTCCAACTTTATTGAATTCATTTATTACTTTTTTGGTGACATCTTCAGGGTTTTCTGGGTATGGTATCATGTCTTCTGCAAATACTGATAATTTAACTTCTTCCTTCCCAATATGGATACCACTTGCTTCTTGTTCTTGTCAGACTACTGTGGCTAGAGCTTCCAGTACTGTTAAATGAAAGTGGTGAGAGTGGACATACTTGTCTTGAAAGAACACACTTTTTAATCTAAGGGAAAAACAAAACAAAACACTGGAGTATCTATTTCTCATGGCTAATGAGTTCCTTAGAGACTCCAAAGCTTCTGTTTCCAAATGCATTAATCATTTATTAGCTCCTTCATTTTTAAATATGTTATGGAATTTATCCAAATGAAATAAAAATTCACGTTTCCCCAAAAACCTGTACATGGTAGTTCATAGCAGCTTTATTTATAAAAGTAAAAAAAAAAAAAATGGAAACAATCCAAATGTCCTTGAGTATTACACACTTGAAACTAATATAACATAGTGTGTCAAATATACTCAAATAAAACAATTTTTTAAAATGTGAAAGAGTAAACAAACTGTGGCATATCTGTACCACTGTAGACTGCTTGTCACTGAAAAGGAGCAACTATCAATACACAAGTTGGAGATGTATGAGAAAAACTAATCCAAAATGTTCACCTAGTGTATGATTCCATTTATGTAACATACTTGAATAAAATTATAGAGATGGAGAAAAAGTTAGTGGTTTCCAGGGATTAAGGAGGTAGAGAGAGGGAAATTTTTTTCCTTGGTTATAAATGTAGCACAAGGGGTCCTTCTGATGAAACTGAAGTATATCTTGACTATGCTGATGGTCATAGGTATCTAGAAATGTGATAAAATTGCATAAAGTTATATGCACACACAGATGCAAATAAGTATATAAAAACTAATAAGATCTGGATAAGATTGATGGATGATAGTAATCTGGTTGTGATACTGTCCTATACTTAGGCAAGATGTCACCACTGAGGAAACTGGGGATAGGATTCATAGTATATGCCCATATTATTTCTTGTATCTAAATGAAAATCTATAGTTGGCCCAAAATAAGTTTTTACAAAGATACCATTTATGTTTGAGGGATAAATAGACCACCTTTAGCTGAGAAATTGGGTAAGAGTAATAAAGGAAGTATCATCTGAGTTAGCCTTTAGAAGTTGAATATAAACATACAGGTGGAGACTTCCTGGAACAATATATCCCAAGTGGAGAGAAGAGAACAGTCAAAGCATTAGCAATATTGATATATTCTTTAACAACTACCTATTGAGAATTACTAGAATCAGGGATGGTGAATGATGTTAGGAATAAAAAGTAAACAAAAGCATACACTTATGTAAATTGCATATTGCTGGAGTAAAGTTTAATATAATCAAATACTGTACAAATATATGTAAGATTTTCACTCTGACTACTGTGGAGAACAAACAAGAAAGGGATAACTGTCGAAGATGTCCAATCTGTTACTTACATAGTAATATTCTGGGTAAGAGGACTTGATGCAAGACATGTTTAGAGAGAACAAATGTAATTTTTAAGAAACAAATAGCATATGAACTAAAAATAAGTTAATGATACAGGTTTAATGTCAGTAATGGATGCATTTAGCACAACATTGATATTGTTGTGTACTAAATGTATGTACTAAATGATGTACTGTACTGTACTAAATGATGAACAGTGAATGGTGTACCTGTTTTATAAACATATTCAAATAGATGGGAAAAGAGAGCAAACAAAATGATTACTAAATATGATAAGTCTTTGCAAGAAAGCAAAACTGAATGATATGCTAAAGTAATTGATAATGATGCTCTTGGTGCGCCTCAATAAAGCATCAAATAGAATAGTCAGATGAAGTCCCCCAGAACAATGTCTTAGATGAAACCTTAAAAAATGTAGCCAGCCATTGGAAATAAGAATGGGAAGACATTCTAAAGTTATCTCTACACTGACTGTGGGGCTCAAACTCACAACTACAAGACAAGTCAAATGCTCTACTAACTGAGCCAGCCAGGTGCCCCAGGAATGGAAAGATACTCTATGCAAATGCGAAGGCTTAAGATAGAAAACAGTTTGGCATATTAGAAGAAAAGAAAAAAGACTATTTATAGCTTAGTGAGCAAGGAGGAGAGTGATACAAGATCAAGTTAGAGAAAGGCAAACAGGTAAAGATATTGCAGGGTATTTCCAGTCATGGCAAAAATTTAGATGTTATCAGCGTTTACAAGCTGTTCTCATTTAAATGGGAAGTAATAAATTACAGATAAATTTTATAATGCTTTATGTCTTTTCTGTGAAGTATTTATTAATATCCAGTTAATCATATTATAAACGCCATGGTCAAAATAATATGTAAATCTGTGGATACCAATATACCTACAGGATTTTGACCATACATACAACTTCCACTTATCTGACTCAGTTTGTATATACATAGTGTCATACACTTAAGAATTTAGTTATCAAGAGCTAAAAAATGGGCCATTTGAGTAGGCTGATGTGGAGTCCCATAATTAGCCCATTATTAAAAAAAAATTTGGAGGTAGATGAATTAACATTAAAAAGAGGTTTGAGGGACACCTGGGTGGCTCAGTTGGTTAAGCAGCTGCCTTTGGCTCAGGTCATGATCCCAGCGTCCTGGGATTGAGTCCCGCATCGGACTCCTTGCTCAGCAGGGAGCCTGCTTCTCCCTCTGCCTCTGCCTGCCATTCTGTCTGCCTGTGCTCACTCTCTCTCCCTCTCTCTCTGACAAATAAATAAAAAAAAAAAGAGGTTTGAACCTTCCACCTCTCAAGGTTTCATGTTGTTATGTAATACATTATTCTCCTAGGGCTGCCAGAACAAAGTAGTGCAGACTGGGTGGCTTAAATAACAGAAATTTATTTTTGTACAATCTTTTAGTATAGAAATCCAAGATGAAGGTGTTTTATTTTTTTACAGATGATCAGATCTTCTTAAAGAAGTGGGTTTGAAGAGCAAGAAGAAACACAGAAAGACAAATTTAGAAGTATCAAATAGGGTCCAGATGAGAGAAGATTATTTAGATTAGGGTAGTGACAACAGTGTTAAGGGAAATTTAAAATTCTCTAAATATTAGAAGGTAGAATGAACAGAATTTAGTGATGAACTGTTGACTGTATGTAGATGATGAAAGAAAGGGAAAATGAAGGATATTCTTGGGATTTTCTCCTAAAAAATGAATTGAAAATTAGTGCCTTTTTCTAATATGGAGAAGAATGTGGGATAGATCTCTTTTGAGAATTTAATGTTAGATATCTAAGCATTAAACTTGAGTAGGCTATTGTATCCCTTACACTGGAACTCAGGAGAGAGACTGAGGATAGAGTTTGATAGTCATCAGTACAGAAGTGGCACTTAGAGTTTACAGGCACTTGATGTTAATCTTAGGAGAGCATGGAGATGAGGGACAAAAGAGGCTCCTCTAGAGATGGGCAAAGAGAGAGAATAACAAAGATAACTGAAAAGAAAGCAGAGTAATAGAAAGAAAATCAAGAATCCATGGTTCTGAAATATCAAGTAAAATGGGATTGTAGAAGTATTGACCAGATTTGGTAAAAGGGAGATCATTGGTCATTTTGACAAAGTAGTTTCACTGTGATAGGAAAAACAGAAGTAAGACTGTGAGGGCTGAACAGTGAGTAGAAAGTAAGGAAGCAGAATATTCATTTCATGGGAAGCAGATAAAGGAGACAATTTTAAGCCCCAGAGATATTGGACCACATACGCTGTTGACAGATTTTTTTCAATAAATCAAAGATATAATGATGCCAAGAGAAAAACAAAAGAGCAAATAGGGGATGGGATACCAAGTATAAGTGGGAGGGAAGATTGATTTCCTTTTGTTTCAGTAGGCAAAGAGCTCATGTTTACAGGAAGATAGGTTTTGGTATTTTTAACGAAGTTTGAGGCAAGATCATCAGCTAGGAATGAGAAGATGGGAACATGGCTGGGTATGAAAAATATAAGAAGATATATGAAATAGTCCTCATGGAGAGTGGAGCAATAAGCTTATTAAAGAAAATAGAGAAGAAGCTCTATATGATTTTTCATATCCATTTGACCCTAAGGTCATGAGTATAACCAGTCAACCTGATGTGGTTTTCTTTCAGTCATGATCAGTGGCTGACTGCAGGAATGAAGGAGGCAATCTTGGGAATCAACCAGGACTGAAATGAACGCAGGAGAAAAAGGGCAAACAGTTGAGATAGACCCAGTGATTGTAGTAATTAATTGTGGAATCCAAGCTAGTAAATTAGAGACAACTAATAGAGACTGGCAGAATTGTGGAGCCAAGGTCAATTTGGAGACCTTGATTTGTTACAATAAAGTTATGTGATAAGAAAGGGAAGAGGTAGGGATGATGATGATGATATTAATGGCAACTTTTGAGGTGGGGCAAATTGTTGCTGCTGACAAATCTAAGTGATAATCCTGGGAGAGAGCATATGAGTTAGAAACATGGAGAAAATACTGTTGGGCAATGGGGGCATGGGTGGATATCAAGAAGCCAAGAAGCAAAACTCTTGAAGGATGTCATTTACATATAAAGTTAGCACCAAAGAATATAATGCAACCATGTAGGATGTGCTTTCCCAGTCCTCCTAATACTGAGTTTCCTGAGGGGTTGGTAGTAAAGACTTAACCTTGGAGACCAGTAAGTTTATTGCCCTTTTTTACATGGAAATTATCAGGTTTTGTTGATAACTATGGGATGCAGAAACATTGATCCCAAATATAATATTTCCTAAAATCCTGGCTTGTTTTATAAGTTCTATTATTCCTTTTCCTTTACAAATAGGAGTATAATGAATCTAGCAGGGAGCCTAATGTTCCTAAATGAATCGTATCTACCGAAGCTCTTAAATAGAAATCGTCTCCTATTTTCTGATATTATGCTTTACCTACCAGTTGGGAGATCCTAATATAGTGGGATATAATTTACCTACAAAATGGATGCATTTGTTTTCCTTAATATGTCCCAATTCCCTTCTTCTACCATTTGGTTAGTCCTTGCAGCAGCCATTATCTCATGAATGTTATGTTGGTTAAACCACAGAAAACACTTCTAAGTTCCAAAACCTGCTACAAAATCAGATTAAAGTGTGTCAGGGCACACATGACCTGTGATATCAGGACTAGGTTTTTCTACCCCATGAGATTAGATCAGGGTTTCTCAAGAGGGTTGCTACTGACATTTTTGGCTGATGAATACTTTGTTGCAGGGCTGTTGTATGCATTGCAGAATGTTTAGCCACATCCCTGGTCCCCTCTCACTAGCTTTAACCTTGGGTTCTCTAATGATGACACAAAAAGTATCTCCTGCCAAATATCCCCTGTAGGGCTAAACTATTGGATTATTATTTTTTAAAAATCCTCTAATTAGGACTTAGGGTGGTCAAAGGTCCTAGAGAAAGCCATGATCTTATCTACAACATGGACACAAAACAGAATTGCCTACAGCCTAGCTGTGTAAGGGAAGAAGAGATTCTGTATAGAGACTCCAGGTGGACAGGCCACAAAGCACCCTAGGGTTTCCTTTAGCTTCTGTGAGGTATGGGAAAGAAACTCAGTGTTGTGTGTCCCTGCTAATGAGTACCACCTAAATGATGGATACCATTCAAATAAATAGGATACAAACTCCTAAATGAGTGCCACTACTGATATCCAGTGAAAAATACTGGCTAGAAAAATTCTAGAGTCAAGAGATTATATAGCATCTGTAGGGGGGAATTGCTAACCAGAGAGAAAAATGCTGATTGTATCAGAGGCCAAACAGGTGATAACTCTGAAGACCAAGTCACTCTCCTCTTTTGGTGCCATAACATTACCATACCCAAGAACTAAACATAATTGGAGTGGGGGAAACCAGTAACAGGTTGAAATCTTCCCATGATCTGGATGGCAACTTGATACAGATATTGGCTTTGGTTATTTTTAAAAGTATAATTATCATCTTTCTTTTACATTTAGTTTGTAGTCCAAGGTTTTGAAAAGTGTTCACTCATTCTTTAAAAAAAAATGGCCATTTTTGAACTGAAATTCACAAGGCCCAGAGACCTGCTATATCTCAGTGCTGAGGTACAAGAACAGAGATAGAGACCAATGACAGAACGTGGACCCCCAGCTCCTGATCACAGAAAAGCAGAGCTTGGTGATGCCCCTTGTCATGCAGCATAGACTCTCTAGAGCCTCAGAACCAGGGTCCCTCTCCCTAATTCTGACACTCAAGCCAGCCAGATTCCCATACACTGTCCAGAATGTGTCAGGCAGTGAGGCCGGCATTCTGGCTGCTGCTACATGTCTGTCTGTAGTTTCTGCCCTTAAACACTGTTTCAGGCTTTTGTGGGTTTGGTCAAGTGATACACCCTCATGTATATGACCAATTTGTCCCCCTTACCATGTTTACTGATGACTGCCTGATGCAAACCGAATTCACTATGTACATAGCAAGCTAAGCCTAGAATGACTCCAGTAGCCTCTGTTCATTTCCCCAGCACAGGCTTGCACCCTAGTGAGTCATTCTTTGTTTACTCGTAGATTCTTCCATCTTCTTGTTCTGCTCACTCATGCTGATCTGGCTCCAGTTTGCTTTTGGCTGGGACAGCTTATGTTTATGCACACAGTCCTGTAAACAAAACTCATATACAGGACGAAATTTTCCCTTGAAAAATACGTCATTATTTGGAGAAAGGAAATGGGGAAGGCCTGGGCTGAAAGAATGTTTTTTTTTTTCTTTGTGGCAAGCATGCCAATGTGAAAGAAGAGTCTGGAAGCTAATATAGTTGTGAGTAGACTTTGACTTCTCCTACCTACTCTGGCACTAAATGTCTCCTTTGGGGAAAATAGCCTAGTAGGGCTGACCCTAGGCTGCCAACTTCCCTGAGCTGAGGTCACACAGAGGAAGGTGAATGAATTTCATTTCTTTAAGCAGATGAGCCTAGGAAAATTGAAAGCACTTAATGAGAAGAAAAAGGATCTTTAAGTCAAATTGTATATGTTACAATCATAATCCCATATTTTAAGAAATGTATTATATTTATTATATAATTATAAATATATATATATTTTAAAGATTTTATTTATTTATTTGACAGAGAAAGATCACAAGCAGGCAGAGAGGCAGGCAGAGAGAGAGGAAGGGAAGCAAAGCAGGCTCCCCGCTGAGCAGAGAGCCCGATGCGGGACTTGATCCCAGGACCCCGAGATCATGACCTGAGCCGAAGGCAGCGGCTTAACCCACTGAGCCACCCAGGCGCCCTATAAATATATATTTAAGAAATGGTATTATATTACTATTCTCAGTTTAGGTGGGAAGATGATAAAGCCTGGAGATGTTAGGCAACTTTGCCCTAATTTGCCAACAAAAACATGCCGGGGTCAGTGCATGAAGTTAGCTTTTCCCGTTCTAAACCAGACATTTCTAACTCCTGTCCCAGACTGCTACACAAGTGACAGTGGACCTCAGTTTCCACACTTGTTAAAGGAAGAATGAGACTTCAAGTGTTCTAGCGTCTCTAGCACTAACATGCTATCATTTTCCTGGAGATTTATAAGCAACATCACTTCCATTTAAAACATGTACAAAAGCACTACTTGTGAGTTTGCCATATGTTTTCAACAGAAAAATTACACCTATTTCCCCAGGGAGTAATGTGCAAAAGACTTTTTTTTTGTAGTTTGGTGTTTATGATGAAGTATTTTATATGATTTTATGTTTTTAATATGTCACATTAAACCTTTGGAAAGTGATGGGTAAAAAGAAAACAAAAATGTCTGTAAATGGACTAAATCTAATCACCTTCTCTCTAGATTATGCACATGGCAAAAAAGAAAACAGTAATGATTGATAGAAATCATGAGAATCCAAGACTTTCAAGCACCTGAATGATTCATGTTAATGATTAGATAATTATAACACTTAAGACAAATCAAATTCACAACAGCTTAGAAAAAAGAGACTTGTAAATAATGTTCAAAATTCCAATCCTGTAACAGTATTTTTTATAACATCTTTATTTTTAGGATCATTTTTAAAATTTAGGAGAAATATTTAGACTATCATCAATGTCATTTTATTTGGTTTAAATGCCTTTACTGGCTGTTTAATATTCTCTCACTCTCCCTCAAATTTTCTAAGAAAGAAAATAAAATATGGAGATAGATACATAGGGACTACATTTGGTATTCAAATAATGATTGATAATTTTAAGTAACTGGGCGGAGAGTTTTCCACATATGTGTGTATACACACACACACACACACATTCATATATATAGATATATATAACTGGCACACTGAAGAGCTGTAACTCATAGAACGCAAACAGAAGATCAACTATTCTCTATTTCTGGCCATTTATCCCTACTCTGTGAAATCATGCTATCTGCTTAGACTCAAGTAAGTCTTCTGATGACTTTTAGTAACAAAGAAAAAATTCCTATCAAGTAATTAATACTAGCAATTAGTACTAATGGAAATGTTCTGTATCTGCATGTCTAATAAAGGAGTCATGTGTAGTTACTGAGGACTTGAAATATGGCTAGTGTCAGTGATGAACTGGCTGTTCAATTTTGTTTAATTATTTTAAATTCGAATAGTCAAGCATAGCTAGTGGCTACTGTATTGGATAGCACAGATTTAGACCAGGATGATCTTTCAAACTCTCCAAACTATATCCAAAAGCCTCGCTCTCTTTCCCAGTCCAGGACCCTTCAGTTTGGTAGCCTGAGGCAAAGCTAGAAAGTGTGGTCAGCTTATTCCCTTATCTTCTCATTTCGACCAGATTCTAATCCTTCCCACACCTCCCAAGAGTCTGATCTGCTCTGGTGGGTGGGATGACATTCAGGTCTTCGGTGGGGAAGCAGTATGTGAGCAACTACAGGCAGCCATGAAGCATTGGTTCCTCTGGTCTGACCAGTGTTTACAGCTTCTTTCTGGGCTAGGTAATTCATGATGCTTCCTTTTCTTGGAGTGCCTTTGAGACTCCTGGAAACTTTCTGCAGTGTTCCCCATGATATAAGCAATACATTTTCTTTTAGCAGGTTGCTTGGGTTCCTTCTCTCCCTCTTTGGAATCCTGTAGTTTCTCTTTTTCTTTGAAGGGGAGCAGATCACCTTGCATCTCCATATGGTCTTCTTATAGAGGGTTTGAATCAGCTCTGAGCCTTGTCCCACAGTCTTCACTGCAGTCCATGAGAAACAGTCACGTACTCTTCTCTCTGAGGTCAAATATAGCTAACATCTCAGGCTTCCCAGTCCAATTTGTTCCATTTGTTTACTTCTGGATTATTAGAAGCATTTGTGCATCATTGTGCTTATCTCCAGTGGGAATGTAGAAAGCTTCTGAAGCTGCCTGCTTCTCTCTCTCTGCTTTCTCACTCGGTGAGTAACAACAATTCTCACACACTGTTTTTTTATGTTGTTTTGTTTTGTTTTGTTTTTTAAAGCATGGGGCCACTCTAGGCTCTGAGCCCTATAGATTCCAGGGGACCACAAATTAAAATCTCCTTGTATGAGGGAGAGGATATATTTCTCCTGTATTCTGGAGGGTGAAGTTGGGAGTCATTTCAAACTGGCAGCTCCTTGATACAACTCTCCCATTAATATGCAATGACTATGTCCTCTTCACTTGATTATAGGTCGGAGGTGACTGATCAGCTCAGCTAAAAACCTAAGCCCCTTCTTTTCCAAGTTCTACTTAAGTAACCTAGATTTTTCACTTTGCAATATTAGTACTGCTGACACTAAATATTTCAAAGTTTTCAGCTGAAAGAGGAAGAAAAAAGTCCCATTTTAAATTGTGTTATATATATGCAATCACATATTATTTGTCCTAAGTATTTGTGCATTAATTCATATCAAATTTTATATGGAATAAGTATTAATAAACTCAATTTACAAATGAAAAAACTAGATGCGGTAAATAATTTGCCAAGATCACGTAGATTAGGAAAAAAAATGGCAGTTCTGGGATTAAAATCTGAGACACAAATTTTTCTTTGCTTAAATTCACACTGTATACTACTTTTCCTAGGTTACTTACTTTTGGCATCAGTTTCCACAACCACAAAATAATAAATTGTGTTTAAGTGAGTAAATGAAATATGTGTGTGGATGAAATATACAGAGGGAAATATTTTATATGCACATGTATTAATAAGTATACATACATATTTCCTTGTGTCTAAGTCACAGTTTTTTCCTCCTATGTATTCATATATTATGAGTGCTGGGGTCAGTGTACACACTTGTTTTACTAGTGTCTCTGTTCTGCAGATGCCATTAATGATGTTATATTTAATAACCTGGCATCTTAGAATCAACTACATATCAGAGTAACTGAGCCATTCAAGGAGAGTTTCTGTCAATAAAAGTATACACTGACCTATTCTTAATGCAGAAAAAATAGCAAGGATCAACAAGAAATAAATAACTTGTACGCATACTCTGAGAAGTGCCAATGGCATACAGTCTTAGAGTTTGATCAATAAAATAATAAAACCCTTTATAAGTTTCTTTTTAGATATCACTGAAAATGCAGTTTGGGAGAGTTTGAAAGAGAAAGAATATAAAACTATTGTTAGAGTAAAAGTAATTTATCCTGCCATTAAGATACTGATAAATTTAACAAGTAGTTAAATGCTTGGTATTGTGTTAGTTGGAACTAATGGTCCTAAACAATGTGAAAGGAAAAAAAAACATTCGTTTTTTAATAAGCTTGGCTAAAGATTGATCTGTTTGACCAGGAAAGAGATATGTAAACAACTCCTTACATTTTTCATGTTTAATTTTATTCTGAATACAGTTACTAGTTTATTACTTATATTTAACTTGTTGACTTTGAGTATGTAAGGAATGTAGGAATCTCTTTATTTTAAAGGCATAGGCACTATACTATTGCTACAAGAAAAAATAAATCTACCTACACGAACTTAAAGGTTGATACTATAAACATGTCAGGATATATGAAGCTTATTTCACATCTCTATCATGAACGCATCATGTCTTATGAGCATGATAAATTTATTAGTTGTGTGCGCATAGAACTTGGTAAGTGAAATAATGAAGTGCCTCATTTTATATATGGGAGCTAAAGAAGTTATGTGATTCTCCCAAGTGCTACTGCCAGCTGATAGCACAGCCCAAGAGGTGCAGTTAGGATTTGTCTTCCATATACAGGGAAAGAACATTCTGAGATGTCTAGGGAGAGAAATGATTCTTACTTTCTGGATCATTCTTAGTCTATAACATTATATCATTTATGTATGTTTTCTTTCAGTGGAATATCACTTAAATAGTTAGCATAGCCAAACACTTACAAAAACAACTGTGGCGTGAACAAAAAGTTGTATCCTGGGGGCACCTGGGTGGCTCAGTGGGTTAAGCCGCTGCCTTCGGCTCAGGTCATGATCTCAGGGTCCTGGGATCGAGTCCCACATCGGGCTCTCTGCTCAGCAGGGAGCCTGCTTCCCTCTCTCTCTCTCTCTCTGCCTGCCTCTCTGCCTACTTGTGATCTGTCCCTGTCAAATAAATAAATAAAATCTTAAAAAAAAAAAGTTGTATCCTGGGAATATGTATGATCGACGATATTTATCATGTGGTTTCACTCATATGTGGAACATAAACTATAGCATAGAGGACCGTAGGGGGAGAAATCAGAGAAGGAGATGAACCATGAGAGACTATGGACCACGACAAACAATCTGGGGGCATGAGAGGGGAGGAGGGAGGGGGGAGGTGGTAACAGAGCGATGGGTACTGAGGAGGTCATGTGCTGTGATATTTATAAATAAACATCTATGGACATTAGATACTTTCATACATGGAGAATAGACATTCAGTAACACAAAAAAAAATCATAATTTCCCTTCCACATTCTCCCTTTCTTCCCTCGAGTCCAATTGATATTTGACCGAAATTCAGTTTTTTCCTTATCTCCTGATCAAACCTAGCCTCCCTTTCACCCAGGGGCCAAAACTTTTCGACACCCAATTAGTACGTCATTTAATTTATTCTCCAAAGTGATTCTCTCTTTTTTTCATGCACAAAAGTTGCTGTGAATAGGTAGAGATGTGAGCCTTCATTCTGCTGATAGATCCCTTCACTTCCTGAATTTTGCAGCAGAGATTTCAGCATACTTACTGAACAAGCGTTGAGGGTGGGAGGCAGTCGGAAATGGTCAGATTTCCTCTGCCGCTTACTGTCTACTGAATAATCGCATTTCCTTTCTGCTCAAAGGCAAGTACAGCAGGGGCTGTGCTATATCAGACAAACTTATCTTCTGGTATTTGAAGGCTTTCTACAGTTGAAATGGTAAAGAAGTGAGTGAGATTTCTATGTGCCCACATCAGATGTTTTTAACAGATTATTTAGGAAAAATAAAAATAAAAAAGATTATTTAGAGGACAACTGGGTAGCTCAGTCGATTAAGCATCCAACTCATGGTTTTGGCTCAAGTTATAACCTTAGGGTCTTGGGATCGAGCCCTGCAGAGGGCTCTGCACTCAGCATAGAATCTGCTTGAGATTCCTTCTCCCTCTCCCCTCTGCATCTCCCCACACTTGCACGGGCATGCTTGTTCTTTCTCTCTCAAATAAATAAAATCTTTTTAAAAATTAAAAGGTGATTTATTATGAATTTGCTTAATTTAGGATATTCCTGTGTCTGGTGTTTCACAATGCATTAAAGTTTTCTCTTAAGAAGAATTATAATCTTGGGAAATTTAAAATGGTAGATTTTTGGAAAATGCTCTGTTTCCTACCTCACATGTTTACGGTTTATTCCTCTGATAAAGACTGATTATCTATAGGTAGAAGGGTCTGGCAATAGGGAGATGAATAAGAAAAGAACACCGATCATAGGGAGCTCACAGTCAAATGTATAAAAGAAACAGTGTGGTAGAAAGCTGTGAGGTGCCTTTGCAAATTTATAAGCCTAAAATAGCCATAACCTCTATCATAGCATCAGAGAAGTTTAAATCTGAGTCCTCAAATATAAGCTATTGCTGAACATTTATCTTATAGATAAAAAAATGTGTCACAGAAATTACAATTTCCACTGAACAGTTATTTAAGCCTATTCAGGTGCCAGGCCTAGAGGAAACAGTAGAAAACAATGTAAAGTGGGACCTGCTTCACTATTTTTAGTAAATTCAAAATATGTAACGAATGCTATACAAAGGAAGTAAAGAAAATACAAAGGAAGTAAAGGAAGTAACAAAGGAAGGCAAAGAAAATGGTAGGAGCCCAGAAAATGGACAGCTTGCCTAGATGGAGAGGCTTTGTGGGTACTTACTGGTGGAGGTGACATTTAAGATGAATTCTGAGAGTTGAATACGAATTTCCATTAAAGAAAAAAGGCGATGGTGGGATTTCCTGCTGAGGGAGTAGCAAATGTAGAGACCTCCAAGGCAAAGAGAACTTGGGATGAAGAAACTGAAAGAAGTTTCTTATTGCTCAATAGTAAAAGGTGTTTCTGAAACGAGGTAGAGAGGTCAGCTCTCATATCTGGTCTCTGAGAAATTATTCAGGGCAGTGAAGGACTTTGAAAACAACTTTAAGCAAGAGGGTGACACGTTCACATTTGCTTTTTAAAATGTCACTTTTTTTTTTTTTTCATAAGTGGATGGGAGAATAGTAACAATAAAGGAAGCAAGACCCACTAGCAAGTAATTGCAGTCATTCAAATGAAAGATGATAGGAGCGTGGATTAGTGAAAGTGATGATGGGGACCAAAAGAATGGATTTGAAAAAGCTCTTTGGGAGGTTGAAAGCTCTTTGAGAGGTTGAATTGGTAACTGAATGGAAGTACAGTGTGTGGGAGAGAGTCAAGGAAAACCCCAGTTGCCTAGCTTGTTCTAGACAGTAGCAAGGAGAGACTCCGCTTTCAGCAAGACAGGAATTTAGTTCAGTGATAGTGCGCTAAGTATGAAGAAATTGTGGAACATCTAAGAAATATGGGAGAGGCAATTAGATAAATTGCTCTAAGCCTCAAGAAAGATTTGGTCTGGTCTGTCTTCCTAGAACACTTCTCTTGGGCTTCTTCAAGCAGCTAATGCTCATTTATCATTTAAAATTCAAATCATGGATTATCTCTTAAATGCCTGGACTGATCCTATCTTACATACTTCGTACTTCTGGAGCAAAGATGTCTGTCACAGTTTTTATTACCTTTTGTAATTGTTTATTTTCTCTTACTACAAAATTGATATTCTCAACGAAATGACAAAGGCTTTTTTTCTCCATAGTGCTCAGTTCTTTGAAGACAGTAGCAACACCTCATTTCTGGGACAATTCTAGACACATAGTAGTAGGCAGCTGTAGTAAACATGCATTTGATTGAGTTTTAGTGACTAAAGCAGTATTGTTATCTATGTAAACAGTCCCATTTAGGTTGGATTCAGATTGTCCAAGGTCTTGGATACTAAGTCAAGAGTTTGGATTTATCGTTTTCATTTTGACTACCTCTCTAATTGTTAATGTCAAAAAGAGTTATTTTATGATGATTTATGTGCAGTTTAGTGGACATTTATTTCTATTCTCATAAATGTCAGATAAGAATTATGTGTAACCTTGGAAGTTACTATGTTTCTTATTCAGATGGTTCCTAAGTCAAGGCATCAGGTTCTATTTGCTTTTGCTAAGCTAATGTCATCCTGTTTTTTTGTTATTATTTCTGTTTTTGTTTTTGTTTTTTTAGCTTTTCTGACAAGGGTACAAAAAAGGAAAGAGCCTTGCCCTTGCCTTGGTATTCTGAAAAACTGGGGTTTTGGGGGGCTCCTGCCACTTAATTTATATATATTATATTGTGTGTGTGTGTTTGTATGAGCATATATGTATTTGCATTTTATCACTTCATCTGTAAAATTTGGTGGTTGCATTAACTCATAGCTAAACTCATTAAGGCTAAAATATATAGTAAGATTCTACCTAAAGTCCACTACAGCTAAAATGTTCAATATCTCTTTCCTAAATCAAATTTTGTTATCTTTTGGGCACGACATTAGATTTCATATGCTTAAACTTTGCTTAATATGAACCATTTTATTTTTTTTATTTTTTTTTAAAGATTTTATTTATTTATTTGACAGAGAGAAATCACAAGTAGGCAGAGAGGCAAGCAGAGAGAGAGGAGGAAGCAGGCTCCCCGCCGAGCGGAAAGCCCGATGTGGGGCTTGAACCCAGGACCTGGGATCATGACCTGAGCCGAAGGCAGCGGCTTAACCCACTGAGCCACCCAGGCGCCCCAATATGAACCATTTTAGATGGGCTTTTTAATCAGAAGCAAACTAAACTCCTCTAATAAAATCTTCACCAAAAGCACTAATTAAAATGATTACTTGTGAAACTTACTACAGAAATGTTTTAAAAGATCCACTTTATACTTTTGTTTCAAAAATCCTGTTAATATGAGCCTGAATAAGGCAAGGGTTTGCAGTTGTAATTGAGAAATTCACAATGATTATGAGCTAATTTGATAGATTGCCAAATGAATATTAATTTTTATACTTGTGAAATGTATTATTTCCATGTTTAATTGAGAGAATGATAACAGAGCATTGTAGCAATTCCATTATTGTAAGTGGTGTGCATTGTGAATTAATCAAATGGATGGCAATAAGTTGTTACTATTTACAGCTCAATTGTCATGTGTTAAACTCCTATCAAAATGGTTTAATTTCAGCATCTCTAAAATAAAAAGAAATGTAGTAGTCTTTTTTGAAAATTAAATACCATGCTTTGTATACTACACAATGTAAATATGAACAATAATATCTTCACTATTTTATTACAATGCCTTAAATATTTTCAGATTTATTTTAGATATAAAAATTAGTCTTTACTAGTGTTATTATGAAGAGCTATCTAAAACTGTAGTATCTGGCTATACTTGAAATGTGGCCAGTATTCTGGAAAAACTTAATCCTAATTTTACGTTATTTTAATTCTTTTAAATATAATTTGAAATAACCACCTATATCTAGTGGTGGCTGTATTGAGTAGCACATGTCCTAGACTAAGAACCATATTTTTAAAATACAGCCATTTTCATGACATTTTTTAATATAATTTTTTAAGTTCTTATTTTTAATGAAACTGTTTCATATTTTTTCAAATAATATGTGTTTCAAACCTAAGTAACGACAGTACACATTTTATAAATTTCAATTTCTTTATATATCTTAAAATACCATGTTTTATTTGGAGCCAGCATCTAAAAGGTAGCAGAGAACTTTGATTTGTGCTCTCTGCATTCATCCCCTTTTAGCAACATTAAAATGCCAATTTACTCCATGTTTAGCATGTTCATTTCTTTTTTTTTTTAATTTATTTATTTGACAGATACAGAGAGAGCACAAGTAGACAGAGCAGCAAGCAGAGGGAGAAGCAGAAGCAGGCTCTCTGCTGAGCTGGGAGCCCGATGTGGGGCTGGATCCCAAGATCCTGGGATCATGACCTGAGCCGAAGGCAGCAGCTTAACTGACTGAGCCACCCAGGTGCCCCCATTTCTTGATTTTTAAAGGCAGTCTCAAGCTTGCTAATTTTCAAGCTTGCTTAATTTCATCTAAGTTTAGATGAAATACCAGGCTCTTCTTACTCAACTTTGCCAAAGTGACTTTAATCCACACGTACCCACACAACACTTTCTTTTGCACTGTAACTAGCTTACACATTATAGTCACCAGAAGCAGGCTGGAACTCCTTTCAAAAAGAAAGCTGGGTAAATTCCCATAATCCCATGCCTTTAGGGAACCTTCTCAGACACAGAACAAGGCCACTCCTCTCTCTCACCAAGATGAAGCACAAGAGGCATTTGGATAGTTTACCGCATAGACAAATGCCTAATTATATTCTGGAGTTCTCAGGGCCTGAATTCCAGTGTCTTGACTGCACAAAGGGAGAAAATGTCTGTACTAATTCATTTTGTGCTAATGAAGTATTCCAAAGTTTTCACTCTTGAAAATGATCTCAAATGTCCACTTCATAGAGAATCATCCTTTTGCAGCCATGGAGGCAAGAGAGGCTCTAACAGTCTGTGTGAAAAATGCCTTCCAAAGATCGAATCATTCTATTTTCCTGTGTAGTGATACTTGGGACAATTCTATACATAGGCACTAGAATAGTCTTCATAAATCATTGCTTCGTTCCTGTTTCTTTGTTCAAGAAGTTACATTTGCCTCTACTCTGTTGCTTAGAACAGCGGTTGCTACCTCCAGAATTTTTAATCATGCATTTGTGTTTAGAAAAAAAAAATTGAATGTACATCCATATGTATATTTATTTCCAAATTATACACATGTAGTTGCTAGATGTGTACACTATACTGCAAAGTTTTGTTTATCATATAATTTTTATGTTTGGGAAAATAGACTTTTAAAAAACCTGTTCTTCTATTGCTTCTTCACTGGTTCCTCATTTTTAAATGGAACATACCTCATTTTTTAAAGATCACTGGCTTAGAGAATGAAGTCCAAACGTCCCAGTGTGGTTTTCCAGGACCAGATGATGGCTCATCCCCTTCTCATTTTTTACTACTTCCTTCCATGATCCTTCTGTACTATACTAACAATTTTCAAAATCTTTTTGACTTGGATTTTTTGAGTAGATTTTTTCAACATTTTATTTATGAAAACAACTTCAATAAAAATCTTTAAGTAGAAAAATTATTGAATATCTTCAAGTTAACTGTGTTGAAAATATAATTCAGAAGTCTAGATGAGGCGTCCTTGGCTAGCTTTATGGATACATTTGACTTCCAAGTTCCTTAGCTGTGTACCAGAACAAAGCCAGCTAAAGAATTAGAACAAAATCCAGTAGCCAACAACATAAAAATCTCGTGTCCAGTATTGAATAAAAAATTACTAGTTATGCAGGTAACTAGTAATGCTTAAACAGGAAATATGTCCTATATCTAGAAGAAAAATGAATCAATAAAAACAGACTAAGATATGACAAAAGTGATAGAACCAATAATACAGACATTAAAACAGCTGACTTAGCCAGTTTGGGCTCCTGTAACTGAATACCAGAGACTGGGTGGCATTTCTCACAGTTCTGGAGACTGGGAAATCCAAAATTAAGGTGCTGGCAGACCCAGCGTCTTGTTAGGGCATCTTCCTTATGTGTAGGCAGCCATCTTTTCTTTGTATTCTCCCGTGGCAGAGAGGAGAGAGAAAGCTTTCCTGTCTCTCTTTACAAGGGCATTGACTTCATACATGAGGTCTCCCCTCATGGCCTAACCACCTCTCAAGGACCTCTTAAATTATCACCTGGGAGGTTAGGATTTCAATGTACAAGTCTGGGGGATGGTCTAAATATTCTGTCCATAGTAACAGCTATTATAAATATACTCCATATAATAGAGAACACAGAGGAAAATAAAACATAATGAAATTGAGTGGGAGATAAAAAATAATATGCTAAATATAATGTCTACTGTTAATAAGTACAATGCATGAAAGAAAAATTAAGATCTACAGAATAGAATGAAGAACATCAGAAATGGTACTTAAATGGATAAACATAGAAGACATTTCTTATTTTCGAGCTCATTGAAAGTATATCATTTAGAAGAAATATATTAGCTATTAGGAGTGGTCTATGTCAGATATTAAAGAATATATACAGCATGATTCCATTTATCAGATTCCAGATTATTAAGATGGTTAGAATAGATTTCTTTTTGCTATTTAATGATAAATAAATTTTAATAATTTTTGCTTTAAGTTAATATTTCATCAGTGAGTTTATTTAATATATTTTAGCTAATAATAAATTTCTATGCAAGGTATCATTAGAAATTAGGGTTCCATTGACCAAAAAGAACATCACCCACCAACCCACCCACATACACACAACCCTCACATACACTATTTAAAATCATTGACTAGGGAAAGAGGTCTTTTATTTGGTTTATTTCTCTTTAAACTCTGTAATGTTTCTCTGTGTTCTTTTCTGTCTCACAGTTGCCCATACCTGCTTCCAAATCAATTTCTCCAGAATGGCCTCATGTCCATTCTTCAAAATACAGCTAGTCTCCTTTAGGATAACTTCTGTGAGCATCTCACGTAGGAGGTATTTCAGTCTCTTGTGAGTGAGCTTGACACATGGTTTAATACTGTGTCTCCAGCATATACTAGGGTACTTGTCAAAGAACAAATAATTCATATATTTTTGGGGAATACATGAATTTATACACTAAAACACTACAGCATGACCAGAATATTCATCAGGGTTTGCACTGTACTTATTTTCTTAATGTTGGGGTTAATGTAAAGCATGAAATCAGCCATAATACCTGGCTTGCTAAAATGTAACATGAAGGCCACTGGAGGTGGGAGAAGGTTATGGAGAAGGGTGTAGGCCTTTGGAATGCCAAGGCCTGTGTGACCACTCTGCTGTTGGAATGCCATGGGGAGTTGTCTTCCCCCAAAGCTTTCTTAGCCCAAAGGGTCACCCGGTGATCTAAGAGATATAAGCATTGCTCCTTAGTCAGTGTGTAGCAGAACTAGTAGACCACACAGATTAGCATATGTCATCTTTCCTGTAAGCAGATCCTCCTACTTTCTGTAAGACCCCTTGTCACACATCACGTGCTTAAGAAACAGTGATAAGGATTTGTGACTATCCTGAAGGACCAATAAAAGCGGGAGCAAAGAAGAGCAAAGGGTCTTCCTCTCTGAGCATCGACCCCTTTGCCTTCTCCTTTCTTTCACAGCAAAGTTTGGAGTAATTTTTTATCTGTTGGTACAGGGATTGCTGCCATTCCCAACATCTTAAGGTTAGTACTATCACACATGGAAATTTTGGCCATTCTTCTGAAATGAAAGTATCTGGAGGGCAGGAATCATTACTGTTATAATTTTCACATAGGAAGTATACATAAAACATGTTATAATTTGACAGTATCTAAGTATCTCACCCTACAGATGAGGTAATCAAGGATGGGAGAATCCGAAGTCATTTAAGTTGAGTTGGAATTTTAACCAAACTCGGTTTCTTGTCTCCTGTCCCAGTTCCCATCCACTCATTCAACAAAGGATTATGAATGCTTACTTTCTACTATTTTCAGAGATGAAGTCATTGAAGATTCTGTCAAGAATAACTGCTAGTCATGGCTTCATGGTCTGTATTGACCCCATCAAATTTAAAGCAAACACCACAGAGAACTACATTCAGTATCATAGTAGCAAACTGATAATTTTGTTTGGGTTAATTAGGTTTAATGTTTTAGAATAAAATAGATTCTTAACCATACTTACATTGAGTAAACCCAAGAGTCAGGGAAAGTTTTATTAAGGTTAATTATATTAATTATGACTTTTACTGGAATACCAACTTCTTAATAAAAAAAAAGTGTGAAAATAGGTTTAGCAACTTTTTAAGGGAAATATGTCTCCATTAATGAAGTTTATCCCTCTCTAGATCTTAAGAAAATACATTTCTTGGAATAGAGGTTAGCTTAAGTAGTAACAACTATATAAACCAAACATTTTTTTAAAGTCTAAATCTTGGGAAAGATTTAGAGATGTAAGGAAAACTGTAGAAAAACTTATACCCTCCCCAACTATAATAAATAAATAAATAAATAAATAAATAAGCATGCAAGCAAGCAAGCAAGCCAGCCAGCCAGCCAGCCAGCCAGCCCAATTGTTAATGGAGGCAGCAGCTACAAAAAAGATTTAATATTTGGTCTGAATGAGATAATATTGGCTTAAGAATCAATGTTTGGGGACTGATGGCTGATCCTTCTACTATGCAGTGAAATGTTTAGAGTAATACTTGGTTTGTAATCTTCTGAATATCCATAATATCTGGCTGTAAATTAATAAATAATTTAATTAATAAATAAGAGAATGAATGGACAATAATAATAAAAATACTATGGAACTTTTATTTCTATAGAATCAATTCATTTTGAGATAGTTTCCATTTTGTATATTCTCAACCTGAAGAGAAGTTGTAAATGACATGTTAAAATTAAATGCCAGTGTTTTTTTCTTATTTTTTAATTTTTTTAAAAATTTTATTTTATTTTATTTATTTATTTTATTTTTTAAATTTTATTTTTTATAAACATATAATATATTTTTATCCCCAGGGGTACAGGTCTGTGAATCACCAGGTTTACACACTTCACAGCACTCACCATAGCACATACCCTCCCCAATGTCCATAATCCCACCCCCCTCTCCCAAACCCCCTCCCCTCATCAACCCTCAGTTTGTTTTGTGAGATTAAGAGTCACTTATGGTTTGTCTCCCTCCCAATGCCATCTTGTTTCATTTACTCTTCTCCTACCTCCTTAACCCCCCATGTTGCATCTCCTCTCCCTCATATCAGGGAGATCATGTGATAGTTGTCTTTCTCCAATTGACTTATTTCGCTAAGCATGATACCCTCTAGTTCCATCCACGTCGTTGCAAATGGCAAGATTTCATTTCTTTAGATGGCTGCATAGTATTCCATTGTGTATATATACCACCTCTTCTTTATCCATTCATCTGTTGATGGACATCTAGGTTCTTTCCATAGTTTGGCTATTGTAGACATGGGTGCTATAAACATTCAGGTGCACGTGCCCCTTCGGATCACTACGTTTGTATCTTTAGGGTAAATACCCAGTAGTGCAATTGCTGGGTCATAGGGTAGTTGCATTTTCAACATTTTAAGGAACCTCCATGCTGTTTTCCAGAGTGGTTGCACCAGCTTGCATTCCCACCAACAGTGTAGGAGGGTTCCCCTTTCTCTGCATCCTCGCCAGCATCTGTCATTTCCTGACTTGTTAATTTTAGCCATTCTGACTGGTGTGAGGTGATATCTCATGGTGGTTTTGATTTGTATTTCCCTGATGCCGAGTGATGTGGAGCACTTTTTCATGTGTCTGTTGGCCATCTGGATGTCTTCTCTGCAGAAATGTCTGTTCATGTCTTCTGCCCATTTCTTGATTGGATTATTTGTTCTTTGGGTGTTGAGTTTGCTAAGTTCTTTATAGATTTTGGACACTAGCCCTTTATCTGATATGTCATTTGCAAATATCTTCTCCCATTCTGTCAGTTGTCTTTTGGTTTTGTTAACTGTTTCCTTTGCTGTGCAAAAGCTTTTGATCTTGATAAAATCCCAATAGTTCATTTTTGCCCTTGCTTCCCTTGCCTTTGGCAACATTCCTAGGAAGATGTTGCTGCGGCTGAGGTCGAAGAGGTTGCTGCCTGTGTTCTCCTCAAGGATTTTGATGGATTCCTTTCTCACATTGAGGTCCTTCATCCATTTTGAGTCTATTTTCGTGTGTGGTGTAAGGAAATGATCCAATTTCATTTTTCTGCATGTGGCTGTCCAATTTTCCCAACACCATTTATTGAAGAGGCTGTCTTTTTTCCATTGGACATTCTTTCCTGCTTTGTCGAAGATTAGTTGACCATTGAGTTGAGGGTCTATTTCTGGGCTCTCTATTCTGTTCCATTGATCTATGTGTCTGTTTTTGTGCCAGTACCATGCTGTCTTGATGATGACAGCTTTGTAGTAGAGCTTGAAGTCTGGAATTGTGATGCCACCAACTTTGGCTTTCTTTTTCAATATTCCTTTGGCTATTCGAGGTCTTTTCTGGTTCCATATAAATTTTAGGATTATTTGTTCCATTTCTTTGAAAAAAATGGATGGTACTTTGATAGGAATTGCATTAAATGTGTAGATTGCTTTAGGTAGCATAGACATTTTCACAATATTTATTCTTCCAATCCAGGAGCATGGAACATTTTTCCATTTCTTTGTGTCTTCCTCAATTTCTTTCATGAGTACTTTATAGTTTTCTGTGTATAGATTCTTAGTCTCTTTGGTTAGGTTTATTCCTCGGTATCTTATAGTTTTGGGTGCAACTGTAAATGGGATTGACTCCTTAATTTCCCTTTTCTATCTTTTTGTTGGTGTAGAGAAATGCAACTAATTTCTGTGCATTGATTTTATATCCTGACACTTTACTGAATTCCTGTACAAGTTCTAGCAGTTTTGGAGTGGAGTCTTTTGGGTTTTCCACATATAGTATCATATCAGCTGCGAAGAGTGATAGTTTGACTTCTTCTTTGCCAATTTGGATGCCTTTAATTTCCTTTTGTTGTCTGATGGCTGAGGCTAGGACTTCTGGTAGTATGTTGAATAGCAGTGGTGATAACGGACATCCCTGTCATGTTCCTGACCTTAGCGGAAAAGCTTTAGTTTTTCTCCATTGAGAATGATATTTGCGGTGGGTTTTTCATAGATGGCTTTGATAATATTGAGGTATGTGCCCTCTATCCCTACACTTTGAAGAGTTTTGATCAGGAAGGGATGCTGTACTTTGTCAAATGCTTTTTCAGCATCTATGGAGAGTATCATATGGTTCTTGTTCTTTCTTTTATTAATGTGTTGTATCACATTGATTGATTTGCGGATGTTGAACCAACCTTACAGCCCTGGAATAAATCCTACTCTGTCGTGGTGAATAATCCTTTTAATATACTGTTGAATCCTAGTGGCTAGTATTTTGGTGAGAATTTTTGCATCTGTGTTCATGAAGGATATCAGTCTGTAGTTCTCTTTTTTGATGGGATCCTTGTCTGGTTTTGGGATCAAGGTGATGCTGGCCTCATAAAATGAGTTTGGAAGTTTTCCTTCCATTTCTATTTTTTGGACCAGTTTCAGGAGAATAGGAATTAGTTCTTCTTTAAATGTTTGGTAGAATTCCCCGGGAAACCATCTGGCCCTGGGCTTTTGTTTGTTTGGAGATTTTTGATGACTGTTTCAATCTCCTTACTGGTTATGGGTCTGTTCAGGCTTTCTATTTCTTCCTGGTTCAGTTGTGGTAGTTTATATGTCTCTAGGAATGCATCTATTTCTTCCAGATTGTCAAATTTGTTGGTGTAGTGTTGCTCATAGTATGTTCTTATACTTGTCTGTATTTCTTTGGTGTTCGTTGTGATCTCCTCTTTCATTCATGATTTTATTTATTTGGGTCCTTTCTCTTTTCTTTTTGATAAGTCTGGCCAGGGGTTTATCAATCTTATTAATTCTTTCAAAGAACCAGCTCCTAGTTTCATTGATTTGTTCTATTGTTTTTTTTTTTGTTTCTATTTCATTGATTTCTGCTCTGATCTTTATGATTTCTCTTCTCCTGCTGGGTTTAGGGTTTCTTTCTTGTTCTTTCTCCAGCTCCTTTAGGTGTAGGGTTAGGTTGTGTACCTGAGACCTTTCTTGTTTCTTGAGAAAGGCTTGTACCACTATATATTTTCCTCTCAGGACTGCCTTTGTTGAGTCCCACAGATTCTGAACCGTTGTGTTTTCATTATCATTTGTTTCCATGAATTTTTTCAATTCTTCTTTAATTTCCTGGTTGACCCATTCATTCTTAGAAGGATGCTATTTAGTCTCCATGTATTTGGGTTCTTTCCAAATTTCCTCTTGTGATTGAGTTCTAGCTTCAGAGCATTGTGGTCTGAAAATATGCAGGGAATGATCCCAATCTTTGATAACGGTTGAGACCTGATTTAGTACCGAGAATGTGATCTATTCTGGAGAATGTTCCATGTGCACCAGAGAAGAATGTGTATTCTGTGGCTTTGGGATGAAATGTTCTGAATATATCTGTGATGTCCATCTGGTCCAGTGTGTCGTTTAAGGCCTTGATTTCCTTGTTGATCTTTTTCTTGGATGATCTGTCCATTTCAGTGAGGGGAGTGTTAAAGTCCCCTACTATTATTGTATTATTGTTGATGTGTTTCTTTGATTTTGTTATTAATTGGTTTATATAGTTGGCTGCTCCCATGTTAGGGGCATAGATATTTAAAATTGTTAGATCTTCTTGTTGGACAGATCCTTTGAGTATGATATAGTGTCCTTCCTCATCTCTTATTATAGTCTTTGGCTTAAAATCCAATTGTTCTGATATAAGGATTGCCACTCCTGCTTTCTTCTGATGTTCATTAGCATGGTAAATTCTTTTCCACCCTCTCACTTTAAATCTGGAGGTGTCTTCGGGTTTAAGATGAGTTTCTTGTAGGCAACATATAGATGGGTTTTGTTTTTTTATCCATTCTGATACCCTGTGTCTTTTGATTGGGGCATTTAGCCCATTAACATTCAGGGTAACGATTGAGAGATATGAATTTAGTGCCATTGTATTGCCTATAAGGTGACTGTTATTGTATATTGTCTCTGTTTCTTTCTGATCTACTACTTTTAGGGTCTCTCTTTGCTTAGAGGACCCCTTTCAATATTTCCTGTAGAGCTCATTTGGTGTTTGCAAATTCTTTCAGTTTTTGTTTGTCCTGGAAGATTTTAATCTCTCCTTCTATTTTCAATGATAGCCTAGCTGGATATAGTATTCTTGGCTGCATGTTTTTCTCGTTTAGTGCTCTGAATATATCATGCCAGCTATTTCTGGCCTGCCAGGTCTCTGTGGATAAGTCTGCTGCCAATCTAATATTTTTACCATTGTATATTACAGACTTCTTGTCCCGAGCTGCTTTCAGGATTTTCTCTTTGTCACTAAGACTTGTAAATTTTACTATTAGGTGACGGGGTGTGGACATATTCTTATTGATTTTGAGGGGATTTCTCTGAACCTCCTGGATTTTGATGCTTGTTCCCTTTGCCATATTGGGGAAATTCTCTCCAATAATTCTCTCCAATATACCTTCTGCTCCCCTCTCTCTTTCTTCTTCCGGAATCCCAATTATTCTAATGTTGTTTCGTCTTATGGTGTCACTTATCTCTCGAATTCTCCCCTCGTGCTCCAGTAGCTGTTTGTCTCTCTTTTGCTCAGCTTCCTTATTCTCCGTCATTTGGTCTTCTATATCGCTAATTCTCTCTTCTGCCTCATTTATCCTAGCAGTGAGAGCCTCCATTTTTGATTGCACCTCATTAATAGCTTTTTTGATTTCAACTTGGTTCGGTTTTAGTTCTTTTATTTCTCCAGAAAGGGCTTTTATATCTCCCGAGAGGGTTTCTCTAATGTCTTCCATGCCTTTTTCGAGCCCGGCTAGAACCTTGAGAATCGTCATTCTGAACTCTAGATCTGACATATTACCAATGTCTGTATTGATTAGGTCCCTAGCCTTTGGTACTGCCTCTTGTTCTTTTTTTTTGTGGTGAATTTTTCCGCCTTGTCATTTTGTCCAGATAAGAGTATATGAAGGAGCAAGTAAAATACTAAAAGGGTGGCAACAACCCCAGGAAAATATGCTTTAGCCAAGTCAGAAGAGATCCCAAATCGTGAGAGGGGAGAAAGGGGATAAAAAGAGCTTCAGAAAGGAAAAAAAAAAAAAAAAAAAAAAAAACAACAATTAAAAAAAAGAAAACCAATAAAGAAAAATATAAAAAGGAAAAAATATATATATATATTAGATAAACTAGTTAAAAAATGTTAAAAAGAAAAGGGTAAAAGTTAAAAAAATTTAGCAGAAGAAGAGAAAAAAAAATTGAAAAAGAAAAAAAAATTAACTGCAAGGCTAAAGAATCATGGGGAGAAAGCCATGAGTTCTGTGCTTTGCTTTCTCCTCCTCTGGAATTCCGCTGCTCTCCTTGGTATTGAAACTGCAGTCCTTGGTAGGTGAACTTGGTCTTGGCTGGGTTTCTTGTTGATCTTCTGGGGGAGGGGCCTGTTGTAGTGATTCTCAAGTGTCTTTGCCCCAGGCGGAGTTGCACCACCCTTACCAGGGGCCGGGCTGAGTAATCCACTCGGGTTTGCTTTTGGGAGCTTTTGTTTCCTGAGCGCTTTCGGTAGAGTTCTGGAGGGCAGGAATGAAGATGGCGGCCTCCCGGTCTCTGGCCCGGATGAGCCAAGAGCCCGGCGCCCCACTTCCTGGGCTTCCCACTCCCTTCACCCACTCCCACTCCCCTACCCGGGCTTCCCACTCCCTTCACCCTGTCCTCTGGCCGCGCTCCGAGCTGACCAGGCCTGCGACCAGTTCAAGGTAACCCCAAGCTGAGAGCTCACTCCTCGGTTCTGTCTCTGTAGCCGGCTTCCCCTTTCTAATACCTGTAAGCTCTGCAACACTCAGACACCCCCAATCCTTCTGTGACCCTGCGGGACCTGAGGCCATGCTGATCCCGCGTGGGCTTCACCCCGGTTAAGCCTCTGGAGTGATGTCCCTCAGCGGAACAGACTTTTAAAAGTCCTGATTTTGTGCTCCGCTGCTCCACCGCTTGCCGGGAGCCGGCCCCTCCCCCCGCAGTCTATCTTCCTGTTGTTTCTCCGCCAGTCCTACCTTTCAGAAAGTGGTTGATTTTCTGTTTCTAGAATTGCTGTTCTTCTTCTCTTCGATCTCCCATTGGATTTGTAGGTGTTTGCAATCTTTAGATAAGTGATCTAGCTGATCTCCCGCTAGCTGAAGTAGTCTCAGCCTGCTACTTCTCCTCCGCCATCTTGACTCCTCCCCTGCCAGTGGTTTTTTTAAGTAACATGCTAAAAGTGAATTCATTTTAAAAGTAAGTGCTAGCTGTGATTTATCTCCACTTCAAATATAAGGTGTATGTATCACATACTGTTACACTACAAAGACATATATGATGTATTAGACTTTTGACCAAAGAAAGTTCCCTAGGGTATTGTATCACAACCTTATGAGTATTCAATTACAGTGCAGATTAAAATGAGAGATAAAATAATAGTCTTAGCTATATTATCTTAGATTTTTATTAGAAGATAATGCTGTAATCTTAAGTAATTAAAATTCATTCAACATAATTTAAAATAGAATCACTAGTAAAAGGAAAAAATACAGAATTAACAAAATTCATAAAATTCCTTTCTGTAGAAGAGAAGGATTGGCTGTTTGAGGTAAATTCCTCATCCCCCCCCCCCAAAAGATAATGAACTGATTTGGTCTAACCATGATACATAAAATATAAAAGAATAGGTCCACTTTTAGAATTGTGGTGGGATTGGCAATGTTGCTTTTGGGAGTGGGACCAGAGGTCGTGTGAGAGAGTTTCAATTTCCATGATCCTGTCCATCATAATGTGCACATCCCCTCCTCTCACTACAGGTACAGATGTGTATTTTCACCTGTTATACCTTTAATAGTTTTTACATAGTTTTAATGAGATTCATGCCCCTACAGGCAGCCAGAAGGCCTTGACTTGTAAGTTTTAACTAATAAATGCTCTTCATTCATTGGCAAAATCTTTGAATAACACGTAAAGTAATCCATGTTTGGACAAATGTCAGAAAGCTGGCATCCAGCTACTTTCTACTTTTTACCAATAAACAGAGACAGCATAAGATGTGAAGGAAGTACCACTGGATACCTCATTAGCATAACTCTTCATGAAACACATATTTATTATGAGTGCCTCAAGTCATTGTTAAAACTGACTTTTTTTTTATTTATTCAAACGATTTTTATTTATTTGAAAGAGAGATACGTCGAGAGAGGGAATACAAGCAGGGGGAGTGGGAAAGGGAGAAGCAGACTTCCTGCTGAGCAGGGAGCCATGCAGGGCAGTCTCAGGTCCCAGGATCATGATCCGAGGCAAAGGCAAACACTTAACAACTAAGCCACCCAGGCACACCAATACTCTGATTCTTAATATAAAATGCTATTAAAAGCCAGCCAAAATGGAGTAAAACAAAAAATTTCACTTATTTGATATCCCTTCCCCTAAGTCCACCTGCTATAATCCTTGATCCTGGAGTCACTTGTTATTACCCTAGGTGTATAATTTATCCAATAGTAATTTTTTAAGTCAACTATTATATGCAAATCTAGGCATTCTGGCCACTTGAGGGTATATGGACATAGAATTCTAATTATGCAAGCTCATTAATCTATTTTCTTCACCTGCTAATTAACAATATTACTGCCACTTAATATGGGTCCAAACAATTCTTTTAAGGAATGAAAGACCAACTTTGAGCTCATGCAGTGACCCAGGATTTAGCTTCTAAATGCAAGTCTTCTTACTGCGTTTGTTGCCCTGCCATAATCACTGTACCACTATCAGCAAGTCTTTTTAAAGAATCAGTGACCCATTGATAGGTGCACCCATGGTGTGTGCAGCACTATTGTTTAACTGTGAAATTCTGTCTGCCAGACGGTGCCATTGGGAAACATTGTCACTGGCAGGTGGCTGGTTTGCCTTGATGTTGCCATACCTATTTCTGGCGAGGATGCATTGCTCTCCTTATTTTTTATGATTCCCTCTCCCTTCAAAAAGCTCTCTTCCCAAGAACCTTTCCCCATCTCATGGACCAGAGTTCACTTCTGTCAGTCCTCAGGTTGATAGCCCATCAGAGTAATGTCCAAACAGAAGAAATTGTGATAATTAAACTTCTTTTTTTTTCTTTGCACAGAATAACTAATTGTAAAATTTGGCAGTCAGCCTGCCATTTGAAAGTGAAGAAAACATCTTGTTTTAACATCTGAGCAGGGATTTTTTTTTGTAATCTGTAAACAATGGGACCATATGTAGTGTGACGGGAAACATGAAGGCTGTGATAGAACATCATTGAAGGAACCTTGTGTTTGATCGCTGTTTTCTGATTCACTGAAAGAGAAATTAGCTTTTTTAAGTCCTGCATTTTATCATGATTTTAAAGAGACAGTTTTTCTTAAAATATCAGATAACACCAACAATTTATCAAGTTCATTACTGTGATAGAGGAAAAGGGATTACAAATTTTAAAAGTAAATATGTTTTTAAGACACCTAAACAGGTAACAGATGTAGCCACGAGCTTTTAAAAGCCCTTGTTTTGGCCTGCAATCCATGTCAGTGATACAAAAAAATCTCTACACAATATGGCTCAACTCTTAGAAGGTTATTTTTTTCCTAAAGAAATCCTGTTGTTGAAACTAAATTAAAACAAAATATCACCTCTGATTTAAATTAAAATTTTTAAAAATGAATTTTATCCTCTCCTAAATTTTGCTACATTTTCCAGCATGTTCTGTATAGCATGAGTAAATTTACTCTGACGTTAGAAAAGAGTAATTTAACATTCCCTGGGTAACAGTTTAACTCCCATGTTTTATGAAGGATCCTTATATACCATGGTTAATTTTTTTTATATTCACTTGATGATACTTAAAGAAAAATAAACTGACCAAGAGAACTTTGCAGTCATAATAGTGGTAGCCATCTGTAAAATTGTGTAAAATGCAAATGTGTTTAGATCAGGGAGAGAGCTAGTTTCTCTGACTGGTCATTAGCTAGACTTCAGGTTTTGTATCAAAAACTTTATCTTTCTGTGTCTTGGGTGTCCTTTTCCCAAAAATAAGATGGTTAGATGGGATGAGTGATATTTAAAGGCAGAAAGGATGAAGCAAACCAGCCTCACCTGAAGCACTACTGCAAAACACTTCTGGGAGTCAAGTGCTTTCACTTCGTCTCATTCTTATCCACCCCTCCCCCCACCTCCTTCCAACATACCTCCCTGCAAAAGCATTGCTGGGTGACTTACTCTTGCCAACTGAAAATATGTCATATCTGAGAACTGTAGACACAAAGTATCGCTCAATAGTCAATTTAACATTTTTGAAGACTTAAAAGCATCTCATTGTTGGAGGTGTTACATCTCGTATATATAAAAAATATAAATATATATATTTACCCTAGGCCCAAATGTTTCTGACTTGATAAAGTTTTGATTGTTATAATCTTGATAATTTTGAATATTTTATTAGGTCATTTTCTCACATTAAATTTAAATAGGAAGAACATATGTGCTGATGTTTTGCCATGCACTCCTTTATGTCTCCACTGGCTTCCAACTTCAGTGTTTTCTGGAAAGCTGCACTTACAGGTCCCAGCCAGCAAGCTGACAAAGGAGTGTTCCATTTCTCTCCTGTAAAAGTTGTACTTACCTTGTTTTCATAAAACCAACCTCCGTTTCCAAGGAAACAAGAACAAAAAGGCAGTTGGCAGCTAGCATCTGGGACTTAGAAGAACTCTCACATGTCAATTTCAACTGCTGGCTGCTGGCTCAAACCAAAAAATGGGGAGTATTAAAATCACCTTCAGATTTTTAACACAAAAGAATAGTAAGTCATTTTCTTCTTAATTTTTAAGTAATTGTGCTTAATAGCAAATAATTTAAAATAGCCCTTGGAACCATATAACTAAATATATTTTAAATGCTAGAAATAATAGAACTCAAGCTTTATTTTATAACAGTAGGCACATAACCTATTACAGGAATTTTTTTTCAATATTATGCCATTTATTTTTGCTACTTCTCTTTACTTAAATTATGTTGCCTTCTTCTTTCTTACTGCTAACGTCCCAACTCCTTACTTCTTTCTTTTTGACTCATGCAAAATATACAGCTATCTTTTGCTTTATTCATACAGATGGTGGTCATTTTTATTGCTTTAATAAAGCATTTTAATGATTAGATATCTTAGTATAATTTCATCATCAAAGGCCTGGACACCCACATGAACAGAGTCTGCTTTTTCTGACTAGTATGTGCTTGCTTTGTATGACTATGTACTTCAAAGTTTACCACAGTCCTCACCATTCCCTAGTCTCCAGTCTTCCTTCCTCATGGCTTCTGGATTCATTAGAGTTTTCAGATACCTGCTAAAGACAAACCTGGCTAAAATACAAAATTTGCATTGGGAAGCAGTGAGAGAGAATTTTTTTGCATGGAAGCCAGAAACTTGTGGAAATACTTTAAACATTTAGATATTCCTAAGAAAAGTGATTAATAATTGCCAGGAAGATGAAATTTCAAATTGATACCTATTCTCCATTTCAGGTTTTATTGTTTTATATTATTCTTTTTGGTTGCCATCTTCAGGTTAAAAATGTAGGTCTTTTAGTATTTCCGTCTTTTGATTTTTTTGTCTTTTTGTAGCATACCAGGTCCTTTGAATATGAGGATGCCTATGGATGGAGGCTAGTAGATCAAATTTGTGGAAAATAATGCATGCCGGTATTTACCAGATTTACCAGATTTGCAGTGTGGACTCCTCCTTTCATTACTCTCTATTAGTGGGCTATTTGTAAAATTTTGGCAATTGTCTTCATGTTAGACTTTTAAATAAATATGCTTTCTTTTCTATAAAACAGAAATGTAGAAAATATCAAGGCAATAAATTTAGGTAGGAGTCTTACTGTCTCCTCTTATTTTTCTATTCCAAAATATCTATATTTACAATCCTTTACTTTTCTGTTCTTGGTACAACATGATAGATATTGTACTTTTCATTGCAAATTCAGATGATGTTTAATGTTTTCACCTTTGGCAGGGACGTATAGAAATATGTTCAAGATCTGTTGTCACCGTTAGCCACCTTTTCATAAGGACAGGAATTACCACACTTACTTGTATGCCTTATTAAAAGTTGTACAAGCAATAGTTTAAAAGAATCAATACGTAATGTTATGAATGATTAAATTTTTCTCCTGAATTTAAGAAACCTCCAAAGTAAGAAAAATACTGCAAACTTTACTAGATTCAAATAATGATCAAATAGTACTGTTCTTAGATTCGTTTTTTAGTTGGAGATATAATTTGCACTTTATAAAATTCATTATGAAGTGTACAATTCCATGGCTTTTGTGTGTTCACAGTACTGTACGACTATTACTACTATCTAATTCCAGAACCAGCTGTCACCCTAAAAAGAAATCCCACACCCACTAGCAACCAGTGTCCTTTCCCTCCCTCTAGTCTCTGACAATGTCTCATCTACTTTTTGCCTCTGTATTTGCCTCTCCTGGACACTCCTATGATGGAATCACACATGACCTTTAATGCTTGGCTTCTTTCATCAGGCATGGTATTTTAAAGGTTAATCCAAATTACAGCACATAACAGTTTTTCATTCCTTTTTATGTCAAATAATTTTTTTTTCATGGATGTAGCACATTGTATTCATCCATTCATCAGCTGATGAAAATTTCTCATTTCTATTTTTGACTACTCTGAATTATTCTGCTATCAACACTCATGTACACTTTTGTAGGAACATATGTTTTTAGTTCTCTTGGGTATATACATAGGAGTGGAATTGCTGAATCATATGGTAACTCCAAAATAATAGTTTAATTGAAGTAACATAAATTTCCTTATAATATTGGATGCAGTACAAAAGACAAAATAGTATGTAATTTTATCCACATAAGATTGGTTTGTTTTGGGGCACCGGGGTGGCTCAGTCAGTTAAGCAGCTGCCTTCAGCTCAGGTCTTGATCCCAGGGTCCTGGGATCAAGCCCCCATCAGGCTCCTTGCTCAGCAGGGAGACTGCTTCTCCCCTGCCTGTCCTTCACCTTGCTTGTGCTCGCTCTCTGTCTCTCACTCGCTCGCTCTGTCAAATAATTGAATAAAATCTTTTAAAAAATTGTTTCTTTTTTACATAAAATTGTTTTTAAAAGCTCATCAAATACAACAAAAAGTAAGGAGACACTTAGGTCAATTTAATTCACTGTTGGTAAGGCAGTGTCTGTGTTTTTGTTTTTATTTCTATAATGAGATTTTAGTAAAAAAGAATTTAATGTGACATATTTCTCATATGTCAGTCATATTTTTTTAAAAAATTTATTTATTTCAGAGAGACAGACAGCATGGAGAAAGGGCCAGAGGGAGAGACTGTCTCAAGTAAGCTCTGTGTTGCCTGACACAGGGCTCAATCTCACATTCCTGAGATCATAACTTAAGCCGAAATCAAGAGTTGGATGCTTAACTGACTGCGCCATTCAGGTGCCCTTCCTGTATCAGTCAGATTAATTCCATTCTAAATTTCAAGAAAATAGCCAAAATTGGACCCAGAATAGATACTATGTAACCTAATAATTATAATTGACCAATAACTTGGAACAGAGATCTTCATATAACATAAAAGATTTTTTAGGAAATTGATGTACAAAATATTTAATAGGAAATCACCACCATTTATTTTCTAGTATTCATTCTTAACATACTCAGTTACCATTACAGTGCTTCAAATATTAATTTCATTGAAAGAATCAGTGTAGCCTAGTCTTTTCGCTTATTATCTTCTTTTCTTGGAATAATAACATAACTGAGTGAAGTTTCAGACTTAACCAATTTTTCATGTTGAAGATGTCAGTATAACGTGTTGTATGTTTTTGTGTGCATGTGTTTTGTCCTTCTTTCTCTTTATAATTATGAAAATTGTATAAAAATGGAAATCTCCATTATATAGTGATATTTACTGGTGCTTAGCAATTTACTTCCCTTTGTAAGAAAAAAATACAAATGATTTTTAACAAAAAAACCCTATTTCAGTTTAATTTTCTTTCTTGACAAATGGATATTAATAAATTCACATTTAAAAGATAAATCCAAGTAGCCTTTCTTTTCTAAAGAATTTCCATTCACATATTTTATTATCATTTATTGACCACAGAATATATTAAAGATTTTTAAAATAACAGGCTAGAGAGAAATGTTCTATTTTAAAAAGAGAAACAAGAAAGAGATACATGGATTTTTTAATGCTGTATCATTTATGTGGACATTTTGACCTTCTTTCAGAGAATATCTCCTTTCTTAATGTCCATTATTCTTTTGTTCTCTTCCTAGTCATACTCACTTTCCCTTTCTCAAACTCCCCCACTGCCTTTCACTTGTCCTTTCTTTTCAGTCATCCAATTATCAATCAAATTACTTCCCCATGTAAATACTTTTTTTACCTAGCCCAGATCAAGCACTTAGTGATTCTTATTCAATCAAATCAACTAACATTTATTGAGTGCCTACTTTGACCCCAACTCTTCGTGAGGAGTTCTAGGATACATAAAAAACAGAGGGTACTCAAGAAATCCAAATAAGACTCATTCTTGCCTTAACTGTATATACGCAAGTACACACACAAAAAAATGGGAGAAGATAGATAAAGCTATGAAAGCGTGTATTTCTGAAGACAGGTAGGATACATGAACTGGATGAGGAGATAAGGGAAGAATGAGGATAGCGCTCAATAAGTAAATCACAGAGGTGTGACTATCCTAATGTGTCATAAAGTATATTCTGGAGAGATCCCATTTGACCAAATTTCATCAACTAGTGCCTTACCAAGGGAATGAGCCTTACCAAGGGAACCAAGGGAATGAGGCCTTACCAAGGGAAAAATCCAAAAACACGGAAAAAGAAGGTTCATAGAGTGGGAAGTAAGAAACACCTAACTTGGGTTACTCCTTTATGGAAATTAAGACTCTCTGATATCAGAAGAATGGTCTGGTAAGATTCAACATAAGTTGGTAACAAAATGTTTGAATAGATACTCCAAATGATATGGGTTCAAATTTGGTCATTATGTAAATCAAGTTTCTATATGCTGAGGTAATATTGACAAGAAGCAAAGTGACCCACTGTCCAGAGATAGCTTTAGGATTTTAAAGTGTGACTATGAGGGAGAGTGTTATAGAAAGAGAAGAAAGAATTTTAAAATATGTTGATAAGGTTGTGGAAAAGAGTGGAGTAATGAAATGATGTGAAATGGAATGAGTGAGTTGGGATAGGGCAAGTTAATACAGGACTTAATGAGTTTGGATTTGATACTGTGTTTGATCATGGCACTTTCCTTGACCCTGGTGATCAGGAAACTAGCATGTGGGAAAATCAGATATAAGACTGAATATGTAAGAGACTATACCCTATAATTAATTGCAAATTATGATATGAGAAAAATAGGAGAGGCAGATTTGAGTTTCACCCATAAATAAGTCTCAATTGAAAACATTATGATAGATGCATTTATCAGACTTGGCTTTGCTGGGCTTCCCCACCTCTCCATGCATGCCCCATTTTTATAAAATTAACCAGATTTTTGCAATAGCAAACAAGTGTCATCTTTCTCTTAGAATTTATTACCACCCATGTCCCTTTAGTGCTCACAAATCCCTAGAAGCTTATAGAATAGAATAGAATCTAAACTGCTTTTTATGGGTTGTTTTTCTTTGTAATACTAACATTTACATTTTAATATCTCTTGGTGTATTACAGAATGTTCTTAGTTGTATTACATCACATAACCTTGTTAGATTACAGGGCAGGTAGTACCATTTTTTGAAGGCCCAAGAAGTCAAATCTTTATTCAGAGTCACACAGTTCTTTCCAACATAGTCAAAGCTAGAACTCAGGTATTCATACTCTAGCCTTCTTAAAGGTAGAAGATTCTTCACACTGCTTAAGTGAGCCCTGTACATAGTATAAATGGAATATGCATCCTTTGAGAGAATGTTAGAGTGGCATGTGTGCAATAGGCAAAAGTAGCATTGTGCGAATTTTCTATCCTGAAACCTTAAGCAAAGACAAATAAGCACACATAAATATATATATATATATATATATATATATATATATATATATACACACACACACACACACACACACACACACATATATATATATATAGGGAGAGAGAGAGAGAGAGAGTATATATACATATACTCTTAATAAGTTGCTATTTGGGGTGCCTGGGTGGCTCAGTGGGTTAAGCCGCTGCCTTCGGCTCAGGTCATGATCTCAGGGTCCTGGGATCGAGTCCCACATCGGGCTCTCTGCTCAGCAGGGAGCCTGCTTCCCTTCCTCTCTCTCTGCCTGCCTCTCTGCCTACTTGTGATCTCTGTCTGTCAAATAAATAAATAAAATCTTAAAAAAAAAAATAAGTTGCTATTTGTTGATTATTTATTATGCCCCAGGCATTAAATCAATACATGATATACATTTTCTCATTTAAATCTCACAATAAATTCACTGTTCACTGGAAACTGAATCTTAAATGAGTGAAGTACTTGTACTTGTCCTCTTACTTTTAATATACAATAGGTTTTCTGAAGAAATAACCAATACCAAATTCTGTGCAAGTATTCATTCATCTTAATTAAAAATACACATTTCTGAAAAAATGTGAATCTTAGAATGTTATATGTTATATATTATACAAATAACATATAAATGACCTGCAAATATATGAAAAACTATATTGGAGAAAATATGATCACTATGAAATACATATATTTTCACATAGTATTTACTTCTTTATATGTGTATGTATAAATATACATATTTATAATTTAATATTTAAATGTACATAATTACTCTTGAAATTTGCTTATTGACTATTCATTTACTTTGAGAGAGAGCCATTAGTAGGAGATTATCAGTGATTTTACATTAAATGTAGTGTGTTCTTCCCTAGATTTTAATCCAGCACAGGTGGATTACTTAATATAGTAAACCAGTGAACACTGGGTAACTATGTAAGAAAAAAAAATTTTCAACAGAAAAAAAATTCTAGAAACTACTTAGTTATACAAACTCATTGTAATCAACTTCTGAGTATGGCTATTAACACAGAAAATGATTCTTTGAAATTTAAAAAATAAAACCTTAATTTTACTTTAGGTATTAGTTTCCATTGCAACTAAACCTTTAGTCTCAGTGATGGAAAAGTAAAAAATTGAGTGAGTTGGATCATGTCTATGTTTTTCTGCTGATCAGATTTTGAAGGTGCAAATGAACTGTGAAATGGCCAAAGGCAAGCAGGCAGGCAGAGGGAAAAAAAGAGGAGAAGCCACAGACCGGGATCACCACAAAATGAGTAATTAGTCAATGAATAATGGGGAATTCAACTACCTTAAACCTGTATCTCCTGCACGTATTTTCTATCAAAACTTGCTGGAAATATAGTTCACAATCCATTTTCTGAGGTCCTAAAGACTATGTCCATTACATTGGCTGTAGCTGGAAGTATCTATGTGTATTGAGAATGGAAAACAGCCACTTTTCTTAGAACAGTTGGATCATTTGGTAATAGAATAGATATATTTTTGCAAGTTTCCTTATTCCAAATTATGGAATATACTCTCTACATTGATCTATGATTTTCTAATCTGGGATTATAGATGCTTTAGCCCAACTCCTTTCATCAATATAGGATTTTTTTTTTTGGTACAAATTTTGATTGTTTTCTGTGACTCTTGGATACACTGCAATCATTAATTGTAAATTTATTGGTCCATGATTGATTTCAATATTATCAGGCTGTGTTTGGAAAATACCAAAACATAATTCGCTGCTCTGTGTGTGTCCACGTGTGTGCATGTGCTCATGCCCATGGATGTGAATAGATTTTATTTCATGGTACGAAACCACTAAGGCTAAAAGAGGAGAACCTGGCAGATGGTCTATAATTTTTAATCTACATAATGAATATAAATATGGATATAAAAAATGACTCTTTGGCTACGAGTTCTTTTTTACTGAGTCAGGATTCATTTTTATAAAACTAATAATAATTATTTTATTTCGATTCTAAACAAATATCTCACTCACATTCTAGTTTTTAACATTTCCCACTCTTTTAAACAAATACCTCTCACACATTTGAGTTTTTAACATTTCCCACTCTTTTTTTTTTTTTTTTTTTCTGGCTTTGAAACAGAATCATGGTTTGGTTTGGTTTGGTTTGGTTTGAGTAAAAGGAGTAAATGCATTCTACCTATCTCTGTCACTTTGGATCTCATGAAAAAGAAAACACATCTTCTCTATTTTCCTTCTGGAAATTCTAGTTTTTTTGTTTGTTTTCTTCCTGGACACTTGACAATATAACTGGTAACTGCAGTTACACCATCTTTAGGAGCAAAAGAAATGGGATACACAACTTGAACTGGAGGTGGTGCTGGTGTTTTAGTCCAGTATGGCAGGTGTGTGTCATAATGGAAACATAAACATTGTTTCGTCAACTGCTTCTAGCAATCTCAAAAATCTCATGTCATGAATATAAGTTGGATTGTCTGGAAACTCACTTTAAACATTAATGTTTTACTAGCACAGCCAATGCCATTCAGTAAAATGATATTTTTTTATTATGTTCAAGTTAAATTCTTATCCTAATATATTCTGATTATCCCCAAAACTTCTTCCAGATAATCTGTAGGTCTTCCTCAGTGCTCAAGATTCTAAACATTGGCTGGTTTATTTAAGCATTGGTCATTATTGCTGGAATCCTTCTTTCTTTGTCCTTTTAGTTTGACCATACTAGAGTTTCTCACTTTCCCTGGTTCTGATAATTTCTCCTTTGTTTGAGATAGTATCTTATTGGACTGTAATAGCTAGGTTCTAGACAGTATCTTTAAAATACAGCATGTTCTTGATGTTGGTATTTTGGTTTTAGTATTGTTCTTATCACTGGTATTACTCCTTCTCCTATTACACTTCTTGCTGAGGTGTCTTTGCAAAGAAGTGGGAGAATGCCATACCCATCTATAGACTCTAAACCATGTAACAGAGTGTAATATTATTCACTGCTCTGCCACATCTAATTCTTTTCCTTAGAATTTGGGATTTGAATTTGTGCATGTGAGGTCCATGAGGGTGCAGAGTTTGTAACATCCTGTGGACCCATGGGCTGATGTTTGGAGCTGGCATCACCACAGAATGAGCAGCTGCTCAGACAGCCATGGAGATAGATTATGCAGACAAGGAAAAGGAGATGGAGGAGTGGGGTAATGATTCTGCAGTTGCCTGGGGTAGTGAGATTTCATTTCACTTAGTTACGACCCTGCTGCATTTACTAACAGACTGTATCCCCTTTTTTTGTTTTACTTTGAGTTGCTTTACACCGACTGTTGTATCTTGAAGGTAAATATGCCTTAAGACTAAGCTTATGCAACTTAATTACACTTTTATAATTTATGAGTCACTTGGATTGTTTTTAGACTAAATTTTTATGTTCTTTGAAAAGCTCCAAATCTTCACTGAAGTTTGTTTTTACAAGAGATTTTTTTGGGGGGTGATAAAACCAAACCTTGATTGTAGTACTAGTTAAATAGCTGTATGCATTTTTCTGAATCAGAGAACTGTACACTAAAAAGTTAATTTTATTGTATATATATTTAAAAATAAATTAAAAAAATTTTTGAGAAGGGAGGGGGCAGTAGGAAAGGGAGAAAAAGAATCTTAAGGAAGCTGCACACCAAGAGCAGCACCCAACGTGGGGCTCAATGTCACAACCCTGAGATTATAACCTGAGGAGAAATCAAGAATCCCATATTTAATTGACACCCAGGTGTCCCTAAAAATAAATATTCTAAAGTATACTTTCGAGATTCTAAATACACTACCATACAATTTTTGTGTTATCTGATATCTGAAAGATCAAAGAGATTTGAAATTAGAATTACCAATATCACCTTTTTGCTTTGGAATATAAACTTGAAGAAAAGAGGGGCATTGTCTTGTTTAAGGGTCTATCCTGATAACCTAGCATTATGGGAACTTAAGAGATGTTGAGTGAACGAATGAACAAATTCTTGAATATCTATATGATACAAAATAATAGCCAGAATATATCAAAGGTCCAATTTTACTGGTCATACACTGAACACGTTTTTGAAGAAGTTATACAGCTTATTTTATTTGTGTAGTTTAAACTATAAAGATCCATAGTAGGTGCAGATATTAGTATGTATGTATTTTTAAGGAGCTCACCACAAACTTTTACAATGTAACTGTTATTTAGTATGTATTTTCTTGTCTCGCCATTTTTCTTTTTACTCATTGAACATTGATATTTTTAGCTTCTACCATGCATCAGATAATGAACTTGTGCCATAGGACCTGAACTGCAAGGGAATGTCAGGTTCATGCTCAGAAATCTTTATCCTTTGAGTTAATTTTTGTCTACATACAGCTTCCAGTTATACTCACTTAAATAATATTCATGTCTACCTTGTTCATACTTTACTGTAAAGGAAGAAGGAGGGACATTGGTAAAGATATAAGCTGATTTGCCTAAGATTAAAAGAAAAAAAAACAAAACCTGAGACAGCTCTAGATTTAAACCCATCATCCTAAGTGCAAACTATCCATTTTTGCTATCTCTTCATGTGGAGATAACACATACATGTCCTACACAAACTATTCTAATAGGAATGTGCTCACTCAACATGTCTGTGGCTATGATGTATTATTGTTTTTAAGATTATCCTTCCCAAGACACTTCATCTTTTCTTTGTCTAAGTTGCCATTTTGTGTACTCTTTAGCTTAACCAAACACTGCATCGTGTCCACTAAATTCCTACCATGTGCAGGAAGAAAATGCTATTTTCCATGGAGGGACAGACCTGATATCAGTTCATTTAATGAGTCATATGATAGGTTTGTCATGCTTTAGAACTATCCCAGCATTAGGCTTTACTTTAAATATTAGAGCTGTTAATATAGTTGAGCTTAAATTTTTTTAAATGAATTTATAGCACGGTTTTAGGTTTGTAGCAAAAGTTGAATAGAACATATAGAGATTTCTCATGCATATCTCATATGCATAGCTTCCCTCACTATCAGCATCTCCCAGAAGAGTGGTCCTTTTGGTAGAACTGATGAACCTACATGGACCCATTATGACTCAAAGTCTATAGTTGACATTAAAGTTTACTTTTAAGTGTTGTACATTCAGTGGGTTTGAACAAATGTGTAATGTCATGTATCCACCATTTTAGTATCACACCTAGTGGTTATACTGCTTTAAAACCTGTGTTTCACCTACTTATTTTTCCTCCCTAACCCCTAGCAACTGGTGATATTTTACTGTCTCCATAGTTGCTGCTTTTTTCGAAATGACATATACGTGGAATCATACAGTGTATAGCCTTTTCAGATAGGTTTCTTTTACTTAGTAACATGCATTTAAGTTTCTTCCATATTATTTCATGGTTTGATAGCTCACTTTTTCCCATTGTTTAATAATCTCTTGTCTAGATATACCTTAATTTATCCAGTCTCCTCCTGAAGGACACCTTGGTTGCTTCCAGATTTTGGCAACTACCCATAAAGCTACCATAAGGGTTACCTTTTTAAAATAAGCATCTTTTCTGTTGTCTTCAGCAAATGGGTATATATGTTACCTGAAATATTTCAATAAGTGGACAAAATATCATTAAAAGACATATACATGTATATATATGTGTGTATATATATGTATATGTGTGTGTGTGTGTATATAGTAAATAGATGTATTTCAAAACAATAGAGATGACTATCAATCACAATGCCTATAATATGAACTGTTTGAAGAAAAGTCATGTTTTGTTATTGGCAACTTCTTTGCCTTTGAACTGACACCAGATAAATGAATATGAAGAATCATGGATACACTCTTTCAGCCACATACTGTTAGGTCAACCGCATTTCCCCACCTAATAACTTCCTGGCATCCACCTGAGTTACTAAGGTCACTTATTTTGGTGTATTAAGTGGAAACAGAAAAAAATGGAAGTCTCTGAGCAAAGAACCCTCAATTAATTTAAAACATACAATAATAGGCTGTAAAATAACAACTGCATTTTAACCAGTAAGTTCATTAAACATTTTCTCAAACTCATAACCATTATTTTGCTTAGTCAAATGTTTTCTCAAAGGAGAGTTCATTCATTTTAACTGCATAAAATACATGATGAATGAAGCAATTTACTTTTTTATTTACATTTTACCACTGATAATATTTTATTAAGAACACTATCACAAAAGAGCACATTGTGACTTTAATCAGTGTTCACTTTCTAGGGCAATGCTTTGTTTTACGTTTATAACTTTGGAGTTATGTTTGTGAATGATATAGAATAAGATGTCCCTAGAAATTACTAGACTACATTACAAAATTAATATACGCCCATTGTTTAACATAAACACAAGTGCAAATACAGATAAGAGATCTGTCTTATAATATTCTTTAAGAGATAACTGAAAAGTGAAATATTTAGAAAAAAGAAATTATGCTGTTTTGAAATGAAATGTTTATAGTAGTGATTTTTCTCTTACTCATTTCAAGTTCAAGAACAGACAAAGCTGACCATTTGTAGTTTCTAAAACATCCTTATTGGTATCATTCTTCATTTTCCATTCCAGATAATAACTCCATATTTTCTTCTTATTTGAGCTTATAAAACACACTTATTGGCCGTTATTAGTAGTAAGCATTCTTTTTACACCTGTAAAACTTGGAACATAAATATTTTTATCACTTGCAAATTAATTTTTTAAAAGGTTAAATGAGTAACTATATAAAGAGAAAACTAAGATGTTGTAAATAGGGTAAATTTTTTTTTTTTTTTTTTTTTGAAACACAGGGAGAGAGGGAACACAAGCAGGGGGAGTAGAAGAGAGAGAAGCAGGCTCCCCGCTGAGCAGGGAGCCTGATGTGGGGCTTGATCCCAGGACCCTGGGATTGTGACCCGAGCCGAAGGCAGATGCCTAACCAACTGAGCCACCCAGGTGTATTAGATACTGCTTTAACTTCCTATTAATTAAAAGTTATTTTTTAATGATTTTCTTGGAATTCTTAAGTAAATTATCTTCTCATCCCTAAAGGTGAAAGTAACATCATTCTGAGTATCATACCTCTGATTTCTTTAACTTCTCCTGCTGCCTGTACCTTTAGTACACTCTTGAAGAATAGCTTTTAAGTGGTCAGCCTTGTCTTGTTCCTGCATTGATTAGTAATGTTTGTAATATGTACTAATTCAGTATCACATGCTGAATATTTCTGTTGAGTAGCTTATAAATCAAGGAAATTTCCTTTTTATTCAGTTTGCTAAGAATTTTTTAAATAGGGTAAGGGTTGAATTTTAACAACTTTTTTTTACAAAACCTATTTAGATAGTCATAATTGTACTTTAATCTGTTTATGTGAGTAATTATATTAATACATTTTCTTATATTAAACCAATATAATCCTATAATAATGGTCACAATGCATTATTCTTTTAACAATATTTTTATAAACATCAGTATCATTTTAATAACACTGTTTTGATAATCTTATATTAAGGATTTTCACATCTATCTTTAGTATAAGATAAATTAGCTTTTTTTGAGAATTATCCTTGCTCAGGTTTAAATTAGCATCATGGTAGTTTCATAAAATTGCTAAATAAACTTCTCTGTATCTCCCTACTGCCTTTTCTTTCCTGTGCTAGAATATTTACTTAATAGAGACTTATTTGTTCATTGGCATTTTGGTTAAAATTAAACTGCTGATTTGGTGTTCTTGATAGGAAAACATCTTTGTCTTCTATAGTTATTGGTTTCCTGGGATAATACTTCATGAATCTGGTGATTTAAGGTTCCCTAGAAAATAATTATTTTTGTCTATGTTTAAACATACTTGTATAAAGTACATATTAATCTCACACTTTTTGAAATCTCTGAATCTATACTTATATGCCCCAGTGTTCTTAATCCTTGTTTCCTCTCTCTTCCCTAAACCATTTGCTCAGACTCTCCAAAGGTTTATTTACTGATGTTTTCAAATACCCACATTTTAGTTTTATTGATCAATTCTAGTTTGTATCCTGTTTCTATTTTATGAATTTCTAATTTATTTGAGGGTTTTTTTGTTGTTGTTTTTCTAGTTTTGTTATTAGAAAATTTTGTTCATTTAAAAGGAATTTCAGGGACACCTGGGTGGCTCATTGGGTTAAGCCTTTGCCTTTGGCTCAGGTCATGATCTCAGGGTCCCGGGAACAAGCCCTCTGTTCAGCACGGAACCTGCTGCCCCCTCTCTCTCTCTTTCTGTCAAAAAAATTTAAAAAATAAAAGGAATTTCGTACCTTTACATGTTTTTAAAATTATATATTTGTATCTTGCTTTGGTGACCCGTGGCAGGTTTTCTTCATAATGTTCTCCAGCGTCCATTGTTTCTCAATAGTGACCAATTTCGATTTTGATTTTCTGTCTAATTTATAAATCATTTAGATTTTCTTCTTTATGTGGAAATATTTGTGGAGACAGATCAAAGATTTTTGTTAATTATTTTGTTAATCTCTGTTATTTGGAGTCTATTAAGATTTCTTTTGTAGGAAATCTTACTATCTATAAAGTCAAAACGTGGGAAATTTCAATGTATTAGGAAATCATAATCATACACACACATAAACTTCTTGGGTAAAGTCCTGTTTATTATCTTTTAACTCTGGCTGGTCAATTATCCTATTGAAATACTTACACACTTTTTCTATTTAAGTTGTCAGTTTCTTTTTTGTGTATGATGACTCGTGAACTTTGAACTTTTTTATTTAAATATAATGAATATATAACTTTGTGTAAGTTTAAGGTATAAAATATGTTGATTTGATTCATTTATATATTGCAATATGATTACCACTATAGTGTTAGCTAATACCTCTATCACTCACATAACTATCATTTGTATTTGTGGTGAGAACCTTTGTTTATACAATCTCTTAGCAACTTTAGGTATATAATAAATTATAGTTGTCTATATTCACTATTCTGTCCATTAGATCTCCAGAACTTACTCATCTTCTAATTGCAAGTTTATACCATTTGATCAACATCTCTCTAGTTCTCCCATCCCCAGAACCCTTGGCTACTCTCTATTTCTATGAGTTCAGCTTATTTAGATTTCACATACTTAGTGCTCTCATATGGTATTTGTTGTTTCTCATCTGGTTTATCCCATTTAGCATAATGCTCTCAAGGTCTATCCATGTTGTCTTTTAAAATTTTTTTTAAGATTTTATTTATTTATTTGACACTCAGAGATCACAAGTAGGCAGAGAGGCAGGCAGAGAGAGAGGAGGAAGCAGGCTCCCCGCCGAGCAGAAAGCGCAATGCAGGGCTCGATCCCAGGACCCTGAGATCACGACCCAAGCCCAAGGCAGAGGCTTTAACCCACCAAGCCACTCAGGTGCCCCTCCATGTTGTCTTAAATGACAGGATTTCCTTCTTTCTCATGGTGAAATAATTAATCCGTGTGTGTGTGTGTGTGTGTATATACATATACCCCACATTTTCTTTATCCATTCATCCACTGTTAGACACTTAGATTCTTTCAGTATCTCGGCTATAGTGAATAATGCTGCAATTAACATGGGAGTGAATAGCTCTTTGAAATTCTGATTAATTTCCTTTGGATATATACCTGCAATTGGGATTGCTTGATCACATAGTAGTTCTATTTTAGTTTTTGAAGAACTGTCATACTATACCAATTTGCATCCCATCAAATTGTCAGTTTCTAAGAAGTGCATCCAATCATTGAGGACTTGCCATCTTCTCTTTACAGTCTTCTGATGTCTAAGAGTTATATTTTGAAGTTCTTCTTAGTATATTAACGTCTATGTATTTTAATATATTCTTGTGGACTGTAATTTTGATAAACACCAAACACTTTTTGAATTTCTCCTTTAATGTGATTCCTCAGAAACTAATATTTTACACCATAATAAATTTTATTAGTAAATTTCTTGATAGGTCTTATCTGCTTTTACTGAACTCTCCCGTTTTACTTTCTTTAGTAGGCATATGTGACTTTTGTGATCAGCATATACTTGGGATGTTTTCCCTGCCCTCTGAGTTCCTTCTCATTTTTAAGTGGGTTAAAGCTGCAGATTGAATACTCCAGCTTTTCCACAGTGCCCATTTCTGTTCCTATCTGTTGACATTTATGCCCCAATCTAAAGTTAATTTATAAGATGTTTAAATATTGATAATATGTATGTTATGTGCTGCTGCAGTTCTCTGAGAATTAATTATATTTAATGCCCTACCATACTGATTTTGTTTGTATTTGTTTTGTTCTATTCTGTACTTGATTTCTGAGATGATGCTGTTTGTTTGGGACATCATGTTCATACTTCACATTTGCTGGTAGCTTACATGTGTAACTGGGTCCATGTAATAAATTTTGCTCCCAGTGATTGTGGCTACCCTGGTGAGGAGACTTTTTGGCAAGGACACCCTGACATCATCCTGCTTCTTACTAGCCTTGGGCAGGCTAGCACTGGTTAAACTGTGAGGGCTGAATGACCTATTACTATCGTGGTTCTCATCAAGTTACTTTGGTCACCAAACCAGTTCTGCCTTTTCTCTATCTGCCACCTTCATCATGAGTTGACTGTTATTCTAATTACTGCTTCTTCTCACTGAAGCCCTATTCAGTGTAGATTTTAGCCTTTGGTTCTTGTCCTCATTCTGTTTATGTCCACCTTCTAATTTTTGCACATCATATCATTTCTAGTATTTTATGAAAAAAAAATTTTTTCTATCACTATTGTAACAGAAATGGCCCTCTTCACAGGATCTAAAGTTGTTGGTGAGATATAGCTCTCCCAAGGGATAGTATTTCCCAATCATGTTGCACCTAGATCATACATATGTTTCTCTCCAAAGGAATATGAACTGAAATGATGTGTTATGAAGATGGTTATACTCCAGTGTATCTTTCCCATCTTCTCTTTCTGCATACAACAGCTGGTTTCAAGGGACAGCATACCTCCAGGGAATTGCAAAAAAAAAATACAGGATCCAAGTTACCTGAATTATCTAATGGGCCAATGAACCTATCCAACCCAGAACATGTGCAACAACATTGCACTGTTGCATAAGCAAGAAATAAACTTGAACTATATGAAGTCAATGAAATATGCTTAGTTTATATCAAAGCTGCTAAAATTACCCTAAATTATATCAGTAACATAGAATTAATTTCCACAAAAACATATGTCCAGTATTTTCTATGGACCTTGAATTGGAATATGTACTTAATTTTATATACTGATTTAATCTGGCTCAATTCTTTTTTACATATATATTCATTTCAAGTGTTTAAGCAGTGTTTTTTTATAACGTTGAAACTTTGACCTTCCTATATTTCTTAAGCATTATAATGGATTTTTAATATCTGATGGTCATTTTTGAGATTGGGAAGAAATATAATTTGTCCAAGAATGCTGATGTATTTAATATACGATAAAGGTTGTAATCTATGCCAAACAAATGATGCAACCCCCCCAAACACACACACATACACACATACACACACGTATAATCTATGAAAACAGCACTGTTCAAAGAGGCCTAAATTTGCTGTATAAATTCCTGAAAATATTTGCTTAACTTACAATGCCCAGAACAAATGCCATGTAATTTTGTACATGATATATTATCAGTTCTTTTTTTTAATTGAAGCATAATTGACATATAACATATGACACCATAATTTGATTTTTTTGATACTGCAAAATGATCACCAAAATAAGTATCGTTAAGGTCTATCACCATATATAGTTATAAGTTTTTTCTAGTGATGAGAACTTGATATACTCTTAGCAACTTTCAAATATGCAATACAATCTGACTATAGTCACCATGCAGAGCATTATATCTCCATGATTCACCTCCTTTTGACCCCCTTCATCAATGTCACCCACCTCTACCTCCCACCTCCGTGAAACGTCTATTTGTTCTGTGTATCTATGAATTAATTTTTTTTTCTTCTTCTTTTTTTTTTTTGCTTTTAGGCTCCAATTACAATAAGATCTTGTCTTTCTCTGATGTTTCCCCTAGCACAATGTCCATAAGTTCAGACCATGTTGTTGAAAATGGAAAGATTTATTTATATTTTATGGCTAAGTAATATCCTATTGTATGCGTGTGTGTGTGTGTGTGTGTGTGTGTGTGTGTGCACTGTTTTATCTATTCATTCATTTATTGATGGATACTTAGGATGCCTATATGTCTTGATATAGTTGAATTATGCTGCTATGAATGTGGGGGGATGCAGGTAGTGAGCTATTGTTTTTGTTTTCTTGGGTAAATATACAGAAGTGAAATTGTTGAATCATATGGTAGTTCTATTATTAATTTCTTGAGAAACTACCATATTATTTCCAATAGTGGCTGTATCACTTTACATTCCTACCAACAGTGCACAAGATCCCTTTTCTCTACATCCTCTCCAACATTTGTTATATCTTGTCTCTTGTGTTATAGACATTCTAACATGTATGAAGTAATACTCATTGTTTTTATTGGTATTTACCTGAAGATTAGTGATGTTAAGAATGTTTCCATGTACCTATGGATTCTCTATATGTCTTCTTGGGGAAAAAAGTATATTCAAAGTCTATTACCATTTTTTTAAAATTTAATTATTTTGTGTTTCTTTACCTTCTGACTTGTATGAATTTTCATATAATTTGGATATTAACCATTTAACAAATATATAACTTGGAAATATTTTCTCTCAACCAGAAGTTTGCCTTTTAGTTTTGTTGATGATTTCCTTTGATGTGTAAAAGCTTTCTAATTTGATGAAATCTCATTTGTTTATTTTTGCATGTATTGCTTTTGGAGTCAGATTCAAAAAATCATCACTAATATTGATGTCAAGGAGATTTACACCTGTGTTTTCTTCTGGAATTTTATGGTTTCAGGTCTTACAGTCATTAATCCATTTTGAGTTAATTTTTGTATTTGATGTAAGACAGTGGTCGAGTTTCATTATTTTGTACATATCTATCCAATTTTCCCAGAAAAAAAATATATCGATGAGATGGTCCTTTCCCCATTTTATGTTCTTGAGTCCTTTGGCATAAATGAATTGACAGAAATGTGTGGCTATATTTCTGTGTTCTTTATTCCATCAATCGATGTATCTGTTTTCATACCCATACCACAGTACTTTGATGAATATAACTTTGTAATATAGTTTTAAATAAAAAAGAATAATGCTTCTTACTTTGTTCTTCTTCAGGAAAGCTTTGGCTCTTTACCTTCTCATAATGGAGTATGATGTTAGTTGTGGACTGTCTTACATAGCCTTCATTATGTTAATATATGTTCCTCCTATACCCACTTTTGAGAGTTTCTGTCATAATTGAATGTTGAATTTTGTCAAATGCTTTTTCTGTAATCAGTGAGAGGATTTTTTATTTTTCATTTTGGTGATGTGGTATATTCCATTGATTAATTTGTAGATGTCGGATGATCTGTGCATTCCTGGATTAATTCCCATTTCTTCATGGTATACAATCCTTTCAATGTATTAGCAAACTGAATTCAATAATAATTGGTTAAGAATTTTGCACTTATATTGACAGAGACATTGATCAGTAATTTTCTTTTGTTGTGGAATCCTTGTCTGCTTTTGGTATCAACATAATACTGACTTCATAAAATGAGTTTGGAGGTTTTGATCTTCTGTCCTTTAGAAGAGCTTGAGAAGGATTGGTATTAATTCATCTTCAAATGGTTAGTGGAATGTACCAATAAACCCATCTTATCCTGGACTTTTTATCTGTTGAGAGCTTTTTGATTATTGATTCAATCTTCTTACTAATAATTGGTCTGTTCAGATTTTCTGTCCATGATTCTATTTTGGTAAGTTTTATGTTTCTAGGAATTTATCCATTTCTTCTAACTTGTCCAAGTTGTTAGCAAATAATTGTTTATAATTGTCTCTTATGTTACTTATTGTGGTACCAGTTATAACATGTCTTCTCTCATATCTCATTTTATTTGAGTCCTCTCTTTTTCTGTGGTCATTTAAAGGTTTGTCTATTTTTTATGTATTTTTAAAAAGAACAGTTCTTATTTGCATTGATCTTTTTATTGTCATTTTAGTCTCTACTTCATTTATTTCTTCTCTGATCTTAATTTCTTTCCTACTAAATCTGGACTAGTTTGTTCTCCTTTTACTACTTCCTTGAGGTATAAAGTTAGGTTGTTTATTTACGACACTTCTTTTTTCTTTTCTTTTTTTTTTTTTTTTAAGATTTTATTTATTAATTTGACAGACAGAGATCACAAGTAAGCAGAGAGGCAGGCAGAGAGAGAGGAAGGGAAGCAGGCTCCCTGCTGCTCAGAGAGCCCGAGTGGGGCTCTATCCCAGGATCCTGGGATCATGACATGAGCTGAAGGCAGAGGCTTTAACCCACTGAGCCACCCAGGCGCCCCAACACTTCTATTTTCTTAAAGTGAGCATTTATCACTATAAAATGCCTTCTTAGAACTGCTTTTGCTTGGTGTATTTCTATTTTAATCTGTTTCAAAATGTTTTTGATTTGTCTGTTGATTTCTTCCTTGACTTACTGGTTGTTCAGGAGCATATTTAATCTTTATCTATTTATATATTTTTCATATTTCATCATTTAAATTTATAGTACCATGCTATAGTAGTTGGAGAAGATGTTTGATATGATTTAAATCTTATTAAATTTATTAAGACTTGTTTTGTGGTCTAATGATAATCTTAGAGAATGTTCCATGGGTGTTTAAGAATAATATATATTCTTTTTTGGGATAGAACATTCTGTTTTTATCTGTTAAATCCATCTGACCTAATGCGTTTAAGACCAACATGTCTATTGATTTTGTCTGGAAGGTATATCCATTGATGAATGTTGGTATTAAATTTCCCTATTATTTATTAGATTGCTGTCCTTTTCACCCTCTAGGTCTGTAGATTTTTCTTTATATACTTAGGTGCTCTGATGTTGGATGCATATTTACAAATGTTATATCCTCTTGTTAGATTGACCCCTTTATTATAGTCATAATGACCTTCTTGTTCTTTTATTACAGTCTTTCTCTTAAAGTCTATTTTGTCTGATACAAGTAAGGCTACCCTACTCTTTCCTCTGGTTTCCATTGAATATCTTTTCCCACCCCCACTTCATTTTCAGTCTGTATGTATTCTTTACATTTCATTTAGGTCCCTTGTAGGCAACATATAGATGGATCTGCCACTTTGTTTGTTTTGGATCCTCAGCTACTCTATGTCTTTTGCTTGGAGAATTTAGCCCATTTACATTTGAATTATTGTAGGTATAAACTTATTGCCATTTAATTGTTTCCTCTTTTGTAATTCCTTTCTTCTCTTGCTCTCTCCTTTGTGATCTGATGATTTTTCATAGTGATATATTTAGATTCCTTTTTCTGTATATTGTAAGTTTATAAAAACTTAGAGTTGAATGCATTCTAAAACTATATTTTTTCTCTCCCACCAAGTTTTCGTTTTGCTATCACAACTGACATCTTTTTATCTGGTGCATACATTTTTGTATTGTGCCAAATTACTATAGAGTAATTTTTACTACTTTCGTCTTTTAACTCTAATGGTAGCATTAGAATAATTGATTATTCTCGGGCGCCTGGGTGGCTCAGTGGGTTAAGCCTCTGCCTTCGGCTCAGGTCATGATCTCAGGGTCCTGGGATCGAGGCCCACATCGGGCTCTCTGCTCAGCAGGGAGCCTGCTTTCTCCTCTCTCTCTCTATGCCTGCCTCTCTGCATACTTGTGATCTCTCTCTCTGTTTCAAATAAATAAATAAAATCTTTAAAAAAAATAGAATAATTGATTATTCTGAATTTTACTATATATTTACCTTTACTAGTGAAATTTATACTTATGTTTCCCTGTTACTAATTAGCATCCTTTTATTTCTTAAAGAAGTCCCTTTAACATGTATTATAAGGCCAGTCTAGTGGTGAGAAACTTCTTTAGCTTTTTCTTGTATGGAAAACACTTTCTCCCCTTCAATTCTGAAAGACAACTTTGTGAGTTAGTGTATTCTTGATTAGAGGTTGTGTTCCTGTTTTTGTATTTCCCTTTAGCACTTTGAAAATATAGTCCCACACTCCACTGGTCTGCCAAGTTTCTGCTAAAAAATATGCTGATAATGGTCTAATGGGAGTTCTCTTACATGTCACAAGTTGTTTTTCTTTCGATGCCTTTAAGAGTCTCTCCTTGTCTTGAACTTCTGGCAAATTAATTATAATGTGTCTTGGTGTGGGCATCTTGGATTTCCTCTTACTTGGAATTTTGCAGGATTCCTAAATCTGGGTATCTATTTACTTCCTCAGGCTAGTGAAGTTTTCAGGCATAATTTGTCCAAATACTTTTCTGCTCCATTCTTTCTTCTCCTTCGGGAATCCCTATAGTGCAGATATCAGTCCAGTTGATGTTATCCTTTAAGTCTTTTAAACCATCTCCAGTCTTTTTCATTCTTTTTTTACTCTTTTTGCTACCCTGTCTGAATGAGTTTCACTGTCCTGTCTTTGAGTACACTGATGTTTTCTTCTGCTTTACCTAGTCTGCTAGGTAAAGTCTGAACATCTATATTGCATTTTTCAGTTGTTAATCTTTTAGTTTTGTGATTTCCATTTGGTACTTTATTACATTTTTTGTCTTGTCAAAATTTTCACTTTGGGGGTGCCTGGGTGGCTCAGGCATGATGTTAAACATCTGCCTTCAGCTCAGGGAGTCTGCTTTTCCCTCTCTCTCTGCCTCTCCTCCTACCCACTCCTGCTCTGTCTCAGATAAAAAAAAAAAAAAAAAAAAAAAAAAACTTCAAAGAAAATTTCACTTTGTTCATACATTGTTCTTCTGACCTTAGAATATTTATGACGATTATTTTGAACTCCTTATCAAATCATTTATATTTCTGTTTCAGTAAGGCTTTTTTTGAGGTTTTTATCTTGTTTACCCACTTGGAAGATGTTCCATTTCTTCATTTTCCTTGACTTTCTGTGCTGGTTTCCATGTGTCAGATAAAACAGTTGCCTCTCTTAGTCTTTCACTGTGACCTCTTGTAGGAGATGAAAGTTACCATTTACCCCTGTCCTAGCTGTTGGTTGTCTCTCCAATCCTTGTGATTGTCCAAACAGCCTTTGTTCTTAGTGGCTTATAGCAGTTAGGGTATTCCAGGACTTATCAGTATCCCAAAAGGGAGGATCTCAGTCAGTCTGAATGGTAGGTGGACCCATAGGCAGCAGCTTTAAAAGTATGCAAATATAACTCTTTAAAGGGAAAACAGCGGCATGGCTATTTCTGTCTTTTCCTGTGCAGTGATCCTTGGGGTGATAGTCCACGAAGGAGTGTTTGTTACATCCTTTTGAATCTGTGGACACAAGCCTTACTCACCACCAGAGCCAGTTTATCAAGGGATGTCTTTTCTGGGGAACAGCCACAAAAGCTGTGACACTAAATATGTACACAAGCTCCTTTCTGAAAGATACAGATGACTGGGAAGAGTCAAGGGAAGAGTGCAAAGATGGTAACTGCTGGCCTCCTTAATATATGGAGAGAATTATTGTGTGTTTAATTAGAAGCCTTCTCCTTAGACCACAGCTGTGATGATAGGCTAACAGGACTCTTTCATGGAAAGACTGGGTGTTTCTATCTTCTGCCTCTGCACTGTGCCCTATGGTAGTAGCCAATTAAATACTCTTTCTCCACTTGTGACTATTCCATGAGATCTGTGAATACAAACCCTATTGCCCACCAGAACCAAGTGATGGACATTCTCTGAGCAGTAGCTGTAAAAACTGGGGCACCAGATGTGTGCACAGCTCTTTTCTGGGAGGCAACAGGGACTTGGAGCAAGGCAGAGCAAAAGCATAAAGATGGAATGTACTGGCCTCTGTAGTCCAGAGAATATTTTATTTAACCCTTGATGTACATTAAATTAGATGCTTGCTCCTCAGACCAAAGCTTTAAAGATAAGCAAATAGATGTCTTTCACAGAAAGATGCCTTTTAGTCTGGTGCCTCTGCACTGGGCCTCATTGTGTAGTCATAGTGAGTCTGCATGAGCCCTTTAAGAAATATTTCTCAGTTCACCTTAGTCTGTGGACACAAGGTCCATTGGCTTTTGAAGCTAGATGTCTTGGAGGCCTATCTCCCAGGTTCGGTTCTTAAAGTTGAGATGCTAAATGTGGGGTTCAAACTCTTCATTCCTCAGGAAGGAGCTTAACATTATGAGTTCCCTCCGGATTATAAATTGCCATGCCAAGGGTGGGACTTAAGGCAAGACTGTGTATCAACTTCCATCCATTTCAGCATGGGTTTTTGTTTTCTCACTGAGCTGATATATAGTAGCTGCTCAACTAGTTTTGGGGTTTCTTTCAGAGCAAAGTGTTCTGTTTGTAGCTGTAGATTCCATGTGTTCATGGGCAGAGACAAGTATGGGATCCTCCTCCATAACCATCTTGAACCAGACCAAGTGACTTTTTTAAAAAAATAATTTATTTATTTATTTGACAGAGGGAACATAGCCAGAGGACTGGGAGAGGGAGAGGCAGGCTTCCTGAAGAACAGGGAGCCCAATTCAGGGATCGATTCCAGGACCCTGGGATCATGACCTGAGCTGAAGACCGCCACTTAATGGCTGAGCCACCCAGGTGCTCCCCAAGTACTAAAAAAATATATATATATATATATATATATATATATATATATATATATATATATATATATAACTAAAATGTATTTGACATAATTGTGGATTTTGAGGAGCAAAAGGCAACTCTACATGAGATTCTCTCTAAATATCATTTGTCTAGACTAACTTAACAGAATTCCATGTAGTTACACAGAGGAAAACAGGGTCTTCCTTAAAGTGGTGGAGGTAAAAGTACCTCCCCAAAAATGCTTCTTTCTTCTATATTCAAAACTGAGGCCTGTGGGACTCTTCTTAATGAGAAGAATTGGAATCAAACCTTCTCTTAGTTAATTCCCTACTATCTTTCCCAGAAGTATCTTGTTTAAGGACCTGAGACTCCCAAGTTGAATACGATCTGCCTGTTTGTGGTAAAAATACAAATACACAAAAGAATTACATTACCCAAATACATTGCCAAGGAGTGCACTGAATTGAGGGATGATACTGTGTGTCATAGGCATTATAAATTTTAGAAACACAGGTGGTATATTTTCTAAATTTCAGTCATGGTAGCAAGAGAAGATAAAATAACAGATTTTGGCAAGTTCAGTATAGACCCCCTCAAAAAAAAAATATCAGAAAGAAGACAAATAGAAGAAATGGAAAATTATTAGGACCATTAATGACAAGGACTCACTTACTTGGTATTAGAAAGCCCAACATGTCTTCCATAAAATAAACAGTATCTTTGGGATTTCCTGGGGTAACTTTTCCCACATTTTATTGATGTAATTGAAATACAACCCTGCAACTTACATATATTTTAAGTTGATTATCATGAAAGCTGAGCTAGCATTTGTGATCTCATATAGAGAAAATAAAAAGAAAGCAAAAGAATCCATATGCATCATATGTTAGTGTTAGCTATAGACATTCCCCATCCTTCCCCACTTTTGGTAACCACAAATCTGATCTCTGTCTTTATTACACATAAGATTCTACAAAAAAGTGAGATCACACAGTATTTGTCTTGCTTAGTCTGACTTTATTCACTTGGCAAAATGCTTTCAAGGTCCACCCATGTTACTACAAAGGGCAGGATGCCCTCACTTTTTATGGCTAAACAATATTCCTGTATGTGTGTGTGTGTGTGTGTGTGTGTGTCAGAACTTTCATCCATCCATCCAATGATGGATACCGATGTTGTTTCCATGTCTTTGCTATTGTAAATAATGATGCTACAAACATGGTAGAAGAGGTAACTTTTAGTTTTAGATGTATTTCCAGAAGTGAATATGCTGGATTACATGGTAATCTTATTTTTTGAGGAGCGTCTGTTCTGTTTTCCATAGTGGCACTACCATTCTATAATCCTCCAACAATGTACAAGGGTTCCTTTTCCCTATCCTTACCAGCATTTGTTACCTTTTTGATGATGTGCATCACACATGATATCTTCTTGTGGTTTTGATTTGTATTTTCATGATGACTGGTGATGCTGAGCATATTTTTGTATACTTCTTGGTCTCTTGTTTATCTTCTTTGTAAGGATTATTTCTTTTGCTGTTAAGAAACTGGTATGATGTAGCCCCACTGTTTATTTTACTTTTTGTTACCTGTGCTTCAGATGACATATCCAAAGAATCATTACCATGATCCATGTCAGGGACATTTTTTGCTATGTTCTCTTCTAGGACTTTTATGTTTTCAGGTCTTAAATTTAAGTCCTTAATCCGGTTTGAGTTCATTTCCATGAGTGGTATAAAATAGGGGTCTAGTTTCATTCTTTCATATGTGAATATCCAATTTTCTGTGCACCACTTATTGAAGAAACTATCTTTTCTCCTTTGAGTATCCTTGGCTCCCTTGTCAAATATTACATAGCAGTATGTGTTTCAGTTTATTTCTGAGCTGTCAGATCTATTCTGTGGGCCTATTTGTCTGTTTTTATGCCAGTACTGTACTCTTCACATTGGTATAGCTTGCAGTCAGGAAGTGTGATGCCTCTTTCTTTGTTCTTTCTCAGGACTGTTATGGCTGCTTGTGGTCTTTTTTTCTTTTTTTTTTTTTTAAGATTTTATTTATTTGACAGAGAGAGAGATCACAAGTACAGAAAGAGAGAGAGAGAGGAGGAGGCAGGCTCCCTGCCTAGCAGACAGCCCGATGTGGGACTTGATCCCAGAACCCTGAGATCAGGACCTGAGCCGAAGGCAGAGACTTAACCCACTGAGCCACCCAGGCAGCCCCTGTTTGTGGTCTTTCTGATTCCATATAAATTTTAGGACTTTTTTCCCCTTTCCTTTAAAAAAATTGCCAAAAAAAAAAAAAAAAAGAGAGAAAAAAGGGAATCTTGATAGGGATCACATTGAATCTGTTAATGGACTTAGGTAGTTTAGACATTTTAACAATTCATTTCTTCTGATCCATGAACCCAGGATAGCTTTCATTAGTGTCTGATAGTTTTCACAGTAGAGATCTTTCACTACCAGGGTAAGTTTATTCCTAAGTATTTTATTATCCTCTATAGTATTGTAAATCCCATTGTTTTCTTTCTTTTTCAAATAATTCATTATTAGGGACGCCTGGGTGGCTCAGTTGGTTAAGCCGCTGCCTTCGGCTCAGGTCATGATCCCAGCGTCCTGGGATCGAGTCCCGCATCAGGCTCCTTGTTCTGTGGGGAGCCTGCTTCTCCCTCTGCCTCTGCCTGCCACTCTGTCTGCCTGTGCTCGCTCGTTCTCTCTCTCTCTCTGACAAATAAATAAATAAAATATTAAAAAAAATAATTCATTGTTATTGTATACAAAGGCTACTGACATGTATATATTAATTGTATATTCTGCAACTTGACTACATTTTTTATTGCCTAATATTTAGCATTTTCTATGTATAGAGACAATTTTACTTCCTCCTTTCTAATTATGTTTCCTTTGTTTCTTTTTCTTGCCTGATTGCTCCAGTGAGGATTTCGAGCACACTGTATTGAGTACAAGTGGTGAGAGTGGGTACCCTTAGCTTGATGTTAGAGGAAAAGCTTTGTTTTTCACTGGTGAGTATGATGTTAACACCAGGTTTGTCATATATAGTCCTTGGTATAGAAGGAGTGTACCACAGCATAATAAATTTGCTAAAAGTTTTTTGACATAAATCAGTAGTGAATTTTGTCATATGCTTTTTCTGCATTCAATGAGGAGATCATACTTTTTTCTTTCAATCTAATGGGATGGATCATGTTCATTGATTAGATGTATATTGAACCATCTTTGCATCCCAGGTGATCCTGGTGAATGATACCGTTACTGTGGAAATCTGTTTGCTCATTTTATTGATAATTTTTGCATCTGTATTGATCAGAGATAGGAATCTATAGTTTTCTTTTCCGGTAATATCTTTTTCTATCTTTTGTAGCAGAGTGATACAGGCCTCATAAAATGAATTCGGAAATGTTTCTTCCTATTTGATTTTTTTTTTTTTTTGATGAGTCTGAAAAGAACCGTGTTGGTTCTTTAATGTTTGGTAAAATGTACCAGTGAAGATAGCTGGTTCTGACTTTTCTGTATTGGGAGATCTTTTATTTTTTACTAGTAATTGATCTATTCAGACTTTCAATCTCTTTCTGAATAAGCCTTGATAATTTGTATGTTCGAGGAAATTTTCATGTCTTTTAGGTTGTCCAGTATGTTGACATATAGTTGTTCACAGCAGCCTCTTATAATGTTTATTTCTGTAGCATTTGTTGTGTTGTCTCCTTTCACGTCTATATTTTCTTGTTAATTTTTGTATTTTCTTCTTCCTCGGTCATTCCAGCTAAAGATTTGTTGATTTTGTTTGTTTCCCTATTATATCCTTCCCTCTGCTAGTTTTGGGCTTAGTGTATTTTTCTTTTCCTTGTTTTCTAAAGCATAGCATTAGGTTGTTCTTGGGATATTTCTTGCTTGTTAATGTAGCCATTGATGAACTTCCCTCTTAGAATTGTTCTCATAGCATCCCTTGAATTTTGAATGTTGTATTTCGATTTCATTTGTTTAAAGATAGCTTCCCTCTCCACCTTTAATTGGTTCTTTGGCTGTTCAAGAGAGTGTTGTTTAATTTCTAGGTATTTGTGGATTTCCCAGTTTTCCCCTTGTTGTTTATTTCTACTTTTATAACATTTATAACATAGTTTTATAACATCAGAGATATGTTATATGATTTGATTCTTCTTGAATTTGTTGAGACTCATTTTATGGTCTAACACATGGCCTATCCTGTGTTAGGATAATGTTAAAAATTTTTCCATGTGCACTTGAAAAGAATGTGTATTTTGCTGTAGTCATATGAAATGTTCTATATTGGTCTACTAGGTCTACATTTTTTTTTCTAATCCCATTTCCCTATTGATTCATGGATGGTCTATTCATTTTTGGGAGAGAGGTATCCAAGTTAGTAAATATTTTATTGCTATTATTTCTTCTTAAGCTTTATTAGTTTTTAATGTACATATTTAGGTGCTCCAGTGATGTGTAGGTAAGTATTTACAACTGTTAAATCTACTTGATGGAGTGACCCCTTTGTCACTATGTAATGATGATCTTTGTTTTACCATTTAAAATAGTTTTGTCTGACATAGCTATCCCTGCTTTCTTTTGTGTAGCATTTGCTTGGAATCTTTTTCCAACCCTTCACTCTCAGTCTCTGTGCACCTTTAATTTTGAAGGGAGTCTCTTGTTGGCAACGTGTCATTGAAACTTTTGTTTTTTTTAAATCCATTCAGCCATTCTATGTCTTTTGTTTAGAGAATTTGATCAGCTTAAAGTAATTCTTTAATTAATAAGTAATACTAAGTAAGGATTTACTCTTATTTTTTGTTTTGTAGATCTATTGTTCCTTCTTTTCCTGCATTCCTTTGTGTGTGTGTGTTTTGATGTCTTCTGCTTTCCCTGACTCTATCACATTCTTTTGTATAGTTACTACACATCTTTCCATCGTGGTACCACGAGGCTTACATAAAATATCTTCAAATTACAATAACAACTTTAATAGAATTTAATAGAATTCCTAAGCGCTAAACCTTTACTTCTCCCCCTTACAATTTAGGTCATTATTGTGTAATAATAATAACAGACTACCAGAGTTTATTTTTTACTATGTTTGTTTCTTAACTTTTAAACTCAATTCGAAAGTGATTTACATACCACATGACAGAATCCAACTTTGATTATAAATGTACTATGACCAGTGGGTTTTACCCTGCTTTCTTATGCTCTTATGATATTAACAAGTATGATTTTATTTCTACTCAAGGACTACCCTTTACAGTTACCTATAAGGCAGGTCCAGTGGTTATGAATTCCCTCAGCTTTTGTTTGGGAAAGTCTTTATCTCTTTATTTCTGAAGAATAGCATTGCCAGGTACAGTAAAAATTCTGATTTTTATTTTATTTTACTATTTTGAACATGTCATTTCATGATCCTCTGGACTGAAAAGTTTCTGTTGGGAAATCTCCCAATAGTCTTATTAGAGGTTCACTTATCTGTGACTTCTTTCTTTTCTCTTGCTGCTTTTAAATTGCTTTACTTTTGACCATTTAATTATAATGTGTCTTAATGTACCTCTATTTGGGGTCTTTAGGGCCTCCTGAATCTTGAGGCCTATTTCTCTACCCAGGTTTGGGAAGTTTGGGATCATTATTGCTTTAAATATACTTTCTGTCCCTTTCTCTTTGCTTCCTGGAATTCTCATAGTGTGAATATTGTTTCTTTTCATTGTGTCTTATATGTCCCATAGGCTTTCTTCAGTCTTTTTCAACCATTTTTTCTTTTTGCTCCTCTCATGGGATAATTTCAAATGTTCCATTTCTAAGTTGCTGATATCCTCATTCAATAGGCTTCCTTTAGAGGATTATTTTGAATTCTGTGTCTGACAGTTCATAGATTTCTAAGATCAGTTACTAGTTTTATTAGTTTTTTTAATGGTGTTAGATTTATCTGATTTTTGGTGATCCTTAATTTATTGCACTGATATCCACACATTTGAGTAAATGATCTCTTCCAGACTTTTCCTGATTTGCTTTGTTAGAGACAGTTCTTTACCTGTCCGCTTCCTTTGGGTTTCTGGATATGTCAGCAGGTAGGGACTATTTTTCAGCGAGGTAACTTTAAGCTCTGAGGTTATCTGGCAGGGTGGGGGGGAGGGAGGACATCATGTGCCCTGCCTTGGGCAGAAATCCAGGATTTCTGTTTGGGATCATTATTGTAGGACCTTGAGTCAGTCTTACCAGATGGTATGATACTCAACAGTAGGTGGAGCTATAAATTAGCTTCTCTGTCCCACAGAGGCAGCAAGATAGGACCCAGTGCCTACATAGTTAGCAGGTTAAGAGCGTATACTGAATATCCTGGTCAGGTGGGACCACTAGTTTTGCTCTGCAGACAGGAAAAGCCTTCAGTTTTGCACACTTCAATTGCCACTGTAAGCTCTGGTAAGATTTCTGGGTTGGTGGGCCAAAGGCTGATTTGTTTTCCTAACTGGGCACAGCAGGAGAAGCAGCTCCAAGGATGCTAATGTTCTTTGTTCCTTGTTTGTGGTTTTGACTTAAGCTGACCTATACTCTGAGTTCTCTGCTTGATTGAACAGGGAACAGGGAACTACTGTTTTGGCTCTGGGGTGTTCAGGAGTGCCCACACTCACCTGGCGACTTGCTGGGTTATAGACCTTCCATGTATTCTTGCCAGCTCTTTCTCTCAATTGGGGCTGAGGCTACATTCCACTGCAGTAGGGCTATGACTTCCCCTGCCTGGGTATGAGCAGATCAGGCTACAGCACCAGCAAAATTCCTGCCATACAAAACTGAATTATGTAGAGCTGTACCTCACTAAGGTCCCTGGTCAGAAAGCAAATGAGCAAAACCAGTGGTCGGACTACAACTTGGGCTCTGAAGGGAACAACTTAGTCTGAGAAGATCGGAGTGTAGGTTTTGTGGGGAACACTTCGCCTTTTTTCTGACACAATTAGAGTCCCAGGGGTTGAGCCCTGCAGATTATCCTGCTATTCCCAAGGGATGAAACCAGCATAGGGGCTCCTACAAAGTGACCATGATGTTAGGGATTGGGGGTTGGTTGCTGGAACTCATTCCTGTAGCCCCTTTTCTTCCCTTTCTACTGCAGTCTGTCTTGGTCTCTGTGTTACATGGGAGTGCTTCAGCCTCACTCCCGTGTTCTACAATTCCCTCAGCAGCATCTTGTCTGTGAATAGTTGTGAGGGTGACTGAAGTCTGTAACAACAAATGTCTCCACCTCTCTCCTTGAAGGCAATCCTTAAATATAGATACTCTGGTGGTTATTTTTTAGTGTATTTGTTTTCAGTCAACACTAAAATAATCCTGTCTAATAGAGTAATGTGGACCTAGCTTTGACCTTTACTTGAATGTCTGCTCAGACTGTGAAGCAGTTCCTAATTGTCCTATCTGCCCTTGTATTATGAAGAACATGAAACATTGCTCCTTACCACTAATGAAAGCATATCAAGTAAAACTGATAGAATTCTAAGGATTAAAAAAGACTATTCAAGAGGTATGCTGGAAAGAACATAAATTTAGGACTTAAACAGAAACCTCAAATTGTGATTTTCTTTATATCATACAAGTCTGTCAAACTTAGCAAGCCTCAGATGCCTCTGCTATGGAAAAGATATTAAAATGGTCAAATAAATATACACTGGTGGGCAATAAATATCAGTGTACAGATGTAATAAGGAAGGCTAATGGTTGAAACTTGTGGGTGCAATGCCACTTTGTTTTTATCTATCCAAGAGAAAGGATGAGAGACTTTGGAGTAGGCTCACCATATGATTGTCCACCACAACCCAGAAATGATATACATCAATTCAATTCATATTACTCTGGTAATCAAAACTAGTCACATGACTAAAAACAGATGTGAAGTCTAGGAATTGGCTAAGTAAATATGAATTGGTGGGAGTCAGGTGGCCCTCACTGTTGTTAGTCTTCATTTTCTTAGCCCTGGAATTAGAACATTGGATTTAGCAGTTACAAAGAGAAAATTTACCTGTTTTGTTCCATTTCTCCTTTCATTATTTTCCTTTTTTTTTTTTTTTTTTTTCCTAGAGCCAAACTGTATCCTGTTTTCTTTGGATAGTCCTGGAAGCTAATTATCTTTCAAACAAGGATGAGAAGGTAGGGAAAAGTGTTACTGTATTACAATTGAACATACATATTTCTTTTTTTTTTTTAAAGATTTTATTTATTTATTTGACAGAGAGAGATCACAAGTAGATGGAGAGGCAGGCAGAGAGAGAGAGAGAGGGAAGCAGGCTTCCTGCTGAGCAGAGAGCCCGATGTGGGACTCGATCCCAGGACCCTGAAATCATGACCTGAGCCGAAGGCAGCGGCTTAACCCACTGAGCCACCCAGGCGCCCTGAACATACATATTTCAATAGAATCTACAAGACAAACTTATTTTAGAATCAAAACATTGTATTTATAGAAGTACTTAATTAGCTATAACCCTCTGGCCCCAATGATAAATCCTAATCAACATACTCATCTTGAATCAGAAAATGGTCTCATAAAGGTATTTATGACTAGCATATATTATGCATTGTGGGGATACCTTCGATTACTTTTCTGTAAAAGTACTGAATAAGCTACTTGGAAGGAAGTTAACGAGTACAGGTACTGGTTACTTATAAATTTTAAACTGAAAACTTTAACATACTGTTTATATAACAGGAACTAGAAAAGAACTCAAACATGCCCAGGGAACATTAAATAATGCAAATTAAAGTCACTATCCGGATGTACTTCTTTTTGTGGTAATTAATTTCAATATTTTGTTTAACAAAAAAATCAACATGATAAATTTTTAAGAAAATAAGGTTCAAATGCTGTTAAATCGATTTCTGGAATCTCAGTGCAAGTAATTAACTGCCAGAAAACACACAAACCACTATACCATCACATAAACCAGACACTCAGGGGTGAACGTGCCAAAGAATGATGAAGATAGAATAAGCAAGAATAAAAACACTAAATGAAATTACAGTAGTATTGAGATCTAAAGGGTCCTAACAGTTCTACATACAGCTTCTGTAGCATGAAGGAACACAATTATTTACATATATACGGTCTGCTTACATACAGCTATCACATAAGTAAATGTCTACATTATGCTGCAAATGTCATGCAAGAAATACAACTGTCTGATTGATATGCAGAATGTTTGCCAGGATGGTGACAGCCAAAGTAAGTTCAAAGTCACAGGAAATGTTGTCATCAGCCTAGTGTAAAAATGTACAATTACTTGCTATTCTCTTTCTGTTTAAAGGTGACTACTACTATCTTTTCCCTAGGCTACTTGTTCACTGTAGCTTATTATCATTACAAAGTATTAAAATGGATTAGCTTTTCCATATTGTGTACGTATTGGGAAGGGCATGTTTTAGACAGCTCAGTGACAAGATTTCTGAAAAAGCATTTATTTCTCTACTAAAAATTACCAGGCAGCTTGTTTTTGAGAATAAAAATCTCTAAATTGCATGCTTGCAAATTCTTCTTTCCTGATAATTTCATTTAATGTAAAAAAAAAGAAAGAGAAGTGAGCAGTATCTAATTAATATCTTCTAATGCCCAACTAATGTCAAGCATGACTCCAATTTATAACTGAACTGTATTTTTACATTGAAAAATTCAATTACATTTACTGACAGACTTTGAAATGCCACATTATTTATATTGGCAAACTTTGCAGGCTCACTGTATATTTATTAACATTCTTTCCACAGTTAAAGCATATATACAATACAGATCACTGCATTCTTCACTTTTTAATCTTTCAAAGTGATATGTATATCTACCAGAGCAGCAAGGGGCTGCTTTAGCCTAAGAGAGCCAAAAGACCAAATGGAGGCAGACATTAATATGCCCTTCCTTTTAATTCTCCAGGCAAAACAAGGTAACCTTGACATTTCAATATCCTCTCTGGCTCCTGCTTTTTTTACTCTTTCCTGGTGCTTCCCCCTCATCCCCTCCCCACTCCATCCCTGTTCCTACAAGCACACAGTACAACCATAGGGCCCTCTGCGCACACATCAACAATTTTGAGCTGTGAAGAGGTTCAGTTGCCACATTGGTGACTCAGTTGCAACGTACAAGTCATTTACTACGATAGCTTGAGGATATGACAATGACAGAGAGACATCTGGGATGGGAGGCAAAAAAAAAAGGGGGGGGGTTATTCACAGCTGGTACATTAGTCCTGCTAGCCACTCGACCACCACAGTGTCCCCAGTTTCCTTCCCTTTTTTTCTGTCTGCTTCCTGCTGTCAGCTGCCAAAAGATATCTGTTCTCACCCTTTGCTGAATGAAAAGGTGCTAATGCATGACTTCAGGATATGTCAGAACATACAGTACTTACAAGTGTTTGGAGATGCAGCGAACCTGACCATGGGGAAAAGAAATGAGTAACCAAAGAGCAATTGTCTTGAAAAGGGCTATTCCTTTTCTTTGTACACTGCAGCGGGGCAGGGATCTTCCTTACCTTTAAGTTACCTCTCTATTTCCCTTTCCCTGCACAAGAAATTAAATGTCTTTAGCAATCCTGACTATCGTAGTATTTCTGTACTCTGACCTTGGCAAATATACCAACTAACCTAACTGTAAGAATGCTAGTTTACTTTTTTCTTTTTATATGCACAGGAAAAGAAAAAAATTAGAAGGGGAATGAAGCAGACATTGCACTTAGATAATGACTTATCCAGTTACAGTGATGATGAGCTATTACTGAAATACTATATACTGAAATTATCTCTTCTCAGCTAATACCTAGTATACAGGTGTTCACTCACCTCTAAGCAAAAGGAATTCCCCTTGGAACTGGCAAAATCTGAACAACTCCTTTAACATCCAGAATTATCATTTAAAACTCTAGGCTGATAGTATAGACAGAAGCATGGTATAAGTGCCCCAGCGAGTTATGAGTGAGTCCCTAGCACATACCAGGACAGGACACCCCTAGACAGTGATTATGGCCCAGCCATCTTTTCACCAAGGTAACACAGTCTCAAGGCACCCCAGAATACTCCAAAACTCCACCATTTTGGCTCCAGTGACCCCACCAGCATGCCATACATAGGAAGACCACTTCAGCTCTACTTTAAGTCACCAGGCATATATGGGGACTGACCCCAATCAAGTTCATTCCTTCAAGTTTAGGAGAAGTAGCTGTTCTGCCTCATCTATGGAAACACAGAAAATGAAATGAGTCAGAGGGATATGTTCCAAAAGAAAGAACAAGACAAAACCTCAGAAAAAGTACTAAAAGGAATGCTGATAACAAATCTATGATAAAGAGTTAAATATTATGGTCACCAAACTGGAAAAGAAGAGTGGATGAACTCAGTAAGAACTTGAACAAATACATAGAGAATTAAAAAAAAAAAAGTCAGAATTGAAGAATACAACTGAAGTGAAAAACTAAAGGGAATCAGAAGTAGATAGACTACAGGGTAGCTCGGTGGGTTGAGCCTCTGCCTTTGGCTTGGGTTGTGATCTTGGGGCCCTGGGATTGAGCCCTGCATCAGGCTCTCTGCTCAGCAGAGGAGACCACACTCCCCCACTTTGCCTGCCTCTCTCCCTGCTTGTGATCTCTGTCCAATAAATAAATCTTAAAAAAAAAATGGATAAAAAATAACAGATGAAGAAAAAGCATTTGCCAAAGTACAATATCCATTCATGATTAAAAACCCTGATCAAAGTGAGGTTAGAGAGAACATACCTCAACCTAACAACAAGGCCATATATGATACATCCTCAGCTAACATACTCACAGTGAAAAACTAAAAGCTTTTCTGCTAAGGTCAAGAACAAGACAAGGATGTCCTCTTTCACCACTTTTATCCAACACAGTACTGGAAGTCCTAGCCACAGCAACCATACAAGAAACAAGAAATCAAAGGGATCCAACTTAGCAAGGAAGTGATAAAACTGTCACTATTTGATATTTGACAATATGGTACTATACATAGGAAAACCCTGTAAGACTCTACCAAGAAATGATTAGAAGTAATGAATGAATTGAGTAAAGTTGTAGGATAAAAAATTCATCCACAGAAATCTGCTATACCTGTATAAACTAATGATGAATTAGTAGAGAAATGAAGAAAACAATTCCATATACAATGGAATGAAAAATAATAATATACCTAGAAATAAACTTAACCAAATGGGTGAAGGACTTATACTCTGAAAACCATAAAACACTGGTGAAAGAAATTGACAATGACACAAATTAAAAGACCTACAATGGGGACACCTGGGTGGCTCAGTTGGTTAAGCAGCTGCCTTCGGCTCGGGTCATGATCCCAGCGTCCTGGGATCGAGTCCCGCGTCGGGCTCCTTGCTCGTCGGGGAGCCTGCTTCTCCCTCTGCCTCTGCCTGCCATTCTGTCTGCCTGTGCTCGCTCTCCCTCTCTCTCTCTGACAAATAAATAAAATCTTAAAAAAAAAAAAAAAGACCTACAATGTTCATGGATTGGAAAAATTAATATTAAAATGTTCATACTACCCAAAGCAATTTAGAGATCCAATACAATCCCTATCAAAATACCAACAGCATTTTTCACAGACCTAGAACAAACAATTCTAAAATGTTTATGGTACTATAGAAAATCCTGAATACGAAAGCAGTCTTAGGAAGGAAGAACAAACTGGAGGTATCATAATCCAGGGATTTCCAGATATACTGCCAAACTGTAGTTATCAAAACTGTATGGTACCAGCACAAAAATAGATATATAGAACAAGATGGAGAGCCCATAAATAAGCCCACACTTACATGGTTAATTAATCTATGACAAAGGTGTTACAAATGTACAGTGAGTAAAATGTAGTAACTTCAAAAAATGGTGCTGGGAAAACCAGACAGCTATATCTAAAAGAATGAAACTGAACTACTTTCTTATACCATACACAATAATAAAACAAAATGGATACAAGACCAAAGTGTGAGACATAAAACCATAAAACTTCTAGAAGAAAACACACACCATAATCCCTTTATGGCCTTATTGGCCTTAAGTCTCCTCAGGGAAGAAAACAAAAGCAAAAAAAAAAAAAAAAAAAAATCTATCAGGACTACACCAAACTAAAAAGTGTTCGCACAGCCAAGGAAACCAACAAAATTAAAAGACTACCTACTGCATGCAAATAATATATTTGATAAGGGGTTAATATACAAAACACATGAAGAACTTAAATAATCCAATTAAAGGTGCACAAGGGACCTGAACAGATATTTTTCCAAAGAGAACATATATACATACAGGGAAAGATGCTCAACATCACTAATCATTAGAGAAATGCAAATCAGAACCACAATGAGATATCACCTCATGCCTGTCAGCGTAGTGACACAAAAATTAGAAATGAGTTGGCAGGGAGGAGTCAAGATGGCGGAGAAGTAGCAGGCTGAGATGACATCAGGTAGCAGGAGATCAGCTAGATAGCTTATCAAACTGTTCTGAACACCTACAAATCCAACAGGAGATTGAAGAGAAGAGCTACAATTCTAGAAACAGAAAATCGACCACTTTCTGAAAGGTAGGACCAGGGAAGAAGTGAATCCAAAGCGAGGGGAAGATAGACCGCAGCAGGAGGGGCTGACTCCCACTGAGTGGCGGAAAACGGAGCACAAAATCAGGACTTTTAGAAGTCTGCTCCACTGAGGGACATTGCTCCAAAGGCTAAACTGGAGTGAAGCCCACTCATGGACAGCATGGCCTCAGGTCCTGCAGGGTCACAGAAGGATTGGGGGTGTCTGAGTGTCACAGAGCTTGCAGGTATTAGAGCGGGAAAACCAGCTACGAAGACAGGGCTGAGGAGTGAGCTCTTAACTCGGGGTTACCTTGAACCGTAATCCATGGAACAGACCACTGCTCTGTAAGGGGTCCCCACAAGATCCAGGGAGACTCCCCCAGGAAGAGCTCAGGGATCTGGGGGTTCGGAGACTCCAGGCGGAGCTGTGTGCCAGATACAGAGACACTTGGTCACAGGCTGGGTGAGCTCGGAGCACAGCTAGCAGCCAGGGAGATGGGAGTGATTGAGCTCTTTTCTCTGAGGGTGCTTGAGGAGTGGGGCCCTGAGCTCTCAGCTCCTCTGGGCCAGAGATTGGGAGGCCACCATTTTCATTCCGGCCCTCCAGAACTCTACAGAAAGTGTTCAGGGAACAAAAGCTCCCTAAAGTGAACCTGAAGGGATTACTTATCCTGGCCCTTGGTAAGGGCAGTGCAATTCTGCTTCGGGCAAAGACACTTGAGAATCACTACAACAGGCCCCTCCCCCAGAAGATCAACAAGAAATCCAGCCAAGACCAAGTTCACTTACCAAGGAGAACAGCGGAATTCCAGAGGAGGAGAAAGCAAAGCATGGAATTCATGGATTTCTCCCCATTATTCTTTAGTCTTGCAAAGTTAATTTTTAAAATTTATTTTTCTTCTGCTAAATATTTTTTAACTTTTATCCTTTCCTTTTTCAATGTTTTTTAACCAGTTTATCTTAACAATACCTTTCATAAAAAGTAATCTTTTTTGAACCTTCATTATTATAGTCATATTTTATCCTTCATTGTATCTAACTTTATATTTTGTATACACATAGGGGTTTTTCTTCTAAAAAATTTGGAGTACAACTTTTTCTAATAGATCAAAATACACCCTAAATCTAGCACCAGGCTTGTTCTAGTCTCCAGCCCGAGCAAATTCTCTCTACTTTCTTTTTCTTTATTCTCCCAACCAACTTATCAACTCCTTTTTTAGAAATTTAAAAAAAACTTTTTTCATCTTTATAGTCCTATTCCATCCCTTTATTTTGTTTACCCTTATATATGTTTTTCATTCTTTAAAATTCTGGGAGGTAGTTTCTTCTAAGAGACCAAATTACTCCCAAAATTAAGTGGGTGACCCTGTTCTAGTCACCAGTCTAATATATATATATATATATATATTAGAAAAGAAAGAAAAAAAAATATAAAAAAGTAAAAAAAATATATCTTTTAAAAATTTTTTTTTTTTCCTGAACGTTTTACCCCCTCTCTCCAACTCATGATTTGGGGTCTCTTCTGATTTGGTTAAAGCACATTTTCCTGGTGTCTTTACCACCCTTTTAGTATTTTATTTGCTCCTTCATATATTCTTATCTGGACAAAATGACAAGGCAGAAAAACTCACCACACACACACACATACAGAAGAACAAGAGGCAGTACCAAAGGCTAGGGACCTAATCAATACAGACATTGGTAATATGTTAGATCTAGAGTTCAGAATGATGATTCTCAAGGTTCTAGCTGGGCTCAAAAAAGGCATGGAAGATATTAGAGAAACCCTGTCTGGAGAAATAAAAGAACTAAAATCTAACCAAGTTGAAATCAAACCAGCTATTAAGGGGGTGCAATAAAAAATGGAGTCTCTTACTGCTAGGATAAATGAGGCAGAAGAATTAGTGATATAGAAGACCAAATGACAGAGAATAAAGAAGCTGAGCAAAAGAGAGACAAACTACTGGACCACGAGAGGAGAATTTGAGAGATAAGTGATACCATAAGATGAAACAACATTAGAATGATGGGGATTCCAGAAGAAGAAAGAGAGAGAGGAGCAGAAAGTATACTGGAGAGAATTATTGTAGAGAATTTCCCTAATATGGCAAAGGGAACAAGCATCACAATCCAGGAGGTGCAGAGAATCCCTCTCAAAATCAATAAGAATAGGTCCATACCCCGTCATCTATTAGTAAAATTTACAAGTCTTAGTGACAAAGAGAAAATCCTGAAAGCAGCCCAGAACAAGAAGTCTGTAACATACAATGGTAAAAATATTAGATTGGCAGTGGACTTATCCATAAAGACCTGGCAGGCCAGAAAGAACTGGCATGATATATTCAGAACACTAAATGAGAAAAACATGCAGCCAAGAATACTATAACCAGCTAGGCTATCATTGAAAATAGAAGGAGAGATAAAAAGCTTCCAGGACAAACAAATACTGAAAGAATTTGCAAACACCAAACCAGCTCTACAGGAAATATTGAAAGGGTTCTCTAAGCAAAGAGAGACCCTAAAAGTAGTAGATCAGAAAGGAACAGAAACAATATACAGTAACAGTCACCTTATAGGCAATATAATGGCATGAAATTCATATCTCTCAATAGTTACCCTGAATGTAAAGGGCTAAAAGCCCCCATCAAAAGATACAGGGTATCAGAATGGATAAAAAAACAAAACCCATCTATATGCTGCCTACAAAAAACTCATTATAGACCCAAAGACACCTCCAGATTTAAAGTGAGGGGGTGGAAAACAATTTACCATGCTAATGGAAATCAAAAGAAAGCTGGGGTGGAAATCGTTATATAAGATCAATTAGATTTTAAGCCAAAGATTATAATAAGAGATGAGGAAGGACACTACATCATACTCAAAGGGTCTGCCCAACAAGAAAATCTAACAATTTTAAATATCTATGCCCCTAACATGGGAGCAGCAAACTATATAAACCAATTAATAACAAAATCAAAGAAACACATAGACAATAACATAATAATAGTAATACAATAACAGGGACTTTAACACTCCCCTCACTGAAATGGACAGATCATCCAAGCAAAAGATCAACAAGGAAATAAAGGCCTTAAATGACACACTGGACTAGATGGACATCACAGATAAATTCAGAACATTCCATCCCAAAGCAACAGAATACATATTCTTCTCTAGTGCTCATGGAACATTCTCCAGAATAGATCACATCCTGTGTCATAAATGAGGTCTCAACTGGTATCAAAAGATTGGGATCATTCCCTGCATATTTTCAGACCACAATGCTATGAAGCTAGAACTCAATCACAAGAGGAAATTTGGAAAGAACCCAAATACATGGAGACTAAAGAATGAATGGATCAACCAGGAAATTAAAGAAGAATTGAAAAAATTCATGAAACAAATAATGAAAACACAATGGTTCAAAATATGTGGGACACAACAAAGGCAGTCCTGAGAGGAAAATATATAGTGATGCAAGCCTTTCTCAAGAAACAAGAAAGGTCTCAAATATGCAACCTAACTCTACACCAAAGAACAACAAAGAAAGCCTAAACCCAGCAGGAAAAGAGAAATCATAAAGATCAGAGCAGAAATCAATGAAATAGAAACAAACAACAACAACAACAAAACAATAGAAAAAATCAATGAAACTAGGAGCTGGTTCTTTGAAGGAATTAATAAGATTGATAAACCCCTGGCCAGACTTATCAAAAAGAAAAGAGAAAGGACCCAAATAAATAAAATCATGAATGAAAGAGGAGAGATCACAACCAACACCAAAGAAATACAAACAATTCTAGGAATATATTATGAGCAGCTCTACGCCAACAAATTTGACAATCTGGAAGAAATGGATACATTCCTAGAGACATATAAACTACCACAACTGTACCAGGAAGAAATAGAAAACCTGAACAGACCCATAACCAGTAAGGAGATTGAAACAGTCATCAAAAATCTCCCCCCAAGGGGCACCTGGGTGGCTCAGTGGGTTAAGCCTCTGCCTTCAGCTTAGGTCATGATCTCAGGGTCCTGGGATCGAGCACTGCATCGGGCTCTCTGCTCATCAGTGAGCCTGCTTCTCCCTCTCTCTGCCTGCCTCTCTGCCTACTTGTGATCTCTCTCTCTCTCTCTGTCAAATAAATGAATAAAATCTTTAAAAAAAAAAAATCTCCACCCCAAAAAGAGCCCAGGGCCAGACAGCTTCCCAGGGGAATTCTACCAAACATTTAAAGAAGAATTAATTTTTATTCTCCTGAAACTGTTTCAAAAAATAGAAATAGAAGGAAAACTTCTAAACTCATTTTATGAGGCCAGCATCACCTTGATCCCCAAACCAGACAAGGATCCCATCAAAAAAGAGAACTACAGGGGTGCCTGGGTGGCTCAGTGGGTTAGGCCTCTGCCTTCGGCTCAGGTCATGATCTCAGGGTCCTGGGATCGAGCCCCACATTGGGCTCTCTGCTCACTGGGGAGCCTGCTTCCTCCTCTCTCTATCTCTGCCTGCCTCTCTGCCTACTTGTGATCTGTCAAATAAATGAATAATATCTTTAAAAAAAAAAGAGAGAACTACAGACCAATATCCTTGATGAACACAGATGCGAAAATTCTCCCCAAAATACTAGCCAATAGGATCCAACAGTACATTAAAAGGATTATTCACCAGGACCAAGTGGGATTTATTCCAGGGCTACAAGGTTGATTCAACATCTGCAAATCAATCAATGTGATACATTAATAAAGAACAAGGGGTGCCTGGGTGGCTCAGTGGGTTAAAGCCTCTGCTTTCGGCTCAGGTCATTATCCCAGGGCCCTGGGATCAAGCCCCGCATCAGGTTCTCTGCTCTGCAGGGAGCCTGCTTCCCCCTCTCTCTCTGACTGTTTCTCTGCCTACCTGTGATCTCTCTCTGTCAAATAAATAAATAAAATCTTTTAAAAAAAGAAAGAAAGAAAGATAGATTAAGGAGTCAATCCCATTTACAATTGCACCCAAAACCATAAAATACTTAGGAATAAACCTAACCAAAGAGGCAAAGAAAACTATACTGTACTCAGAAAACTATAAATTACTCATGAAAGAAATGAGGAAGACACAAAGAAATGAAAAAATGTTCCATGCTCATGGATTGGAAGAACAAATATTGTGAAAATGTCTATGCTACCTAAAGCAATCTACACGTTTACTGTAATCCCTATCAAAATCCCATCCATTTTTTTTTTTCAAAGAAATGGAACAAATAATCCTAAAATTTATATGGAACCAGAAAAGACCTCCAATAGCCAAGGAATATTGAAAAAGCCAAAGTTGGTGGCATCACAATTCCAGACTTCAAGCTCTATTACAAAGCTGTCATTATCAAGACAGTATGGCACTGGCACAAAAACAGACACAGAGATCAATGGAAAAGAATAGAGAGCTCAGATATAGACCCTCAACTCTCTGGTCAACTAATCTTCCACAAAGCAGGAAAGAATGGCCAATGGCAAAAAGATAGTCTCTTCAACAAATGGTGTTGGGAAAATTGGACAGCCACATGCAGAAAAATAAAATTGGACCATTTCCTTACACCACACACGAAAATAGACTCAAAATGGATGAAGGACCTCAGTGTGAGAAAGGAATCCATCAAAATCCTTGAGGAGAACACAGGCAGCAACCTCTTTGACCTCAGCCGCAGCAACTTCTTCCTAGGAACATCACCAAAGGCAAGAGAAGGAAGGGCAAAAGTGAACTATTGGGACTTTATCAAGATCAAAAGCTTTTGCACAGCAAAGGAAACAGTTAACAAAACCAAAAGACAACTGATAGAATGGGAGAAGATATTTGCAAACAATATATCAGATAAAGGACTAGTATCCAAAATCTATAAAGAACTTTTCAAACTCAACACCCAAAGAACAAATAATCCAATCAAGAAATGGGCAGAGGACACGAACAGACAATTCTGCAAAGAAGACATCCAGATGGCCAACAGACACACAAAAAAATGCTCAACATCACTTGGCATCAGGGAAATACAAATCAAAACCACAATGAGATACCACCTCACACCAGTCAGAATGGCTAAAATTAACAAGTCAGGAAATGACAGATGCTGGCGAGGATGTGGGGAAAGGAGAATCCTTCTACACTGTTGGTGGGAATGCAAGCTGGTGCAACCACTCTGGAACAAGCATGGAGGTTCCTCAAAAAGTTGAAAATAGAACTACCTTACAACCCAGCAATTGTACTCCTGGATATTTACCCTAAAAGTACAAATGCAGTGATCCAAAGGGGCACGTGCACCTGAATGTTTATAGCAGCAATGTCCACAATAGCCAAACTATGGAAAGAACCTAGATGTCCATCAACAGATGAATGTATAAAGAAGATATGGTATATATATATATATATATATACACACATACATGCAATGGAATACTATGCAGCCATCAAAAGAAATGAAATCTTGCCATTTGCGACGACGTGGGTGGAACTAGAGGGTATTATGCTTAGCGAAATAAGTCAATTGGAGAAAGACAACTATCATATGATCTCCCTGATATGAGGAAGTAGAGATGCAATGTGGGGGGTTTGGGAGGTAGGAAAAGTATAAATGAAACAAGATGGGATTGGGAGGGAGACAAACCATAAGAGACTGTTAATGTCACAAAACAAACTGAGGGTGGCCGGTGGGGAGGGGTTAGGGAGAGGGTGGTGAGGTTATGGACATTGGGGAGGGTATGTGCTATGGTGAGTGCTGTGAAGTGTGTTAAACCTGGCGATTCACAGATGTGTACCCCTGGGGCAAATAATACATCATATGTTTATAAAAAAAATTTAAAAAGTTATTAAAAAAAGAAATGAGTTGGAGAGGATATGGAAAAAAGGAAACTTCATGCACTATTGGTAGGAGTGTGAAATAGTACAGCCACTGTGGAAAACTATGGAAATTCCTCAAGAATTAAAAATAGAAATACCACACTATGTAGTAATTACACTACTGGATACTGACTCAAAGAAAACAAAAACACATATGTTTGGAAATATATATGTACCCCTACATTTGTTGCGGCATTGTTCACAATAGCCAAGATACTGAAGCAACCCAATTGTCTGCCTATAGATGAATGGGTAAAGAAAGTGTGGTATATATGTACAATAAAGTGTTAGTCATAAAAAAGAATGCGATATTGCCATTTATTACAACATGGATCAACCTAGAGTACAGTACTATGCTAAGTTAAATAAGGCAGATAAGGATAAATACCATACACTTTCATTTATACGTTGAATCTACAAAACAAAATGAGAAACGAAATCTGAAACAGACCCATAAATACAGAGAAAAAGATGGTAGTCACCAAAATGGTAAGGGTGTGGGGAGGTGGGCTAAATCAGTGAAGGGGGAATATGGGGTGTATACATTTCCAGTTATGGAGGGAATAAGTCATGGGGATGTAAAGTACAGATAAGGATGATAGTCAATGGTACTGCAATACAATTGTATGGTGACAGATAGTAACTACACTGTGATGAGTATAGCAAAATGTCTGGAGAAGTTGAATCATTACGTAGTACACCTGTCATGAAACATAAATAGAAATTTTTCAATGGTCAAGTTATTGCTTGACCATATGGATGAATAAATGTTTTCCCACAGTCTTGTCCAAACATAAGCAGAAACTTTTCAATAGTCATTAATTTTAATATGGTTTATGCATTATAACTGTGATTCAGGTTTATTTATTTCATGTTACCAGGAGTTTTGCAAGTCATTTGATTTACAGTATTTTTTTTAATGCAAGTATCTTATGAAGGACATAATCTAGAAAAATTTCCTTCAATTTTATTCCCTATCAATAGTCATTCAATAAACTTACTTAACTAGCAAAAATCAGATTGATTTATCATGACAGGATCATAAATATAAGGCAGAACTCAGAAAATCTTACAAAGAAAAAATGTAAGCTGTTAAACACAAAACGCATACTTCAGAGTAACAGCCTTCAAATACAAAAATCTAATTCTTTTGCTATTTGTATTTGTTTAAATTCCAATGTATGAATTGTATGCTCCCAGAAATTACTCTGTCATTATTAAAAATTCTTAACATAAACTCCAAATGTATACTATGTCTGATATCTCATTTATCATACCTAAGCTTTGCAAGAGATCATGAGCAATTTTCTGATCTACTATGGCACAATTAAATAATGATTATGTCAACTTCCCCCAAAGAAGCCGATTGTCAAACAATTTAGCTAACAGTATGGTACTGAGAGTAAGTATAAACTAATACTATAACTCACTAAGAATAATAAGAAAAAAATAAGTATGTTATTTAAAAAGTTGCCCATATGTAATAGTAAGATTCAGTAAAAGAATTTTCTGACCAAATTTTCAAAAAGTACTCCTTGGGAGTAAAATTCCTCAATTCTACCCATCTATAAGATTTGGATAAAATAGAGACTATAAATTAACTATATTTGGACTACATCAGTAATTTTAATTATTATTATTTTGACAGCATTCACATGACCAAAACTAATCAATGAAAACAAAGAATTGGAACACAAGCAGCCTAACTAGAAAGCAAATTTTGTTAATTAACTCAAGTATGTAATATGGAGAAATGTTAACAGAATATCCAAGAAAAGGAATGTGAAATATATAATTTGGAGTGTTTTGAAGTAGCAACCACATAAATTCAGAACTTTGAAGTAAAATGGATGCTAAGGACTATTATCAATCAACCCACTGGACAATATTGTGGAAAAAATTCATTTAACCATGAGAATTTTCTTTTCCCAAGTTCTTGATACAAATAAGCATACAATATTTCCTAGTCCTTATAGTGAGCAGTATTATGTGGAAATATAAAGCTTAGAAGAATATCATAAAAAAAATGAGTTGAGGGCCACCTGCGTGGCTCAGTGGGTTGAAACCTCTGCCTTTGCCTAGGTCATGGTCTCAGAGTCCTAAATCAAGCCCCACATCGGGCTCTCTGCTCAGCGGGGAAACTGCTTCCTCCTCTCTCCCTGCCTGCCTCTCTGTCTACTTGTCATCTCTATCAAATAAATAAATAAAATCATTGAAAAAAATGAGTTGAAATTCAAATAATACATGCAAATAAGACAGCCAACAGTCTTTTCAGGTATGCATATTTTTGTGGATTTGCTCATTACACTCGTAATGCCAATAGCCCTTCTTAAGGAAACCTGACCCTGTTGGGAGGGTCAGGCCAAACTAGCCATGTGACTTCACTCTTTCTCGGGGTCACAGCTCCTTTGGCCAACAGGTTGCATAAGTTGATCTGGCAAGCTAATTAGGCTGTTCATGAAACAGAGTGGAAGAATGGCATTCCACAAATACGTAAAGAATGGCCCATCCTGGTCTATGCATAAGCTACAATAAAGAGGAAACTGAAGCCATGAGTTAAAAAATTAGTGTAATGACCCATAAAACCCTATGCTGCAGTCCATCAACGGGTCCTGGAACCCGGGTCTGTTATATGATTCTTGGCCCCGCCATATTTCTTGCTCACCCTATGGAATCTCTGCTCCTTTTATGACAGTATTTGCATTCTCCTCTCTTGAACAAACCAGTAAGTCCTATTTCTACACAACCAAAATAATCTCACTAAAATACCTGTTCAGATACATAGCAATGCCACCGAAAATATTCTCTTTGCTCTTTTAATTCTCCCTTTCCTATTATACCAGATACGCTTTCTTATTAAGTTTTTAAAAATTTTTGTTTTATTTTTTAAGTTTTTTTTACTATTAACATAACTTTATTATGTTCAGGTAACAACTGTATAGTACATCATCAGTTTTTGATGTAGTGTTCAATGATTCATTAGTTGCATATAACACCCAGTGCACTCATCACAACACATGCCTTCCTTAATACCCATCACCCTTTTACCTCATCCCCCCAACCCCCCTTCCTTCTAAAACCCTCAGTTTGTTTCCCAGGGTCCATAATCTCTCACGGTTTGTCTCCCTCTCTGATTTCTCCCCCTTCAGATTTATATGCAGATTCATTCACATATAACCAGTTCTCTCAAACTTTCACTGTTTAGTGACAAGGTAAGAGAACTTGCTCCACTTTGAGTCATTAAAAGAGACTTCTTTTGAGGCTAAGCAAGCTGACACTTTTCCTCTTCCTATATGTTTTCTCCTCTTGATCTTTTTATCCGAACTATTCATTCCCCTTGCTCACAGTCAACCTGATTTCCTTTTTATATGCAACCTTCAAGTAAACTGAGAATGAAACTAATTAATTAGTATGCTTGATTTCGATCTTTACTGTCTTCCAAGGAAACATAACTGGCGTTGATATATGAAGAGGTAGATATATTAACCACCTTTATGAGCTGTTGAATCCTTTTATATTAATTACTATGCTGCCTTATGTTTTATTCATATATGAAAATTGTTTGCATTAGCACATATTTTCTCAATAAAATTATAAATAATGGATAGAAATGCCTTATTATACCAAATAAAACCTATAGCTAAATTAACTTTTGTCCAAAAGTTAGTAGTTAATAGTAATTCTTAAAACACTCTGGTTCTTCTTAAAGACATACAAATATGCACTAAAAACATTCAAAATATTTTTGCTATAGTGTGAAAATTACAAATTTGTTTTTCTCAAAACTAAGTCTTCTAAGAAGTATTTTTGGAATTTGTTTCTGCAATGAAATATAAAGTATCGTGTATATGTACCCTATAAACTGTATAGTAAACTGTATATACTATAAACTGTAAAGTGCCATAGAAGTGTAAGACATCAGGCTCTATTTCCTCTTCCAGATATACTGACTAAAAGTACAGAAATGAAGAGCCTGTTGGAGCCTGATATATTCAAGACTTGAGAATAAAAAGATAATTTCTTGAATGCTCCTCTTTTTTCAGGCAGAAGAATGCCTAGCATTCTCAAAATCCTGTAATTGTCATGCCTTCTAACATTTAAACTTGTAACATACAATCTGTGCTTCTTCTTAAGTTCTGATTGACAGCTTAATGGAACAGTCTGGTTCTCTGCCTTTCTGGATGATAAGTGTAAATAGTGTGGTTTTCAGAAGGTAATACCCTACCATTAGTGGGTCTCCCCATAGTCTTTCACAGCAATGAAAGTAAGCTTAATGTATTTACTTGCATGAATGCTTGCCAAGAAACTCAATCTAGGTGTTTGGAAATGCTCGTCTCTAGCCTACAGACTTTTTTGAAGAAACACCTGGTCAGTATAGTGTTCTATATTAAGTATCACAGGTGTATAATAGGGGTTTCCCCATGCTGGAAGGGAAGAGTAGTTATTTTTCTGTAGTTATCTTATTCCTGGAATGTTTTTTATCAACCAACCTCATTCTAGATTCTGAAGGTTAGTTTTCCCTGGGCTTGGATAACAATCTAATTTCCTATTGTTGACAAAGACTATGAACCAAAAGAAAACTAACAGACTATCTAGACTGAGTCAGACTCAGATTTTGTGACAGGAGCACGGTGGTCCTCTCTGAGCTTTCAGCAGATATTTCCTTACAAAAAACATTATATTTAAACAGAAGGCAAAGCATCATTCTGTGTGAATAGAAATGTATCTATCGTGATCCATCCTACAATCTGGATTCAGATGTGCACTAAGAGACAGTAGAGGAAACTTGACTGTGAAAGAGGACAAAATCATCACTGATGATCACTGGCTGATCAAAGGAGTCATAGGTACTTAAAAGCACTCTGAGTTGCATTTAGTCAGTCCCACAGCTCATCCCCCTCTCCCTGATAGGAAAGACTGAATTAAGTATCGTACATTTCTGCATGAATGCTGGGCATGCAAAGCAGAAGGATTTATATGACATTGTAAGTCAAACCATCAGGAGAGAGAAATATCAGAGAAAGTTTCTTCACATTTCCGTGTCTGATTTAGCTGTTAAAATTCAAGAGCTAAAGTATCAGTTATAGACTAGCTACAATCCAAGCAAACCCATGTATTATTAACTCAATCTTTCTCCTGTGGCCCTATATCTCCTAAGTAATGTTGGGATGGGAGGAGTGCTAATCATTATTCCTGTCTCTAGGTCAGTCACATTTTGATGACTCTGAGGTTTCCATACCAGTGCTCAATCTGCCATGTTTTCTCCATATCCCTTTACTTCTAAGATGGTATCTGAGAATACAGATGCCATGGTGGTTACAGGTAAGGACATTACAGATTCTTATGGATATCTTCCATTCTTTGATGGTCTAGGTTGCAAAATGAATTATTGAGCTAGTCATGTATTAGTGATATGAACCTGCTGGTACTCTGGGGAGACCTCAATCTTATGCTACAGCTGCATCTAGTATAAGAGTATTGTCTGCACCAGTGATTCTCCTGAAGAGCTTGGCTATCTCCTAATATGGACTGAACCCCATCCCAAAACTCCCTGTCCATGAGTCCAATTATTCTCAGGTCTGGGTGGGCTATCTTATAGCTTTTGACAATCTTTTTCCAATCTCAGCTACAGCCTGACATCCAACCCCCTTCCTAACTCCAAAGACACCTAAGAATTACTAAGACTTTCATCCCCCTCACTGCAATGGACAGATCATCTAAGCAGAAGATCAGTAAGGAAATAAGGGCTTTGAATGACACACTGGAGCAGATGGGCTTCACAGATATATTCAGAACATTCCATCCCAAAGCAACAGAATACACATTCTTCTCTAGTGCACATGGAAAATTCTCCAGAATAGATATATTCTGGGTCACAAATCAGTTCTCAACCAGTACCAAAATAATGGGATCATTCCGGGCATATTTTCAGCCCACAATGCTTTGAAACTGGAACTCAATCACAAGAGGAAATCTGGAAAAAAACTCAAATACATGGAGGCTAAAGAAAGAGCATCCTACTAAAGAATGAATGGGTCAACCAATAAATTAAAGAAGAACTAAAAAAAATCATGGAAATAAGTGAAAACGAAAACATAGCAGTTCAAAATCTTTGGGATGCAGCAAATGTGGTCCTAAGAGGCAAGTATATAGCAACATAAGCCTTTCTTAAGAAATAAGAAAGGTCTCAAGTATACAACCTAACCCTCCACCTGAAGGAGCTGCAGAAAGAACAGTAAACAAAGTGTAAAGGAGCTGGAGAAATAACAACAAATAAAGCCAATAGAAGAGAAATAAAGATAAGAGCAGATCAATAAACAGAAACCAAAGAACAGTAGAACAGATCAATGAAACTAGGAGCTGATTCTTTGAAAGAATAAGAAGATTGATAAACCCCTGGGCAGACTTACCAAAAAGAAAAGGGACTCAAATAACATTATGAATGAATGAGGAGAGATCACAACAAACACCAAAGAAATACGAACAATTATAAGAATATATTATGAGCAATTGTATGCCAACAAATTAGGCACTGTGGAAGAAATGGATGCATTCCTAGAGATTTATATACAAACAAAACTGAACCGGATGTAATAACCTGAAGAAACCCATAACCAACAAGGAAATTGGAGCAGTTATGAAAAATCTCCCAACAAACAAGAGCCCAGGACCAGATGGCTTCCTGGGGGAATTCTACCAAATGTTTAAAGAAGAATTAATACCTGTTCTTCTGAAGCTGTTTCATGAAATAGAAATGGAAGAAAAACTTCCAAAATCTTTCTATGATGCCAGCATTAACTTGGTCCCCAAACCAGACAAAGAGCCCACCAAAAAGAATTACAGACCAATATCTCTGATGAATATGAATGCAAAAATTCTCACCAAAATACTAGCCAAGAGGATCCAACAGTACAAAAAAGGATTATTTACCACAACTGAGTGGGATTTATTCCTGGACTACAAGGTTGGTTCAACATCTGCAAATGAATCAGTGTGATACATTACATAAATAAAAGAAAGGACAAGAACTATATAATCCTCTCAATATATGCAGAAGAAATATTTGACAAAGTACAGCATTCTTTCTTGATTAAAACTTTACAATGTAGTGATAAGGGTACATACCCCAATATTATAAAAGCCATCTATGAAAAACACAACAAATATCATTCTCACAGGGGAAAAAAGTTTTCCCCTAAGGTCCTGAACATGGCAGAGATGTATGTCCACTATCACCACTGGTGTTCAACACGGTACTAGAAGTCCTAGCTTCAGCAAACAGAAAACAAAAAGAAATAAAAGGCATTTGATTCAGAAGTCAAACTCTTACTCTTTGCAGATTATGTGATGGTCTATGTGGAAAACCCAAAAGACTCCACCACAAAATTGCTAGAACTCATACAGGAATTCAGTAAAGTGGCAGGGTATATAATCAATGCACAGAAATATGTTGCATTCCTATACACTAGCAATGAGATAGAAGAAAGAGAAATTAAGGAGTTGATCCCATATACAATTCCACCCCAAACTGTAAGATACCTAGGAATAAACCTAACCAAAGAAGCAAAGAATCTGTACTCAGAAAACTAAAGTACTCATGAAAGAAATTGAGGAAGACACAAAGAAATGGAAAAATGTTCTGTGCTCATGGATTTGGAGAACAAATATTGTGAAAATGTCTATGTTACCTAGAGCAGTGTACACATTCATAGCAATCCCTATCAAAATACCATCAACTTTTTTTCACAGAGTTGGAACAAATAATCCTAAAACTTGTATGGAACCAGAAAATACCCTGAATGGCCAAAGGAATGTTGAAAAAGAACCCAAAACTAGTGGCATCACAATTGCAGACCTCAAGCTCTATTACAAAGCTGTCATCATCAAGACAGTACGGTACTGGCACAAAAACAGACACAGACATCAATGGGACAGAATAGAGAACTCAGAAATGGACCATCAACGCTATGGTCAACTAATTGTCAACAAAGCAGGAAAGAATATCCAATGGAAAAAAAAAGACAGTCTCTTCAACAACTGGTGTTGGGGAAATTGGACAGCCACATGGAGAAGAATGAAAGTGGACCATTTCCTTACATCATACATAAAAATAGACTAAAAATGGATGAAAGACCAAATGTGAGACAAGTATTCTAGAGCAGAACACAGGCAGCAACCTCTTCGACCTCAGCCACAGCAACTTCTTGCAAGACACATCTCTAAAGGCAAGGGAAAGAAAATAAAAAATGAACTACTGGGACTTCATCAAGAAAAAATAGTTCTACACAGCAAAGGAGTCAACAAAATTAAAAGGCAACCTACACACGGGAGAAGATGATTGTAAATGTCTTATCAGATAAAGTGTAGTATTCAAAATCTATAAGGAACTTATCAAAGTCAACACCCAAAGAATAAATAATACAATCAAAGAAATGGGTAGAAGTCATGAACAGACATTTCTCCAAAGAAGACATCAAAATGGCCAATAGATAGATGAAAAAGTGTTCAACCTCACCTAGCATCAGGGAAATACAAATCAAAACCACAGTAAGATACCACCTCACACCAGTCAGAATGGCTAAATTAACAAGTCAAGAAATGACAGATGTTGGTGAGGATGCAGAGAAAGGGGAACCCTCCTACACTATTGGTGGGAATATAAGCTGGTATAGTTACTCTGGGAAACAATACAGAGGTTCCTCAAAAAGTTGAAAATAGGGGCAAGCCTGAGTGGCCCAGTGGGTTAAGTCACTGCCTTTGGCTCAGGTCATGGTCTCAGGGTCCTGGAATCAAGCCCGGCATCAAGGTCTCTGCTCAGTGGGGAGCCTGCTTCCCGCCCCCCTGCCTCTCTGCCTGCCTCTCTGCCTACTTGTGATCTCTGTCAATTAAATAAGTAAAATCTTATAAAAAAGTTGAAAATAGAGCTACCCTGTGACCTAGCAATTGCACTACTGGGTAGTGCAATCTTTACCCCAAAGATACAAATGTCATGATCTAAAGGGGCACCTCCATCCCAGTGTTTCTAACAGCAATGTGCACAATAGCCAAATTATGGAAAGAGCCCAGATGTCCAGGTGTCCATTGACAGATGAATGGATAAGGAAGATGTGGTACATGTACACACACACACACACACACACACACACACACACACACACACAGGAATATTACACAGCCATCAAAAATAAAATCTTACCATTTACAATTATATAGATGGAACTAGAGGGTATTATGTTAAGCAAAATAAGTCAATCAGAGAAAGACAATTATCAAATGATCTCACTGATATGCAGAATTTAAGAACAAAACAAAGGATCTTAGTGGAAGAGAAGAAAATATGAAATAAGATGAAGCCAGAGAGGGAGACAAACCATAGGAGACTCTTAATCATAAGAAACAAACTGAGGGTTGTTAGAGGGGAGGGGGATAGAGGAATGGGACAAATGGGTGATAGATATTGGGGAGGATATGTGTTGTAATGAGCACTGGGTATTATAAAAGACAGATGAATTACAGACCTGTACCCCTGAAAAAAAATACATTATATGTTAATTGAATTTAAATTAAAAATAATAATTTAAAAAAATAGTTGCTAAGACCTTTTCTTAACCTAAAGAACAGGATGATTAGAATTCTAATTGGAATTCTTTTTCACCCTCTCTAAGCAGTCAGACCCTTTCCACTGTTGCAGTTTCTATTATAATTGCCTGAGGTTGGGATAGGGATATCAGTGAGATGGTCCCTGTGGAGTCCCAGTTCATCAAGAGGACAACAGCTCCAGTGATTATTGCTTTCCTCTCTATCTTGGTATCCACAAAACTTTAGTCTGGATAGGACATCAGGATACTCTTATTTATCAGTGTACTTTCCCTGACACTCTTCCTGTGCTTTGCCAAGACTACAGGTATATGTTCTGATTTCTCCCTCTTCCTGGCTTGAACTTACCCAATGGCAAATCATCCATTTTCTTAGGTACCCTAGGTTTTATAAGTCATGGTAGGTAGGGAAGATTTTATCCATGATTTTAGAAGTTTATATCAACATATTTCAGGACAGAGTTTTTGGTGAGTTAGTAGAAGTTAAAAAGAATCTAGAAAAGTTTTTCTTTTGGTAAACCCAGGTTTTCAAAATTATTGTTTTCTATGGAGTCACATAATTTTCTTTCAGATATAAAAAGGTAAATACTGACATCTTTATTTTCCATTCCTGTCACAAAAATACTAATCCTACCTGAGATAAACAGGTGCCTCCCAAAAGCCCAATTACACTGTTCAAAAAATGAATAGACACACCAGAGACTAGAATATATTTGTGAAACATGTGAAAGGACTTCTATTTAGAATATATGAACTTTTCTAATTTAAGAAAATCAACTGACAATCCTTTACTTTTTTTTTTAATGGGCAATATATTGGAAAATATATGTCACAAAGAAGATACACAGATGGGCAATAAGCACATGTAAATGTATTCAGCATTACATATCATCAAAAATGTGAAACTAAAACTATAGTAGAACACCAATATACTTGAATTACTAAAATTGGAAAGAGGTACAATACCAAGTGCTGACAAAGATAAAGAATTAAAACTCTCATACCTTGCTGGGAGAATGCAAGGTGGGAAAGTCATCCTAAAAAACAGTTTGACAGTTTCTTATCAAGTTAAGCCTATCATCTGTACAGTCTACTCTTAGATATTTCCTAAGAGAAATGAAAACATGTATCTACATAAAGACCTGTAAGAAAATATTCATATCTGCTTTCTTAAAAAACTGGAAGCCACAGAAATGTCCATGAACTGATAAATAATGTTTTATCTATACAATGAAGTACTACTCAAAAAGGAACAAACAGTGATGTGTACAGCAACATAGATGAATCTCAAAGCCATTGTGCTATGTAAAAGCAGCCCGCCATAGTCCCCCAAAGACTAAGGTCTATTCCAATGTATCCTCCAGCTACACTTTCACCATTGTTTTTACATGCCCTCCCACCAGGTTTCAAGCTATTCTGCTCTCCACTTCCCCCAACCCTTCTTGCCTCGGCTATTACCTACCATCTTTCTATCACCCTTTACAATAAAATTCACATTCAACAGTCAACCTGTCCTGAGTTCCCCATATTGTTCCTTACTCTCCTCAGTAACCTTCTCAGAACTAGATATATTATAGCATTAGTATTAGATAGGCAGACTCAGGTCTTGGTGACAGACACATAGCTCATTTTAGTGTGTTAATTTGCATGTGTCACCCCAAGAATGGGCCCCTCAAGATGAAGATCTTTGCTTCATCCATACATATCCCTTGGCATCTCATAGAGCACCCAGGACACCGCATTCAATAAATGTTCAATCTACTATGTGTTTTCCTTGGTTAACCAGAAAGACAGTGATATGAGTCAAACAATATATATACAAATAATAAAGTGCTATAATGTTGATTAATTTTGTTTTTCTACATTTATCCTACTATATAGACAGAGCAACCATGGAAATTGAACTAACATAAATTTTCCTTCGAATATTAAAAATAGTGCCCTTCTATTATATACTATACCCAAATTGCAGAGAAATATTTTAGGTACTAGAAACTTTCTATGACACAAAAGCTAGTTTAATTAATTTGGCTTTCCTTTATTCTTTTTTATTTGAAAATTTAGTTCTTAAGTTTTTAAGAATATAGACAGGCTTAAGTGCTAAAATATTACCAGGTATAGGAGAGAAATAAATATAAACAAAGTTAGTTTTAATACTGACAAAATTATTGGGAAGGGTCTATAGTTTATTAATTCTAAATTCTTGCAAGAAACTTGGTTTATCTTGGATTTGTTAGAAATCTATTTGGTATTATGACTTATTGATGTAACTGACTTGTAGGTAGGGGAAAGACATTGATTTATTTTTATCTCAGAAGGCTGACAATTCTGTTCGTTATAGATTTACAAAAGAAAAGTACAAACATGGCTTATAAAAATATTTGGATGTTTGATGTTTGGCTAGTTGTTCAGAATATACATTTTAGTAATTATAGTAACTCAGAAGGTCAACTAAAAAATTTGCCTTGAGAGCAGTGGGCTTTGATGATTTTTATGAATAGTTTTTGATGCCACAGTAGGTTGCACCTTTTATCTTCAAACTTCAAATATGGGGGAAAAATAATAATTTTCACTGGGTCCTAATTCAGAAAAGAACTCTTTTTTTTTTTAAATTTATTTATTTGACAGACAGAGATCACAAGTAGGCAGAGAGGCAGGCAGAGAGAGAGGAAGGGAACAAGGCTCCCTACTGAGCAGAGAGCCCGATGCGGGACTCGATCCCAGGACCCTGAGATCATGACCTGAGCCGAAGGCAGCGGCTTAACCCACTGAGCCACCCAGGCGCCCCCAGAAAAGAACTCTTAACAAATACAATATCTAGAACTGTAAATTTGTATTGCACTTGAAATGTGCCAGATACTGATTAATATCCATCATATCCAAACTCTTCCCCCAATAATTGAAAGTCTTAAGACAAATGTTATTTCTGTCTTATAGTTTCATAAGACATTTTGCTGATAATAGTCACACAAAAGTGTTTAATAAATAAACTATAAAATTATACTAAAATTTGGTTGTTTTACTCTTGCTAGAAATAACTGGGTCATCTCAGAGGACAAAAAATCTTTTATTGCACAGAATTATTTATTATAATATTGCCTGTGGCATTTTGTAACAACACATCTCTTAAAGGCATTATTTAAAATTTTTTTTTAAAGATTTTATTTATTTATTTGAGAGAGAGACAGTGAGAGAGAGCATGAGTGAGGAAAAGGTCAGAGAGAGAAGCAGACTCCCCGTGGAGCTGGGAGCCCGATGCGGGACTCGATCCCGTGACTCCAGGATTATGACCTGAGCCAAAGGCAGTCATCCAACCAACTGAGCCACCCAGGCGTCCCAAAGGCATTATTTTAAAGGTTCTCATTTATTTAGGCCACAACCTGGGTAATTCTCTTCATGAATATGTCTGTGTGAATAGTTTGAAAATTAATTACATATAATAAGAGATTAGTGATAGGTAAAAGAAAATTGGGGCAATTTAAATAAAGTCTGAAACCTTGCATCCTTGGTAGTAATTTAAAATTTTTAAAAAGCAAGTGATAAGTTATTTTTAAATACTTTGGAAATAAACGACATGACCAAAACTATTCTGGATATTAGAAATATATTTCTTTTTTTTTTTTTTAAGATTTTATTTATTTGACAGAGAGATCACAGGTAGGCAGAGAGGCAGGCAGAGAGGGAGGGGGAAGCAGGCTCCCTGCTGAGCAGAGAGTCTGATGTAGGGCTCGATCCCAGGACCCTGAGACCATGACCTGAGCCGAAGGCAGAGGCTTAGCCCACTAAGCCACCCAGGAGCCCCGAGAAATATATTTCTAATTATAAGGCACAGATAGTCAACAAAATGAATTCCGAAATAAATTTCTGGGTTTTTTGCAATAAATATTTTTGTAGGTTGTTTGCTTGTTTTGTCTTTTTATTTTGTTTTGTTTTGAGAGAGACAGCGCATATGAGCAGGGGCAGGTAGAGGAAGAGGGAGAGAATCTCAAACAGGGCCCACACCCAGCATAGAGCCTGACATGGAGCTTGATCTCAGGACCTGGAAATCACCACCCCAGCTGAAATCAAGAATTAAACACAACCACCTAAGGCATCTAGGCGCCCCAAGATCTTTGTGGGTTTGTAATCATAGTAGCATACAGAGTTTCAATTTTCATGTTAGGTTTCATGAACCTTTGCCACTCTTCCCTAAAGCCAGGAAGCTAACGAACCATCCTGTACTGACTTGGCAAGGCAACTGCAGCAAGAAGTCTGGTCCTCCAGTACTGTGATTCAGTATAGGAGCCCTGCTGCCTGAACAGTGGCGCTCTAACCAAACCCTGACTAACCCTACAGGCAGCTATTTCTGGCTCTGGGCTCCCACTGTTTCAGGCAACAGTGCCCTGCTCCTGCAGACCAAAGCCAGAACATCTTATGAAAAGTTGTCACCACTGGCAAGCTGCATCTGCCTATGAGAGACATGCTCTCTGAAGATACCAGAAGCTCAGCAGTGAGATAAAGGGACTTGCCTATTCCTTAGTGCCTTGTCTTCTCCTCAACCCGGGGGCAATAACTGCCTTTTGGAATCTGCTACTTCTGAACTTCATAGAGTTCTTTTCTCCCTCTCTTCACCACTTTATACCAGTAAACAATCTTTTATATTAACTTTTTCCTATTCAAATAGCCAGTCTGGTTTTAGACACCAAATTAGACACTGTTGGATATAAATATTTAATAACTAGATTAGGTTGGCTAAAAACTTTCAGCAATAGAAGTCAATTTGTTGGTGGAATAGCAACCTATATTGACCTATATCTTTCTGCTATTGACCTGTCTGATCCAGTGAGTTACATGATAATGTTTGACTACCAATACCTGTTTCTATAAAAACCATGGCAACAAGGAGCATCAGAGTTAAAAAAAAAATAAAAATAAACTTCTCTAATTTGATTCTATTATATCATCTTGGGCATATAGGGACTTCAAAAAGACACTTTGCTTTCAAAAATGTGGCTATCATTTCTATAGCACACTCTTACACTCCCACTTACCAACTATTGGTCAAATGCTTTCTTTGGAACCAACATTTGGAGTCTCTTGTTCACAGTATACATAGAAAATGATTACTTTCTGCTTGCTACCTTAGCAGAATAATTGGAACAAATACATTTTAAGATTCACTCCAAGTGGTTCATTTGCAAGTATAAGTAAGTTGTTCGATGGATTTGGAAGTGTATCTTTTGTATGGCCAACTGTTCTTTTCTTAAAGTTAGTAAAGTTTCACAACTTTGAGGTTTGTGAAAAGGGAAAACTGTAATTTTAGCAGACAGTGTTGTTCTTAGGCATGGACAAACTTGGGTTCCTGCCCAGCTTCCCGACTGTAGGATTGTGCTGCTCTGCAGCTTGCCAGGGCCTCTGTTTTCTGCTAATAGACCACAAGTTTTCTTGTGGGTTTTCTATTGTTAAGGATGATAAAAACAGATTCTTATAGAAAACTCAGTAGAAATGTACAGTGCTTATACCAGAAACACTGAAAAAAAATTCTTATTTTAGTACGCATGGTATTTCTCTTTCTTTTTTTTTTTCTTTTTGGCAGAAAACGAGGCACAGGCTGGCTCGGCTGGCACCTCAGCTCAAAAAAAAAAAGAAAAAAAAAGAAAGAAAAAAGAAAGAAAGAAAGAAAGAAAAAAGAAATGAAAAATCAGAAGAAAGGAAAATCGAGGCACAGATGGTACCAAACATTCTCAAAACCTCCATGGTGAAAAGTTCTGAGATAGAATACTTGGGGATTGGGCAGCCTTTGGAAAAGGTTTTTCAAAGCTCTCTTTCTCAGTTTAGGTTGTAGAAAGCTGGGTTTGGAAAGTCTATTAAAAAAGCCCGGTGAGGGACGCCTGGGTAGCTCAGTTGGTTAAGCGGCTGCCTTCGGCTCAGGTCATGATCCCAGCGTCCTGGGATCGAGTCCCATATCGGGCTCCTTGCTCGGCAAGGAACCTGCTTCTCCCTCTGTCTCTGCCTGCCTCTCTGCCTACTTGTGATCTCTCTCTCTCTCTCTGACAAATAAATAAATAAAATCTTTAAAAAAAAGAAAAAAAAGCCCCGTGATGGGTATCAAGGAGGGCACGGATTGCCTGGAGCACTGGATGTTATATGCAAACAATGAATCATGGAACACTACATCAAAGACTAATGATGTATTGTATGGTGAATAACATAACACCAAAAAAAATTTTTTTAAGTAATAATAATAAAAACAATTAGTGTCCCCCAAAAAAGGACATCATGGGAAAAAAAAATTTTGGCTATCTGAAACTCTCTGGATAATTACCTTCAATAAAATGTATGTGTGGGGGGTGTAGTTGAGGCACCTGGGACCATTTTTACTTTGTTTAGATAGACTTTCACCAAAGCAAATATAAAAATGATACTATATTTGGCAACATGATTAGATAAACTTTCCATGAAGTTTTAAGAAACATGATGACCAGAGAAGAATATTATAATTATTATTGATACCTAATCATAAAAATGAAATTATCATCCTCCATGGTTCTTAGGTAGTTAAATGAAAGGCTCTCTTGTCCCACTCAATATTTTTTAATAGTATGGAATGAAAGGATTTAGTCATAATTTTGAAAAGACTTACATTCAAATTCCAAATAATAGCAAGTACCTAAGGCAACAGAGTAAATCTTATAAACTTTTACTATATTATTATACAGTGGTAAAATTGAGGCTTACTTCCTAGTACTTTAGTAACTATATCACCTATAAAAATACAATAAATAACACATAATTTTTAATTGATGTAGAGTAAGTTCACATATTCAATTTTAGGATCCCTTTGAAATTCATCATTTGTTGGAATCAACATGAATTTGTGATTTACCACCATAAGTACCCCAAAGAGAAAGCTTTCTTTTTAAGAAAAAGTTTTAAAAAGGCTGATAAGAGAATATCCAAGGGCTGTTGGGAAAAATGATGTTGAATGTAGGTAAATCATAGGCTCAGTGAACACATTTACCTTATTAAAAATATCCTCCATGTCAGTATCTTTCTACTCTCTGCCAGACACACCCCATCAGAGTCTAGCATGCCAAAGCTTTGCCCATTGCTCCTATAAATCATCTTTGGGATCCAAGCCTCCTAAAGTCCCTTTCTAGACTTTAGCTGGGGTTGTTTCCTAAAAATCCCCATCCCAAATCACCAACTTAGTCCCAGTTTCTTCAGGGATTTGTTAAAGTGCTAGGATATCCAAGGCATAAGCCTCTATACTATATATATTTTGTGTATGAAATACTGCTCATGGTCCAGTTCTCAAAAACACTCTGGACATACTTTAAATATGTTTCTTACCAAGGGTATCTCAAAGGACTACTGAGAATCAAATGGAATTTGGGAGGCGGGAACATCTATCAATCTCAAAATCTATCATTTTGGCCCTAAATATATATGAGGACCATGTAGGTTCCAGAAATGATTTAGAGAATATAGATGGAGGGGCAAGTGAACTAGAAAACTAACACTACTTAAAGAGTATGGCTTCTATCCCACTCTATCATTTACATACAGAATTATAGAGGATGGATTAATAAAGATTCCTAAAAAGAACAGAGATTCCTATTTATCAAAAGTAGCCAGAAACCTAGATTAAGTTAATTTTTTAATTGTTACTATTAACTTAATTAAAAAGTAATGTGAAGATTGATTGAAATATTTCTTAAGACTGACTACAACCTATAACCATTGTCCTTTTAAAGGATGTTTCCAACATGAAAGGTATTTCTCTGATAAAATGTTGAAGATCTGAATATTGGTTGGGAGGAGGTGGATTGGATATTCAACAGACAAGAGCTTCTAAACAATAGTCATGGAAAATAGGTTATGTCTGTGCCAACACAGTGCTTCTCAGTAACAAAGCAATTAATATTTAGAGACTTTAACAGGTTTCTAGATAATTCAAAAACAAATGGTTAAACAAAATTAAAAACATTGTTATAATAAAGAATCATTAAATAGATTAAATAGATTAAGCTTCTCTTCTCTTTTTTTTTTTTAAGCTGAAGAACTTTGTACAAGTTATCCTCTCAGTTAATCCTGCATAATGGTCTCTGCATATAGGCAGATAGGAAAACTAACAACAAAAGAGATTAAAGGGTTTGTTGTTTTTTTGCTTTTTTGTATCATTAAACAGAGAAAAACAAATTTTCATGCATTTGTATCACATGATACCTAGGCATTTCAGGAGAATGTCTTGGGCACAATGTTGCTTTTTATCTTAATGTGTTCCTTATCAAATTAAAGCTTATATTTGCTAATTTAGTTGAGGTAGTAGTATCAAATAAGAGGTAATAATTGGAAAGGTTGAGATAAGACAAAAAGAGTTAAATACAAAGATCATCAGAAAATAGTGTGAACACATTATCTGATATTAGACAAGAAAATGAACTATTTAATGTCATTCTCTATTAACCTAACAGTTAAAATAGGACCAAAATATACATAAAAATGAAATAAAACAATTAGGCAACACTTTAAATGGTTCACTATTATTAATTCATTTAGTATTCACTGTAACTGTCCTGGTCAAAATGAATTCATTTGATATTAATGGGAATATTCAGCGGCAATTTCATTATAATGCAGTTTTAATTCATGTGCCATCAACATAAAGCAATACCAAAATTTGTATTTATTTTTTGAATACTCTACATGATCCCTAATTTTTAGAAACATTATGACAGTAATTATATTTTTTAAATGACAGTGAATAGCTCAGATTTAAGACAAACTAGAATTTTGCCTTGAGTGATACTAGTAATTTTAAAATTGGTAGACATTTGTGTAATTAAAATATCTTTGACATTCATAAAATATAGATGCTAATGGCTACTACAAAACTTGTCATATGTCAATATTTGCTAATATCTATTTCATGCTGCTAAAATATTTTAACACACTGCCATTAAATGGATTAGCACCTATTTTTAACTTCCCATCCCTTGTTTTTGTGGAAAGTTGGACATAAATTATATATGTTGGCATTTGTTGAACTAATAGTTGTTATAACCCTTTCCAAATAATCTTTCATTCACAACTAAAAATTATAATTGATCTTGTGATAAAAATTATATTCTTTTTAGTGAATGGCATTCAATTTTTATGGAAGATATTGAGTAAGTCTACAGAGAATTCTTCTGTGGAACTACAACCATAATGTTTTAATAAAAACCTTAAAAATGGCAGCAGAGGGGCACCTGGATGGCTCAGTGGGTTAAAAAGCCTCTGCCTTCGGCTCAGGTCATGATCCCAGGGTCCTGGGATCGAGCCCCACGTCGGGCTCTCTGCTCAGTGGCAAGCCTACTTCCTCCTCTCTCTCTGCCTGCCTCTCTGCCTACTTGTGATCTCTGTCTGTCAAATAAATAAAATCCTTAAAAAAAAAAATGGCAGCAGAAATGTACTCAGTATCAAGTTTACTTTTACTTTCTCTGAGGCAGTTTTAAACCATTTTGCTAAACTGTTTAAGAACTAATGATAACAGCAAACAACCAAACGCACACTCCAGTCAAAAGGCCTACTGAAATAGCATTAACCCTTTAGGCAATTACTTGGCAATGAATAAAAAAGCAACCTACCCCAAAATTCCTTACTTGAAATGTTTTTCTCTAATACATAGAGAAAATCTCATAATCTCATAGACTTGGTAGCCTAGAAGTACATTTGTAAATAATTTGTTCTTTTATTCATTATTGTAGAAATAATTAACTGCAATAAAGTTCTCAAAATAGCAATAAAGAGTGTTTTCTGTCTCCCAACTCCACCGAAAATTTAAAATTGTTCAGAAGGAACATTTATAAAGTTAATTTATATTACTACTTTCTTTTCTTGGTATTTAAAGTAATTCAAAAAAATCATAAAAATAAAAAAATGAAAATATAATCACTAAAATGAACGAATAACATATTTTTTGAATGAATGATGTTTTTAAAAAATATTTCCTTCTTCTCTGAAATAATTTAAATTCTAAGCAGAACATATGAAACAGCAGTTTTAGGTTACTAGATATCAGGTAACCAGGATAATTATCTCTGAAAAAAGGGAAAGCAAATGAATCCTATGACTGTTCAGCTTTTTGAATGGAGGGAGAGTTACTAGGCCATAGCATTAGGAGGGATAACCTATATGGTGTGCAGTAAACTGTGAGTTGAGGACACAGTGTGAATGTGGAGTCCAGAGAGACCAAGGTAGATAGAGTTCACAGAGCAAAGTACTAGAGAGGAAACAACTACAAAGAGGGAGAGTGGGAGGGAGAGTTGAAGGGAAGGGAGATTAAGAGATTGAAACAGAAAAACATCCAGAATTCTACAGAGGCCATTTTACATGAATTTATGTGAATACTAATTGGCATATATATGTAAGCAAACTACTGTAGAATGGGTAAAGAACATCACAATAATTAGATAAACAATCTCCAGGACAGAGACCTTAGAGCAGGATCTTTTTGTACCAGCCATGACAAGAAAGGAAAAAATAAAAAGTATTGACAAGCAACCAGGACAATGATCTCTGGTAGAAAGGAAATGCACAATTGAAAGAAATCATATGGAGTACACAGAAGGTTATTGCCTCAGGAAAAGGACAAAATTAGCCCTAAAGTTTGTTTTCATATTAACAAAGCTTTAAAAGCAAAAAAAAGCCATTTTTTCAGAAGATTTTATTTATTTATTTACTTATTTACTTACTTACTTATTTTTAGAGAAAGAAAGCATGAGTGAAGGGAGGGGCAAAGGGGTAGGGAGAAGGAGAGGGAGAGAATCTCAAGAAGACTGACTCTGTGCTGATCACAGAACCTGATAGCGCCTTGATTTCACAACACTGAGATGGTGACCTGAGTTGAAACCAAGAGTCAGACACTTAACTGACTAAGCCATCCAGGCACCCCCTAAAAGCAATTTTAAAAGGATCAAACTATTTCCAAGAAACTTAACAGCAACAAAGGGGAAAAAAAAGTAGTTCATTGGTAGTTATGAGAGTACAAGAGTATCTGGTATCCAGAAGATACAATTTACAATATCTAGCATCTAATCAAAAGTTACCAGGCATGTAAAAAGCAGGAAAATATTTATCCATAATGAGGAGAAAAAGTAATCAATAGATGGAGACACAGAAATAATAAAGATAAGAGAACAGTAGAAAAGCCACTGAAATATGTTTCATATGTTTACAAAGGTATAAGAAAATTGAGGATGTTAAGCAGAGACATGAAAAATTAAAGAATTGCAGAAGACATGAAAAATTAAGAGTTAGAAATGCACACTGTACTTTGTGAGTTGAAAAATACACTGAGATCACTAGCAAATCAGATACTAAAGACAAAAAGATTAGAGAACTTGAAAAAAATAGCAATACAAACCTTCCAAAATTAAACACCAAAAGAAAATGACCGAAGGGGGCACCTGGGTGGCTCAGTGGGCTAAAGCCTCTGCCTTCGGCTCAGGTCATGATCTCAAGGTCCTGGGATCGAGCCCCACATCGGGCTCTCTGCTCAGTGGAGAGCCTGCTTCCTCCTCTCTCTCTCTCTCTCTCTGCCGGCCTCTGCCTACATGTGATCTCTGTCAAATAAATAAATAAAATCTTAAAAAAAAAAAAAGAAAATGACCGAAAAACAAAACAAAAACAACAACAAAAACAGAACATTGTCGAGCTACTGGACAATTTAATTCTGTTGAATATGCATGTAATCAGAGTGTTCTGAGAAAATGAGAAGAGAAACAAAAAATTGAAGATCTTTCCAAATAAGAATAGTATAAACCCAAGTTCAGTGAACCTGAAAAAAAACACAGGGATTAAAAAGAGAGAGAGAGAAAATATAACAGAGAACAGACTGGACAATTGAACAAGTATCGTTGGTAAATTTAATCCCAACTATATCAATCATCACATTAAATGTAAATTATTTAAAGACCCCAATTAAAAGCAAAGATCAAAAAAATAAATAAAAGCAGAGATCATTCGATTTGATTAAAAAATGAAGAAATTTTGTGTTGCCTGGGTGGCTCAGTTGGTTAAGTGTCTGCCTTTGGCACAGGTCATGACCTCAGGGTCCTGGGATCAAGCCCCTTGTTGGGCTCCCTACTCAGCAGGATGTGTGCTTCTCCTTTCTATGCACCTCCTCCCTGTTCATGCACTCTCTCTCACTTTTTCAGATAAAATCTTTAAAATAAGAAAAATGAAGAAATGTTGCATATGAAAAACCCATTTTATTTTATTTTTTTTTAAAGATTTTTATTTATTTATTTGACAGAGATCACAAGTAGGCAGAGAGGCAGGCAGAGAGAGAGGAAGGGAAGCAGGCTCCCTGCCAAGCAGAGAGCCCGATGCGGGGCTCGATCCCAGGACCCCAGGATCATGACCTGAGCCGAAGGCAGAGGCTTAACCCCCTGAGCCACCCAGGCGCCCCATGAAAAACCCATTTTAATTATGAAGACTAAATAGATTAAATGTAAAAAGGAATTAAATGATATTCCATTCTAACACTAATCCAGAGATGTTGAAGTGGCAATATAAACATTAGATAAAACAGATTTCAGAGCAAGGAACATTATCTTAACAATAAAGAGGTTTAGCTCAGGAATGCAAAACTGATTTAACACTCAAAGCCAATCAATGTAATGTATTTTATTAAAAAGCAACAAAAAAAAATTGTATGATCTTATCAATGTATGTTAAAAAAAAAGTCTGAATTTGAAATCCATCCCTGTGAGAAACTCTTTTCTGAAAAATTAGGAATAGAGAGTAAAATTTTTAGGCTGATGAACCTTGAAACCTACAGCTAATATCATACTTAATGGTAAAAGATTGAATGTTTTCTTTCTAAGATCATTAACAAGACAAAGACGCATGCTTGCACCACTTTTATTAAACATTCCGTTCTTTATAAATCTATCTCCCCATTAGCTATTAATGAAAATAATAAATTTTAAGCATCAGTGTTGAAAAACAAAACTGCATTAACCAGTCAAGAAGTCATTTTGCAGAGTAAAAACTATGCCATTATTATTGTTATTTCTGTATAGAAAAAAATAGAGGAAAGAATCCTCAAAAACACCAAAATTAAATATATTGAGGTATTTCCTCTTCATAAAGAGGCTTTTTTTAAGGGGGTAAGCAAAGATAGGAGAGCCAACACAGCTGCTGATATAAGGTTCTCAGTGTTTTCTTATAACCAATAGGATGTTAGTAGAAAAAAGTATCCTTCATTTTCTCCATTTCACCACTTCAGGTTCTGTTGCCACAGACCATTGTAAAAACACTCCTCTTGACTTACTACAGCCAGAAAGGGACAGTTTATTCCATCCTCTCTCCACTGTCCAAACCTTCTTTTCTCAGAAAATGGCACCACTATACATCTAATTCATTGCTACTATCCTTCTAGTTAATTGCTCAAGGCAGAATGCTCGTAGTCATTTTTGTTTTTTCAGTTCCTCCACAGCTGTTATTTTGTGGAACAGTGAATACTATGTCCTCTACCAATATATTTATACTGGATTCCATCCGTTCTTACCATTTTCATTATAATTCTAGACCAAGCTATTATCTCTTCCTGGACTACTACAGCATCCTTCTCTTCCCTTTCTAATATGTATTTGGTTTACAATAACACTTTCTAGCAGTTAGCTCTAGTAATTTTCTAAATCATAAGTCAGATCATACCATGCACCTGCTTAAAACCAACATTTCCCACTTCCACCAGAATACACTTTAAATCCTTACCATGGGTGATAAGAGTGGATATGATTCAGATTCATTCTGCCTCTTAGATTTCATCTTTCTTTTCTCTTTTCTTCATTCCAATCCACTATCCACACAGACTTTCTGCCTTATTAACATATATGGTCTTTCCCGTCCAATAACCTTTGCACCTGCTGTTCCTTTTGCTCAAGAAACTCTTCCCTATATGTTCACACAATCTCTAGGTCTGCCTAAGGTCTTTTTTTACGAGGCCTTTCTTGAATACCCCCTGCTAAAGCAGGATCCCTACCTCAATTACCACTTTCTATCACATTAAGATTTAGAGCTTGCCTGTCTTTTTCTAATACTGCTTAAATTCAAGGTCTCATTCTCTCTTGAGCAATAGTGGATCCTCAACACCTATCACGGCACCTGGAGATTGATAAGCCTTTTATAAAATATATTCACTAAGGAGAGAACATGATGTGTTGAATACTGGCTGTTATATACAGCTGATGAATTACTGAACACTACATCTGAAATTGGCGATGTATTATATGTGGTAATTGAACTTAAATAAAAAAAATAAAAATAAATAAAAATGAAATATATTCACTGAATGATGGAATAACTTAATGACTCAGGAAAATGCAAGCAGTCTGTGAGGCATATAAAGTGAAACTATGTTCTCAATAAACAATAAGCAGAGGGAAGGAAAAAGAATTTTAAGTTTCCAGAACCCTTATTCTTAAATGAGAAGTACAGTTAATAAGGGCTCATTCTGCATTGTTTTCCCTCTTACTTTATGATAGAATTTAAATCTGTGCTTTTGAAGTCATGATTCTCTGTGAGAACATGAACTGTCTGCATGACTGTTTGATTATTGGCCAGTACTGCATCCTCTATCAATTTTCAGGGAGATTTAAAGACAAAATAAACTATTTTTAATCTTCAGTTGATGTTTTGGTGTCTTTTAACTCCATAGACAGGATTCTGTGATTGATAAACCTGTATGGGATCAGATCAGTCCCTGGTTACTGATGTTTATGCGGGACATGAACCTTAACAACCCCCAAGAAGAAGGGTCAGTGGGGAAAGTTCTCTAGAAAACTCCAGTAAAATAGATTTGTGTCCACCATCCTCCTTTTTTTAAACATTATTTTAATGACTTCATACCTTATGCACTCAGGTGGGTTATTGATTAAATGAAGCTGTTACTTCATAACGTGAAAATTAAAAAGGCCAAAAACATCATTTATGTAAATTTTTTTGTTCTCAGTTAACATAAATAACAAGGTATACTGGCATGAAGGTGAGTTAATCTCCTTGTCCCACCCTTCATAACACTTCAGCCACTAACAAACACTTCAGCCACTAACAAACCAAGATCATAAATGAGTTAGAAAACAGCCACAATTCCAATTAAGGACATCTACTAAATGTAATCTCACATATGTGTCTGCACTATGATGGTAATTTATTTACAGAATATCTAAATAATTGCATTGCATCTCCTCTTAGGGGAATGGTATTTCAAAGGGATGGATGATTAGCCTAAAGCATCATTTTCTAATGTACAAATGTTAATAGGTATGAATGGTGTGTAGAGTTCAAAGCCCAAAATAAGTTGCTTTAAATTCACTACAACACGTGGTTTCTTAGCTTCCGTGCTACTGACTAAAATATCACCTCCACAGAGGGGCAAGCTCTGACCACCCCATGTAAAATAGACCCTCCTCATTCACTCCTCTATCCCTTTACTGGGTTCTTTTTTCTTCCTCACTGTACTTATCACTACCTATCTTTATGTTTATCTTTGGAATTGCATTATTTGTCTCCACCACTAAAATATAGTCCCTTTTAGACAGTGACTTTGATTTACTCACAACTATATCCCAATGCCAAGAATAGATAGTAGGTCCTCAATATATATCTGTTGAACAAATAAATTTTACATAAGCTTGATTTAAGCCTCTACAGAAGAAAAAAGACATTCCTATATGTGGTCATGGTTTAACTGTCACAAAACAGAACACCCCCTGAAAATTTAATGGTTCTACTCTCTTAGGTACCACTCAAAAGAATGATTCAAGGTCAATACCCTCAAACATAAAATTGACATTTTTGTTAAAGGTTTTTTGGCATAAAGCTTAAAGGGTTATTTTTTTTTTAAAGATTTTATTTATTTATTTGTCAGAGAGAGAGGGAGAGAGAGCAAGCACAGGCAGACAGAATGGCAGGCAGAGGCAGAGGGAGAAGCAGTCTCCCTGATGAGCAAGGAGCCCGATGCGGGACTCGATCCCAGGACGCTGGGATCATGACCTGAGCCGAAGGCAGCTGCTTAACCAACTGAGCCACCCAGGTGTCCCAGCTTAAAGGGTTATTAAAGATTGAACAAATTCAGTTACTTAGCAAATATTTTGTAATCAGTTCTTTTTGCAGAGCTCCACACCAAATTACGTGTTTGAATGGAAACATTTTATGTGTACTTCACAGGAGTTATTTTGTAATGATCAAGGTAGAGTCCCCATCTACAGATTTTCCAGACTAAAAACAGCATAGAAAGGTTCTATAGTATCAACTCCCATCAGTCCATATCAAAGGGCAGTTTATGGAGAGATTTTAGGACCTGGCTATTAGTTTTCTCTTGGCTCACTTCCATATGGAAGTGGATTAATTTTTAATGTAGACATGTATCCTGATCTGGGAATTGCCAGTCAATAAGATTCTCCTATGCCATTACCACTCTCTAAATAAACTTCGCATCTATTTATAAAAGAGAGAAATTCCTTGCCTCATCTTTCTGTGGTGTATTGCCCATGATGGAAGAAATCTTGGGATACATTCAAGGAGAAAGTGTTAGTTGGAAAAAATAAATTATTTCAGGAATTCAGTGTTGGAACACAACACGGATCCTTGCCAATATGACTGGGGTCCTGTCGAATCCTGTGAGAAAACTCCAGATGGAGGGCAAGGGTCTTCCTGGGCCAAGGCCAGGAATAAATATGGGAGGATCCCTGGAATGTTTTCACGTCCTCCTTTAGATAGATCTGATAAGTATGGAGAATCCTTAACTTGCTCTTGTCATTTAAAGCTAAGAGATATTGCCATTTAAACTAAACTAAGAGATAATCTTGTTCACTTGCCTCACTTGATTGCCTGCAGGTAAATCACATCTCACTCATAGCTCACGCCCTGCACATAAATCTATATCCTGTTGGTAATCAGATCTTGTGAAAGGTATAAAAGAAGCGATTGTAAAAAATAAAGACATCTACTGATCATCAGTCTGTAGTCCCCCCCATCACTTCACTCCGATCACCAGGATCCCCACCTTGCAAAGATGACAATTCAGTATTACATATTTTTCTTGCTCTGTTGGCTTCCAATTATTCACTTTCAACTAAAGTGAAAGAATTCTTCACACACAGATCATCTAATTTTTGGTAAATAATCACTATGGAAAATTATATAGATAGATAGATATAGATATAGATATATACACACACATATATGTATATATACATATATATACACATATATACAGATAATGTATTTTTTTGTAGAAATTTTTACAATTCAGTCCCAGTCTTATAAAAAAAAAGATCTTACCAATTACACATACTTGTTATGTAAACAAATGTTCTCCATTTATATTTAGAAAAAAATAATAAAATTCTTGGTGAATCCTGCTCATTCAAGTATAAAACAAACATGGATAAATGTATAAAATAAAATAACTCTTTCCATTTCTTAATATATGCATTTATATTAAAATTTTTCTTTTTGTTTATAACTATCAAAAATACTATTAATATAAATGTTCTAATTAACTACATAGTGTGAATAATTGTCATGATAATCCAATGGTAATAGTATATTAACCCTTGCAGACCTATGATAAGAGAAAATTTTAAAAAATAATATGTGCGTTTATATATTTTTTCATATAAATATGTTAAAGTGATAATAAACATTTCAAGTATAATATATATTATATATAAAAACATATATAATATATATACTTGAAATATATACATATATATTTCAAATATAAAATATCTATATACATACACATATATATATACATACATTTTATATATATATAGCATATATATATAGTAGAATAAAATTTTGTGGCAGGAGTGAAATGAAAATACAAGTTATAGAAGAACAAGGAATAATCTAATATTTCTGACTATTAATGATGTGCTTTCTTCATATTTTTAAATAGATGATGCAAGCATCAAATTGCTATAATATTTATATTCAAACAGGAAGAGGTAATGTTTCTTTTCAAGTGAGTGGATAATAAAAAGTTGCAAGGAACATTAAGAAACAAGGGAAAATGGCCTAATAAAAGGAACAAAATGATTCTTCAAAAACCAATCTTAAGGAAAAAGAGGTATGAATATGAAGTAACCATCATAAAGAGGATCAATGATTTCAGGAAAATGATACATAAGAAAAATTAGGATTTCAACAAAAAGAGAGTAAATGTTTTTTAAAAAGACCAAATGGAAATTTTGGAACTGAAAAACACGATCACCAAATTGAAAAATTAACTTGAGAGTTGTAACAGCAAACTTGATCAAGCGGAAGAAATAATTGGTGGACTCAAATGGAATTCATTTGAAATTTATCCAGTTAAAAGAGTAAAAAGAAAATAATGAAAAAGTGAAGAAAGCCTAAGTGACCTTATTGGACAGACCAATATACTCATTATGGTCCAAGAAAGGGAAGAGTGGCTGAAAACTTCCCAAATCTAGGGGAGGAGATAGACGTCCAGATTAAAAAAGTCCTGTGGGATCATAAGAACAATACAAAACATTCCACACCAAAACATAGTATAATCAAATTATCAAAAGTCAGAGACAAAAAGAATTTTCAAAGCAATAAGGGAAAAATGACTTTTCAAATACAAGAGCAGCCTCATAAGACTATAAGTGGATTGCAGAAATATTGCATGCCAGAAGGGAATGGGATGACATGTTCTAAGTGCTGAAAGAAAAATACTGCTTACCCAGAATACTGTATCTGGCAAAACTGTGCAGCAAAAATAAAAAACAGATTAAGACTTGCAAGGGGGTGGGGAAGTAGGGCTTTCCTGAGAAAACAAAATCTTAGGAAGTTCATTTTGAGGCAAGCTTAGACTTGCCTTACATAGAATGTTAAAGAGAGTCCTTCGAGTTGAAACCAAAAAAATACTAAACAACAGCACAAAAAGCATATGAAAATATAAAGCTGACTGGTAAAGGTAAATTTATAGACAAATAACAGAATACTGTATTTCTGTGTGATGATAGTATACAAATTATTTTTAATTATGGTAGAGAACTTTAAAGATAGAAATGTAAAAAATACCAATAACTATACATAACTTGGGACACCTGGGTGGCTCAGATGGTTAAGCATCAGCCTTTAGCTCAGGTCTTGATCTAAGGGGCCTGTGACAGAGCCCCATATCGGGTTTCAGGGTGGCTCAGCAGGGAGTCTGATTCTCCTTTCTCCTCTGCCTCTCCCTCTGTTTGTGTGCTCTCTCCATCTCTCTCTCTCACTCTAAGGAATAAATAAAATTAAAAAAAAAACTATATATAAGTCTATGATACCAACAAAAAAAAGTGTGTGTGTTCTTGTGGGCAAGAAGTAAAAGTATAGAGTTAATGTAATAAGCTTGAGTTTTTTTTTCTCACTTTAAGATAGACTGCTGTCCTAAAAGATGTTTTATGTAAGGCCCCATTATAGTCGCAAAGAAAATATCTATTAAAAAATATGTCCCATCCAAAATATCAATATAATAAAAAGAAGACAACAAACGAGGAAAAGGACAAAACAGCTCCAAGACAGAAAGAAAATAAACAAAACAGCAAGAGTCCTTCTCTGCCAATAATTAATTTAAATGTAAATAGATTAAATTCCTCCATCAAGGGACACCCGGGTGGCTCAGTTGGGTAAGGGTAAGCATCTGCCTCTGTCTTAGGTCATGATCCCAGGGTCCTGGGATCAAGTCCTGTGTCAGTCTCCTTGCTCACTGAGGAGCCTGCTTCTATCTCTGCCTCCCACCCCCCTGCTTGTTCTCTTCTTTCTGACAAATAAATAAAATCTTAAAAAAAAATCCTCAAAATCAAAATACATGGTGTGCTAAGTGGATTAAAAAATCAGCCAAATATGTGCTATCTCTAAGAGACTTACTTGCATTAGATTTAGGATATACACAGGCTGAAAAGGAAATGTTAAAGAAAGATATTTCATGCAAATGGTAACCAAAAGAGTACAGGGTACTTTTACCTGCATCAGACAAAACAGACTTTAAGCCAAAAACCATCACAAGAGAAAAAGAAGGATATCATATAACTTAAAAGGGTCATTTCACCAGGAAAATATAACAATTATAAATTAAAATTCACACAACTCAGAGTACCTAAGTATATAAAGCAAACACTGACGAACTATAGAGAGAAATAAACAACTTGATGATAGTAGGGTATTTCAATGATCTGCTTTCAAAAATGAATAAAACATCCCCACAGAAGATCATTAAGAAGAGAATATATGAACAATATTACAAAGCAAATGGACCTAACAGCTATATACAGAGCATTTTACCCAACATCAGTAGAATAAATCTTGTCTACACATGGAACATTCTCAAGAATAGATCACAAAACAAGTCTTAACATATTTAAGAAGACTGAAATCATATCAAGTATTTTTTTTTCTGACCAAGATAGAATAAAACTAGAAATCAATAGACAGAAAATGGGAAAATGTATGTATATGTGGAAACTAAACAATACATGAACAACCAATAAGTCAAAGACTAAATCAAAATAGAAATTAGTAAATATCTAGAAACAAAAAAAAAGAGAGACCATAATGTACCAAAATATTAACAAAAATAGCACTAAAAGGGAAGTTCATAGAAATAAAAACCTATATTTAAAAAGAAACCATATAAAATAAACCTAACTCTACACATCAAGAATGCTAGAAAAAGAAGAAATCTAATCCCAAAGTTAACAGAAAGAAGGAAGTGATAAAGATTAGAGCTGAAATAAACAAAATAAAGAAAATCAATAGAAAAAAAAATAACTGAGTTGTTTTTAAATTTATTTTAAAGATAACAAAACTAACAAATCTTTAGCCAGATTCAAGAAGGAAAAAAAGACAGAAGATGCAAAATTAAGAATGAAACAGGAAACATTATATCACCACAAAAACAAAAATAATCATAGGAGACTACTATGAACAATTAATTACATGCCAAAAAAAGTGACTAACACAGAAAAAAATGGATAAATTCATAAAAATATAACATCTGTAAAGACAGAATCATAAGAAATAGAAAACCTGAACTGACCACTGAAGAGTAGAAACAATAATAAGATTGAAACAAAAGATTGAAACAATAATAAAAAAATTTCCAATAAAAAAGTCCTAAATCAGATGCTTTCACCAGTAAATTCTACCAAACATTTAAACCGGAAAACAAATCACCTCAAGCTTTTCCAAAAATTGTAGAGAAAGGAGCAAACCCAAACTCCTCTTATGAAGCCAGCATTTTGGTGATACCAACACCAGAAAAAGAAAGAAAATAACTAAAGTCTAATATCTCTGATGAATATAAGTGTAAAAACCCTCTATAAAATAATAGCAAACCAAATTCAACAGCAATTTAAAAAGATCACAAATGATCAAGTGAGATTTATTCTCCTGAAATGCAATGGTGGTTCAACAGATGAAAATCAATCTATGTGACACACCACACTCATAAAGTATAAAAATAAATCATCTCAATAGATGAAATAAAAGACCTTGACAAGCATCAACAATCTTGCATGAAAAACTAGGAATAGAAGTACTTTAACATCATAAAGGCCATATAAAAATACTCACAGTGAACATAATCAATGGTAAAATGACCAGAAACAAGGCAAGGATAGCCAATCCTGTAACTTATATTGAACATGATACTGGAAGTCCTACCTACGGCCATTAAACAATAAAAAGACAAAAGGAGGATCCAAATCAGAAAGGAAAAATTAAATTTACATCTATTTGTTGATGACATGACCTTACATACAGAAAACCCTAAAGCTCCCGCCCCGACACACATAAACTGCTAGAATTAATAACCAAATTCAGTAAGTAAAATCTATGTCCAAAAATCAGTTGTATTTCTATACACTAACAAAAAGCTATGTGAGAAAAATTAAGAAAATAATCCCATTGACAATAGCATTGTAAGAAATAAAATAATGAGTAATAAACCCAGCCAAGAAGATGAAAGACTTGTAAAATGAATACTATATAGCACTACTAAAAGAAATGAAAGAAGGCATAGATGAATGGAAAGACATCCCACATGCATGGATTGGAGGAAACATTATTAAAATGTCCAGTCTACCAGTTACACACATATTCAATATAATACCTATCAAAATTTCAATGGCATTTTTACAGAAACAGAAAAAAAATTCAAATTCACATAGAGCCAAAAGGACACTGAATAGCCAAAATAATCTTGAAAAACAAACAAACAAACAAACCTGGGGGCTTCCATTTCTTAATTTTAAAGCATATTACAACACAGTATGGTACTAAATAAAGATATACTTACTGACGGAACAGAATAGAGAGCCCAGAAATAGTTACTTAATCTTTGACAACAGTGCCAAGAGAATACACATTAGGAATAGTCTCCTCAAATATGGTGCTGGGAAAACTGGCTATCTACATGCCAAAAAATGAAATGGTACCCTAATCCTATCTCATACACAAAAATCAACTCAAAAGAGATTAAACACTTAAACATAAGACTGAAATTTATAAAGCTCCTAGGAAAAAACAAATAGGAGAAAGTAATAACATTGACATTACTCCTGGCAATGATTTTCTGGATAGAATCCCTCTCCCTGCGTTCAAAAGAAAAATAAGTAAGTAGGACTCCATCAGACTGAAAAGCTTCTGCACAGTAAAGTAATCAACAGAATGAAAGGCAACCTATGGAATCATATATTTGATATGTGGTTAATATTGATAATATAAAAGGAACTCGTGTAACTCAATAGCATAAAGACAAATAACCTGATTTTTAAAGTAAGTAATTGGAACACACATTTCTCAAAAAAAAGACATATGAATGGCAAACAGGTATACTAATAAGCACTGTATGACACTAACCATGAGGGAAACACAAATTAAAACCATAATGAGAAATCGCCTCACACTTGTGAGGGTAACTATATTAATAAACAAAAACAAAACAAAAAGAAAACCACAAATGTTAGCAAGAGTATAGAGAAACTGTGCATTGCCGGTGGAAATGTAAAATATTGCAGCTGGTATGGAAAACACTGTGGAGGTTCTTCAAAACACTTAAAATGAAACTAACATATCATTCAGTAATCTCCCTTCTGTGTAATCCAAAATAACTAACATCAGAATCTTGAAGAAATACTTACACTCCCATGTTCATTCAAGATTTATTCACAAAAACCAAGAGTTAGAAACAAACTAAATGCCAACTAATTTATGAATGAATAAAGGAAATATGGTATATACCTAAAATAGAATATTACTCAGCTATATAAAAAAAATGTAAATCCTAAATATGCTATATGAGTGAAACTTGAGGACACTGCGAAGTTAAGTAAGCCAGTCAAAGAAGGGCAAATACTGCATGATTCCATTTATATGAGGTATCGAAAGTACCTGAACTTATCAAAGCAGAAAGTAGAATGGCAGTTTCCTGACAGAGTTGATAGTAATGGGAGGTGCTCAAGTGCTATAAAGCTTTAGTAATGCAAGGTGAAACATTTCTTGATCTGTTCTTCAACATTGTGTTTATAGTTAATACTGTATCGTACACTTAGAAATTTAAGAAAGTAGATGTTATATGTTTCTTTTTTTAGCAGAATTATAAGAGGAAAAAAAAAATCCCCATTCCTTCTAACCATACTGAAGAACATTAGATGCAATTTAAAGGGAAAGATCCCATTGCAAAAAAAGTGCTTTACACACTTTCTTCATAACTCTTTCTGTGTGAAGGTTGAAGTCACAAAGAAAATGAGGTAGAATGAATATCCAGGATTTTCTGGGCTATCTGTTAACTCCTGAGGACACCAAAATGATTGCATACATTGGGAACTCAGTAATAAAGATTTTTCTGTTATCATCCAAAGTTGACACACTCATTGCACTCATGCTCCTCTCACAATGGCTATTTTCAGATCAAGGTGCCAAATTCTGGTTTTCAGATGTTTGCAAATGATCCCTTTGTCTGGAAAGCCTTTACCTCCCATTCCTGGCTTCTGCCCCTTCATGTCTGGTCTCAGGTTTAGTGAGTTTATCCACTCTGCATTGTCTTCCATGTTACCATCTTTTATTTCACTTTATTGTTTCCTTTATTATAACTTGTACTTATTTCTTTGCTTATTAATGTATCGATTTTTATTATCTCAACCAGGATATAAGTTTCATGAAGATCAGAAACTGGTTCTTTCTTGTTGTTGTTGGTAGTGGTGGTGGTGGTTTTCTTTTCATCATCTCTGAATTTCCAGCATGTGAGATAAAGCAGTGCTTGTCAAACTTCAATGTGTAAGAATTTCCTAGAGTTTTTTTCTTTCAGCTGTATTGCAGTATAATTGATTAGTAAAATTATAAGATGTTTAAAATATAAATTGTGAGGCTCAATATACATTGTGGAAGGATTCACCCAATCTAGTTAATGAACACATCCATCACCTCCTTACTTCCTTCCCTCCTTCTTTCTTGTGAGAACTAAGTTCTATTCTCTTAAAAAATTTCAATCATACAATCCACGGTAATCAATTATAGTGACCATGTCATACATTAGACCCTCAGATCTTCTTCATTCTATAGCTGCAAGAACCTGGGTTTCTTGTTACAATGCATATTCTTTTTCAGGAAGTTTAGGGTGAGCTATCAAATTATGGATTACTCAGAAGCACCAAGCAGATGCTTACTGGTCTGCTGGTGCAAGGACCACAAACTGAACAGCAAGAATCTAGTGCACTGAAGAGATTAAATAAATACATATTGACTGGATTCATAAGTAAATAAATCTAAAAAAATACGACAAAAATCCCAACTTCAAGAACATAATCAAGAAATTGATGGTTTTAACTATGACATTTACTAATTGCTCATTAGTAACCATATCATGGTCATTAATTTTTTCAATTAATAGCATGGGTACTATGCAGCTCCCAGGCAGCAATATTGCTTCAGTCAACAAATGATTCAACAGAAGTTATTTTTATAGTACTTTCAATAGAAGAACAATTTAGAGTATTATATGCTGTTAGAGAATTATAGAGTAGAGTATTATATGCTGCTGTTGTGTTATTCTCATAAATGAGAGCATACCATTACCAGAACTAAATTTTGGCAACAACTAAAATCTAATTTAAAAATTTTAAGGAGTTAACCCCTTATTTAGCTTTACAATAAGATGGTGTGTCAAAATGAAGATTGCCTATTTTAACTTAAAAGTTGCTTGGATAAATAAATGATTGAGTGCCTATTATGTGCCAGAAAATGTTAGTAGTTAAAAATTTATGGATTAATAAAGCACAGTTTGTAACTTTTATAAGATTTCACAGTCAAAAGAGGGGAGGCATAAAATAATGCTATTACAACCTTTTATAGCAGTATGAATAAGGCACCTGGGGAACCAAAGGGAGAGAAGAATTTACCTAAGACTAGAGAGATCAAGAACTTGGTGAGAGCAATTATTTTAACTTGAGTTTTTAAGAATGACTCAGAGTCATTTTTAAGAATGACAGTTTAGAATGACTCAGAATTCTTAAAAATGACTAGACATGGTTATGCAAATGCTATGACACTGAAAGAAAAAAAAAATGTACTGAAATAGAAAATAAGGCCACAAAGATCAGGGTGTGTTGTGTAAGTAAAGAGCCTGGGTCCTGCAAGAGCAGGGCTCTTGAAAAGACTGGTAAGGTTCAGATCACAGAAACTTCTTTGGTTTTGGTTTTGGATGTTATCTTGCAAGTGAGCAGTTTTCAACATGTGTTTCCCTGCAGCACACGGGACAGATGATATTTACATATTCAACTCAAGGACATGGGCAGAGCCAAGGTTAGTGTAATTCCTTACATTCCATCTATGTTGATGCTTTATCATGTAAGAAATCACACACACACAAAAATAGTGAAAATGTGGGATTATCATAGTTTTTATTCTACCTAAACTGATATGGTGAAGTAAATCATTCTCAAAATGATACACTTCTACAATAAAAATCTCAAATAAGCAACTTATTGTTACACCTAAAGAAGCTAGACTAAGAAAAAACAAAACCCAAAGGAGTAGAAGAAAGAAATAACAAAGATTAGAGCAGAAATAAGTGATATAAAAACAAAACAAAAGTAATAGAGCAAATCTGTAAAACCAGGAGCTGGTTCTTTGAAAAGATCAACAAAATTGATAAACCTCTAGCCTGATTCATTAAAAAGAGGGGGGGGGGCATGAGGGAGGGCGAGATGGAGAGAGAGAGAGCTCAAATAAAATCATTAATGAAAGAGGAGAACTAATAACCTACACTACAGAAACACAAACAAATATAAGAGAATATTATGAAAAATTAAATGCCAACAGATTGGACAAATCACAAGAAATGGATACATTCCTAGAAACATAACTGCCCAGAACTGAACCATGGAGAAATAGAAAATTTGGACAGATTACCAGCAATGAAATTGAATCAGTAATCAGAAAACTCCCAACAAATGAAAGTCCAGGACCAGAGAGCTATACAGAAAAACTCTACCAAATACTAGAGAAAAGTTAATATCCATTAGTCTCAAATTATTCCAAAAAAATAGAAGAGGAAGAAAAACTTCCAAATTCAGTCTATGAGGCCAGCATTACCCTAATATCAAAACCAGATAAAAACACCACACACACACACACACACACACACACAAAGAACTATAGGCCAATATCTCTGTTGAACATAGACACACACACACACACACAACCTCAAAAAAGTCCTAGCAAACTGAATCTAACAATACATTAAAAAAAATCATTCAGCACCATCAAGTGGGACTTATTTCTGGGATGCAAGCATGTTCAATATTCACAAATAAATCCACATGATACATAACATCCATAAACCGTATGATCATTTCAACAGATGCAGAAAACACATTGACAAAGTACAACATCCATTCATGACAAAAACTTTCAGCAAAGTTGGTTTAGCGGGAATATACCTCAACATCGTAAAGGCCATATATGAAAAACACACAGCGAACATCACACTAGATAGAGAAAAACTGAGAGCTGTCCCCTAACTTCAGGAGCAAGACAAGGATGTCCACTCTCACCACTTTTATTCAACACAATAGTGGAAGTCCTAGCCACAATAATCAGACAACAAAAGGAAATAAAAGGTATCCATATTGGGAAAGAAGTAAAACTTTCACTATTTGCAGATGACATGATACTATATATAAAAAACCCTAAAGCCTCCACCAAAGAACTGTTAGAACTGATAAATGAATTCAGTAAAGTCACAGGATAAAAAAATCAATACACACAAAAGAATTGTGTTTCTATAAACTAGTAATGATGCAGCAGAAAGAGAAATTAAGAAAACAATCCCACTTAAAATTGCATCCCAAAATAATAAAATACTTAGGAATAAACCACAAAGGTGAAAAACCTGAAGTCTGAAAACTATAAAACACTGATGAAAGAAGTTGAAGACAACAGAAAGAATGCAACATTTATGCTCATGAATTGAAAGAACAAATACTATTCAAATGACTATTACCCAAAGCAGCCTACACATTTAATGCAATCCTTCTCAAAACATCAGCAACATTTTTCACAGAACTAAAAAAAAAAAAAAAAAAAAAAAAAAAAAAAAAAAAAAAAAAAATCCTAAAATTTCTATACAACCACAAAAGACCCTGAATAGCCAAAGGAATCCTGGAAAACAAAACAAAACCAAAACGAAACAAAAAAATATATATAACTGGAGGTATCACAATTCTAGACATGAAATTCTATTAAAAACTATAGTGATCAAGGGGCGCCTGGGTGGCTCAGTGGGTTAAGCCGCTGCCTTCGGCTCAGGTCATGATCTCAGGGTCCTGGGATCGAGTCCCACATCGGGCTCTCTGCTCAGCAGGGAGCCTGCTTCCCTCTCTCTCTCTCTGCCTGCCTCTCCGTCTACTTGTGATCTCTCTCTATCAAATTAATAAATAAAATCTTAAAAAAAAAACCTATAGTGATCAAAATAATATGGTACTGGTACAAAAATAGACACACAGATTAAGGGAACAAAACAGAGCAACCAAAAATAAACCTATATTTATTTGGTCCATTAATCTTTGGCAAAAGGGTCAAGAATATAGAATGGGAAAAAGGCTTTTCAACAAATCATGTTAGAAAAACTAGAGAAAAACATGCAGAAGAATGAAACTAGATAGTTTTCTTTCACCATACACAAAAATAAACTCAAAATGGATTAAGGACCTAAATGTGAGATGTGAACAGAACAAACGCAGTAATTTCTCTGACATTATCCTTAGCAACATTTTTTCTAGGTAAGTATCCCAAGCCAAGGGAAATTTAAAACAAAAAACAAACAAAAAGTACTACTGGGACTATATCAAAATAAAAAGCTTCTGTGCAGTGAAGGAAACAAAACAATTTAAAAGACAACATACTGATTGGGAGAAGGTATTTTCAAATGACATATCCAATAAATTGTTAGTATCCAAAATAGATAAAGAACTGATACAACTCAACACCCAAAAAACAAATTATTCAATTAAAAAATAGGAAGAAGACATAAAAAGACATTTCTCCAAAGAAGATATCTAGATAGTCAATAGATCACGAAAAGATGCTCAATATCACTGATTATTAGGGAAATGCAATTCAAAACTACAATGACATATCACCTCACACTGGTCCAAAAGGCTAAAATTAAAAAGCACGAGAAGTGAAGAAGTGTTGGTGAGGATGTGGAGAGAAAGGAACCCTCCTTCACTGTTGGTAGGAAAGCAAATTGCTGCAGCCACTGTAGTAAAAAGTACGGAGTTTACTCAAAAATTTAAAAATAGACTTACCCTATGATCCAGTAATCATACTACTAGGTATTTACCCCCAAAATACAAGAATGCTAATTCAAAGGGATACATGCACTCCTTGTTTATAGCAGCATTATTTACAATACACAAACTATTGAAGCAGCCCAAGTGTCCATCTAAAGATGAATGGATATAGAAGAAGTGTTGTGTACACACACACACACACACACACACACACACACACCACACATACACTGGACCATTATTCAGTCATGAAAAGAATAAAATCCTGCTATTTGCAACAACATGAATAGAGCTAGAGAGTACAATGATAAAATAAATAAGTCAATCAGAGAAAGACAAATACCATATGATTTCACTCATATGTGGAAATAAAGGGAAAAAATCAGCAAAGGAGAGACACAAACCAAAAAACAGTTTCTTAACTATAGAGAATAAACTAATGGTTACCAGAGAGGAGGCACTTTGGGGAGGGGGCAAAGGGGAGTGGAGATCAGGGAAATAGGTGATGGAGATTAAAGAGCACATATATCATGATGAGCACTGAGTAATATATAGAACTGTGAATCATTGTATTATATATCTGAAATTAATATAACTATATGTTAACTACACTGGAATTAAAATAATTTTCTTAAATGGTACACCTTTGAGTCTAACATGTATTATTGTGCCTTTAACAGCACAACTTTCTAAAGTATTGCTACATTGAAAACAAAGGCACTATATATTTTAGGTAGAATGAACATGATCATTATTTTAAGGAAAGTCCACTTTGTTGTCAGTGAGAAAGAATGAGTTGTTGAGTATAAGGAGAGGAGTTAGGACTATCACACAGTGATTCTCAATATACATGAGACACATCTATAGTGTTGTAGATGGACATGAAGGACTCCAGGAATTGGTCAACTCAACCCCTATTTCCAATCACTTTTTCTTATCTTCATAATAGTAGATAAGAAAATAACACCCACTTAACTTGTCTTTCCTGAAACAAGGGGTATGCATGTGACAGTTAAGGTCAATAAGCATAAATATCAGACTGCCTAAAACTTCTGGGAGGGATTTTTTTATTCAAGGTACGTACTGCCAATGCTTCCCCTACCCCATTCTACCTGTCTCAAATAATGAGATAATTCCTGAAGTGCCATAACCACTGTGTGTCCATAATTTCCAAGAAAATTGCTAAGAGCTGATTGCCTTGGATTTTCTATAGCAGCCCTCTTCTAGGATTCTCATGTTAAAAACAAATGAAAACTCCTATTTATTTAACTTATTGCATGTTGAATTTGTTGTTCCTTGCATGTAACAGGAGATGTTTCTGAATATAAAAGTGGGACATTAAGTTACATGAAATTCCCATGTGTGGGTATTCTGATACATTCCTTCCCATCCCAGTGAGGCATCCCTTATTGTAAATCATTGCTTTAGTAACCCACTGTTATTGATGGGAGCATGTTATATCTTTCAGTAGTGAAGGGAAGGGGGAGGGGTGGCTTAGCAATATTTTGCAAGATAATTAGAATAGTTCAGGTTAAATAGAAAAGGACAGCTCTACAGCATTATTTTTGAGGATATAAAGAAGCAATAAATATTAGAAGTACAAAAATGAATACATTTTTGTTTGGGAATTATGGAATTAAGGTATTTGTGGAATATCAACAGATGCTATTCAGTCATCTTTGGGAAATAGAATTCTGATGCTCATGAAAGATAATAGACACTCAATGTTGATATAAAAATTCTTATTATTTAGGTAAGGAAAGTTCAGCTTACAGTCTGTGGTCCAAATAACTTCCAAATAATTCCACAATTTAAACTTATTTTTAAAAAAATTAAATAGGTTGGCACTTATAAACATTCATCGACCAATACTAAGTTTTACTGGGTATAAACATGGAAACACCCAGTTTACTGGCCATATATACAACATTTATAATAAAATGGGAGTTATCTCACTAATCTGTTTGGGTAAAAGAGGTATTGTTTGTTCACACTAGTACTGTGTTTGATCTATGGAAGGTATAAACTAGTTTCACAAATCTATTCATATATCTGTTTAACAAATAAGCTTATAGTCAAATAGTAAATACAAATACCGAATAATCACCTAATGTAAAACTACAACTGTGTTAATCATGAAGGAGGCAATTTAAGAATGCAATGCTTTAAGTCTGTATTATTATTAAGTAATTTGACCTCTGAAGGAAATGAGATAGTACGTCATTGAGAAATCCTAAAAAAAATGGCCAAGATCTGAAAGTTACGTAAGAGTTACAGAGCTGGGGTGGGGTGTGGAGAGTTTTAGGCATAGAAAACAAACTTGCAAATAACTTATAGTGGGAAGGAAAAGGGAAATAAGAGAAATACAGAAAACCACTAGGATTGCCATGCAATTAAGGCTGGAAAAGTTAGTAATGACCATGACGACTGGTTCAGGGTTTGGGGGGGCCTATGAGAGAAATTGTACTTATCCTACAGCATTGGAAAAACCACTAAGGTTATATACAGGATATGATGGATAAGCTAATCAAGATTGAATTCCTTTGTGTTCCTGCCCTTCATTATTCTTAATTTGTGAAAACAACTCTATCAAAAATACTATTAAGAGCTACTACTATTTATAAACTACGTATATATTATTTTCAAGAGGATATAAGTAGTAATAAAAATAATTGTTTATTTTAATGATCATATTGCTAAATCACAGAAATCAAGCACCTAAATTGTCAGCAATATTTAAGAGTTAACAAAAAATTAAAAAGAAATAACAACAAAAGATATCCACACCCAAATTCAAATGAAGAATAAAATCAAGATTATCATACCAACACATCAGAAGATATGTATGGGTAAAGGCAGAGTGAATTAATTGAGGAAATATGTATATCTACTTCTATAGTTGGGAGCCTAAATGGTACAAGCACTGCTTCTTTGTACCTACAGTTTGGTGAGCTAAAATTGAAAAGATGATAAATATGCATTAAATTTTAACAAACTGACTTGAAAATGTTGTATCACAACATCTCAGTGAGCTCTAGTCTAAGAAGGAAATACTACAAATGCCTGACTTATAAACAAGTTCAAGTTCAATGGAAGATAAGATTTTGGAAAAAGATAAAGAAAAGAGAAAGAAATGAAGTCACAGTTACAGCAGATGTATCATGAACATAAATCACTCCTTAAGTAACAGTGTCTTTATTCACGGAACATTATTTCAGAATGAATGTGCATTACTAGGTATCTCTTTCATCGGTAGATCCCAATTTTAAGAAGTAATAGATCATGTCCTTATCAAAGCCACACATGGAATTTGGGTGAGAAAATGTATGAAATATCTGATTGGTTGTCTAAATACTGGCAATGTTTGGCCATATTCTCTTTCATGAAAATGCTGAGAAATGATACTGAAAACAATGATAGCCTATAGGTAGAGTCTGATTTTAAGATACATCTAAATCAAGATACATCCCACAGTTCTTAAAGTTAAGCCTATCCATTCAAATATTGCAAATTGGGGGCTATAGCTCAGTGGTAGAGCATTTGACTGCAAATATTGCAAATTGTATCAAATTGCTTACTGACTACCAGAAGACTATATATATCTCTATATATGCATAAAAAAATAGCTCAATTTATTTACTCTTTTCTATGTGACATCTCCTATAATATTCACAACCACACTTTAAAGTATTATTTCTACTTTACAGAAGGAAATGAGACTCAGAAAAGTGAAATATTTGCCCAAATCCATAGACCTGGTAAGCAGATGATACAGCTGAATTTGCTTAAAGCTTATTTTCTAAATTGTTTTTGAACTATTGCTTTAAAAGAGCCACAATTTGAAAATGACCTAAATCATAAGGAGCAAAATTCTCTGTAAGTACCAACTACTACTGTAAATAAAAAAATGATATTCAGGGGCACCTGGGTGGCTCAGTGGGTTAAGCCTCTGCCTTCGGCTCAGGTCATGATATCAGGGTCCTGGGATCAAGCCTCGCATTGGGCTCTCTTCTCAGCAAGGAGCCTGCTTTCTCCTCTTTCTCTCTCTGCCTGCCTCTCCACCTACTTGTGAACTCTCTCTATCAAATAAATAAGTATAATCTTTAAAAAAGATGATATTCAGAATATGATCATTTACTTAATTTTTTCAAAGATTTTATTTATCTGAGAGACAGAGAGAACAAGAACGGCAGGATGGGGAGAGACAGAGGACAAGCCGACTCCCTGCTGAGCTAGAAGCCTGATGACTCAGGGATGGTCACAACCATCAGGACCATCAGGACTACCAGGACCCTGAGATCATGGCCTGAGCTGAAATCAGGTGCTCAACATACTGAGCCACCCAGGTGTCCCTCATAATATGGTCATTTAAAAGAAAGTCCTGTTTATAACCAAATACTTCCCCTAAAATTAAGATTACAATTAAAATCTGCAATATTATCTTAATATTGGAAGACTGGATGCATACAGAAGTAATCTTTGAAATATGATTCTTAAAAGTACCCTATGTTGAAATTAAGGTTTTCAAATAAGTGTATCATAATGGAGGTTGTCTCAAAGACAAAAAGCACAAATTTGTGGGGCACCTGGGTGGCTCAGTGGGTTTAAGCCTCTGCCTTCGGCTCAGGTCATGATCTCAGGGTCCTGGGATCAAGCCCCGCATTGAGCTCTCTGCTCCGTGGGGAGTCTGCTTCCTTCTCTCTCTCTCTGCCTGCCTCTCTGCCTACTTGTGATCTCTGTCTGTCAAATAAATAAATAAAAGCTTTAAACAAACAAACAAAAACCCCACAAATTTGCCAAGAGATCTCTAAAGGTGTAAATGCTAGACATCCTCAAACTATTGGGACAAATTCGAACAGAAGACAGACTTAACTAGCTAGTTATTCCTTAGCTGGCACCTAATTCATTATGAAATTAAATACGTATCTATTGAGTATAGGTAGAAGGCTCCATATCCCTAAGTAGATCCAGATATGACCAAGTGTTGCAAAGAAAACCTTGTGTAAACTCCGAACTATCAACTATTCGCAGTCTTAATCTCTCTGAACTAGCACATACATGCACACCCACAAGTACACATACATAGGCATGCCTACACATGCACCTCTGCCCTCCAACTCTTGTTTCCTTCACCTCCTTCCTTGTCTCCTGTAGGCCTGTATGTCCAGGTGATTTCTGTTTCTCACAAAAGAAATTCAAATTCTATTCCCACAACAAGGGAGTGACTGAGACCACAAGTAGTCACATTTTAAATTCTAGGGAAGCAGCAGTGATAACTACCCCCACTTGCCTCAGTTTCTTATAGCAATAATAAGCCAGTAGCACAAATATGGGAATCCCTTGTGCAAATGTTCTCTTCATTGTTCATCAAAATGTATGAGATTTCATTGAGAGGTTCAGGTAACTGAGGGACTAGTTTATTTCAATAAGCTAGTTATCTATATTGCGTGCTTCAAATTGAATATAGTCATTGGTTTAACTTGTAGGGGGATGGAGAATTTGTTTTCTAAGTTAAGTTGCTTTGCATTTTCTTACCTATCTTCAGCATCTGCCAAATAGCTCTGAATATCTGGTGTTGTATGAAAGTTTTTTAGAGTCTTTAGAGTAGGCTTAGAACTTTTAACTGAAATACTGTCCCCTGGATCAGCAACATTAATTTAAAGTTAAAATTTTGTAATAAAGAAATAAAAAGTGAAACTAGTTTTACCAGATTAAACATACAATATAACATTACTAGAATTTGGAAGACTTATACTAAGAGTGTACTACTGTTTGTTAATACTCTAAAATACTGTAATTCACAAGGTTGTCACAGATTTCAGGGCATATAATGCTGCATGAAGTTCACTGCAGTCTAAAATATTAAAAACCATACACTCTAGTGGATAAATTAATAAAACTAGTCATGGTTATACTTCTTATTGAAATGGTCAATAGGTAAGAAAACATTGTAGTTATTTTCATAGATATACCCCTCTCTAATCCTAAAACTGTACTATTAAAATGGTTTAATTGGGTAGAGAAAAAGCTGTCAACAAAGAATGCCCATCAAAAAAATTTCTAACACTGAAAATTCATAGTGTTTAAGCTTATAAACATTTAACTTCAACACAAATATCTAAGTGAAAATAAATTAATAATCCTTCAATTTTTCTAATAAAAACTGAAGGGCTTTATTCTTTGCTGATAGTGGCTACAGGTTACAGATATAAAATTTTATTCGAGTGAAAAAATATTTAATTCTATATTTCCTGGACTTTTCATTGCACTTTACTATATATGCAGAATATTTTTCCCAAGTTTACCAACTTCCATACTTCTGCATATATTAAAAAATGAATTATTCAACTCCTTTTATGAGGTTAGAAAAACCTTGATATCAAAGCCTGAAAAGGATAGTACAAATCAAGAATATACTTTTTTAAAATTTTGTGTTTACTTTTATTTAAGTGTATATAAGTCATGAAATTAGAAAACTGCTGAACAAAATGTCAGTAACTAAATTCATAATGTCTATCAATATGGTAAAAGCGTGTGATAAAATTCATATCCATACTAAAAATAATTAACAAACTCAGAAAAGATAGCATTCTTAATAAGTGAAAATGTGCCTGTAAAAATACCCACAGAAAATATTTTACTTACATGACATTATTGTCTTAAAATTAGGTGAAATAATATTGTGGTCCTTGAATATCTAAGTGAAATTTAAATTTTTACTCTATGAGTAGCTAAATGTTTATAGTATGATATTTTTAGCCAGGGTTAATATATATGTCTTCATATACATACATTAAGTACGTATATAAAAACATATAGTATATTATATGGCATGTATATATATTTGTTGAACTATATCATGCTATAATGATAGATTAAGTATATAGTAGAAATACTTACAATGATAAGTATTTGTTATATACTGCAACCTATAAATTATCATTCACACAGCAAATTAAAATCCCCACATTTGAGATAATGAACAACTACTTAGAGTTAAATATTGATAATGAGCAACTGTGCTAAAAGGGGTAGATGATACAACTTGAAAGTAAAAAGTTGTTGAATTTCCATGGAATAAATATTGATCAAGGGGAAACAAAAGGCAAGTGATATATGGAAGATACATTCATTTTATTTTTATTTATCTCTCTTGTGATTTGTTCTGATATATGGTTTATGTACTACCTGCCCAAGATTTCCTGGAAAACTAACAAACTGTTTTGTCTCTTTATGCCTTATAAAGTAGTGCCTTTATCAAAAACTCATCACCTTATTATTTTTTCACATCTCACTCTGGATCCTCCTGCCTTAGTTGCATTGCCTTGGGTCATACCTCCCAGGAAAATATTAGTGCTTAAATTTTACTTTATGCTCAGTTTTCTAGGAAAGCCAACTACCTCAGTTACTACCAGAAGTGGCTTGACTCCTTTTGATGATTCTGGATGCTCTGGACAAAAGAAAAAGAAGTAAGCTATAAATTGTTACTTTAATCTGTAGTCTCAAAAGCAAAGGTCATCAAGAGCAGTTTTAAACAGACTCACAGCAATGGGGACCAAGATGTTAAAATCAAGCACAGAATCTGCTTTTGAGTTAAAGTGAATTGCACAGGTGACTAAACACTCACCCTAAGACAGTCCTATGTCCACATCAGAGCTTGAGAGAAAAATAGGTAAACCTGAGACTAGGTATTACACATGTGGGTAAATAAGCCCAAGAATATTGAGTGTTAAGATCCTCCTAAATTTTCCTGGTTAATATAGGAAATTTTCTTTTCTCCACTTCAGCAGAAGTGTCTTTCCTCACAGGAAGACGTTTTACATATCTCAACTCATACTGTTTCCTGGAAACAGTCTTGTCTTCATAATCTGCTTGTTCCTTCCTCATTACCACCACTAGATGTACAATAACTAGCTTTATATAACAACATAATCTAAATAGAGAAATACAGTTACTATGTAAGAATAAATAGCATCTGTATCCAAATAATTGAAATATCTGGCTGATATAAACCAGCAATCCTAAGAACTGAATGTATACATTAGTACCTTGAAGGTTTTGGACCTAGGAAGGTAAAATAAAACAATGAGTTTACTGACATGGAGAACTCTTCCATAATTTGCAAAAATACCAAGAGCAGGTTTTATTATACTACTAAGATGGTTTCTTGAACGATGAGCACAATAACTCCATCAGATGGAAGTGAATTCATTTCATGCAGTAACTACCTAGTAACTTGAAGGTACATGGAAAGTAAAGAATGCATATAAAGATAAAGGTAACTACATATGTGAATATATAAGATAGCATAAATTTGTTTATAATGCATTTTTTCTCCCAAATGGTTTTTTAAAACAACTAGGTACATAATAAGTACAAATCTGTGTTGATGGGCTTACCATTAATAAATATATAATCTCATTCACACATAATAACAGCAAATAGATGGAAGAGAAAATGGAAATGTATATGTACATTTTTTTCTGCCACCATGATTCAGTAGGTTTTAACATGAATCAGAATGTAATATATTTAAATTAATAAACTTTATTTTTTTTAAAGATTTTATTTATTTATTTGACAGAGAGAAATCACAAGTAGGCAGAGAGGCAGGCAGAGAGAGAGGAGGAAGCAGGCTCCCTGCTGAGCAGAAAGCCCGATGTGGGGCTTGAACCCAGGACCTAGGATCATGACCTGAGCCGAAGGCAGTGGCTTAACCCACTGAGCCACCCAGGCACCCCTAAACTTTATTTTTAAAACAGTTTGATTTAGCCAACAAGTGAGCAGAAAGTAAGAGAGTTTTTCTTACCACTCCCACATAGTTTCCCATTTTACTAACATCTTGTACATCTTGTATTAGTGTACTGCATCTGCTACAAGTGATGAACACATATCAATATATTACTACAGTCTATAGTTATTTTAGGGTTCACACTTTGTGTCATACAGATCTATGAGTTTTGACAAACACACAATATCATGGATCCACCATTATAGTATCACACAAAATAGTTTTACTGTCCTCACATTCCCTCAAATTTATCCTTCCATCTCTGAACCTCAGCAACCACTGATCTTTTTACTGTCTTTATAGTTTTTCCTCTTTCACAGTGTCATATAATTAGAATGGAGAGTCTAAAGCCTTTCCTAGTCTGGCTTCTTAAATTCAATATGCATTTAAGTGTCCTCCAGGCCTTTTCATGACTTGATACCTTATCTCCTTTTATAGGTGAATAATATTCCATTCTATGAGTATACCACAGAATGTTTATCCATTCACCTACTGGAAAATATTTTGGCTATTTCTAATTCTGGGCCATTATAAATAAAGGTAGTATAAACATCTGTAAACAAAAAGCAAAAGATGAGTATTTCATAATTCTTTCTGTGAAACCAAAATTACCCAAATACCAAAGTCAAACCGAGAGAGCATAAGAAAACTATAGGCCAACACCTTCCTCCCAATAAATAAAAAGTAAAAATATTTAACAACATTCTAGCTAACTTTATTGACTAACATATAAAAAATATTTTTACATCATGTCTCAGGGAGCTTTATAGAAGAAATTTAATATATAAAATCCATCAATGTAATATACCATAGTGATAAAGAAAACATTTCACATGGTCATCTGCATAGAGAAGAACCATTTTACAAAATTCAGCATATCTTTAGGATAAAACCACTCACCAGGTAGGAATGCAAACAACAACAAAAACAAAAGAAGAAAAACAAACAAAACAAAAAACACCTCTCTCAACATAGTAAGATATATTTTCTGCTGCTGCTACTACTACTACGACGACGACTATTATTACTAATGACTGAATGAAAGAATAAAAATCTCATAGCTAAGATCAGATTAAATGGTCAAAGCCTCCACTCTAAGATCAGGGACTAGACAAGGATGTCTACTCTCACTGCTTTTATCCCACATTGTACTGAAGGTTCTAGCCTGGGATATTTGAAAAGGAAAACAAATAAAAAACATCAAGATTAGGAAGAAACTAATTATATATTTACAAGTGCCATAATTTTATGTAGAGAAAATCCCAAGGAAACAACAACAACAACAACAAACCACTGTAGCTAACAGAGAAGTTCAGCAAGCTTGCAGGATACAAAATAATGCAAAAATTAATTGTATTTACATACACTACTAGTGAAAAGGCCATTCTCTTTATATAAGTATTAAAAATAATAAAATACTTAGGTTATAAATTTAACGAAAGAAGCTAAAGACTTGTGCACTGAAAACTACGAAATACTTTTGAAAGAAATTTAAAAATACCTAAGTAAATGAAAAGATATCCCATGTTCATATAGTGGAAGACTTATTAAAATGGCAATATACCCTAAATTCATGTACAGATGCAATAGAACCCTGTCAAAATTCTAGATACGATTTTTTCTTTCTTTTCCTCCTTCCTTCCTTCCTTCCTTTCTTTTTCTTTCTCTTTTTTTAGAAACTGAAAGGCTAATATAAAAATTTATGTGGAAATGCAAGGGACTAAACAAGAGAATTTTGTAAAAGAAGAATGAAGTTTGAAGATTCAGCCTTCCCAACTTCAAATCTTCCTATAAGTCTACAGTAATGAAGGCTGTGTGGTACTGGCATAGGGATAGATATAAAGATGAATGGAACAAAAATGTGAGTAAAGTAATTAACCTTCATATTTATGGCAAACTAAATTTTGACAAGGGTGAGGCCAGAGTCCAAGATGGAGTTGTAAGAAGACCCTGAACACATATGCTCAAGGGACACACCAAGTCTACACCATTTACAGAGCAATGCCACCTGAACTGAAGCCTAACTGAACAGTTTCTGCAAAAGAGGAGAGATAACAGCAAGAAAAATAAGAGAGGTAGACATGGTTTTGAATAGAAGTAATATTTACATCAGACAATATAGACATTAAACAGGGACTGAAACAATAGACAAAAGGGGAATTATATAATGATAAAGGGGTAATCTGATAAAAGGATATTAAAAATTATAAATACCTATGCATCCAACATAGGAGCACCAAAATATACAACATAAATATTAACAGACACAAAAGAAGAAAGTAAAGGTGTTATACTAATAGTATTATATTATTGCTTACATCCTACTTACATCAATGGATAAATCATCCAGGCAGAAAATCAATAAGGAAACAGCGTCTTTGAATGACACATTAGATCAGTCTTAAGAGTTTATACAGAAGATTCTATTGAAAAACAACAGAATACACATTTTTCAAGTGCACATAGAACGTTCTCTAAGATACATCACATGTTAGGCTGCAAAACAAGTCTCAAAAAATTTAACAATACTAAAGTCATATCAAGCACTTTTTCTGACCACAGTAGTATGAAACTATAAAACAGTTATAAGAAAAAAATCAGGAAAAAACATAAATATGTCGAAGTTAAACAACATGCTACTAAAAACCAAATGACTCAGTCAAGAAATCAAATAGAAAATAACAAAATACATGGAGACAAATGAAAATGAAAATACGATAGTCCCAAATCTTTGGAACACAGCAAAAGCAGTTTTAAAAAGAAAATCTGTACCAATACAGACCTATCTCAAAAAATAAGAAAAATCTCAAACAACTTAAGCTTACACCTAAGAAAACTAGAAAATAAGAGCAAAGGCCAAGGTGAGCAAAAAGAAGGAAATAATAAAGATCAAGGTGAAAATAAATGAAATAGAGACCAAAAAAAGCAATGATTAATGAAAACAAAAGCTGATTATTTGGAAAGATAAACAAAATTAGTAAATCTGTAGCCAGACTCATTAAGAAAAATAGAGGCTCTTGTTACCCCCTCCCCCTCCCCTTCTCCCCTCTGAAACCCTCAGTTTGTTTCCTGTGGTCCATAGTCTCTCATGGTTCATTTCCCTCTCTGATTTCTCCCCCTTCAGATTTCCCTCCCTTCCGCTATGGTCCTCTGTATTATTGCTTATGTTCCACATAGGAGTGATGAGCACGGATTGTCATATGTAACTAATGAATCATTGAACACTACATCAAAAACCAATGATGTATTATACAGTGGCTAAGTGTACATAATAAAAAAATAAAATTCCATTCATATCTCAGTTAAATAAAAGGAAAAAGAGAGGATCCAATAAATAAAATCAGAAAGTAAAGAGGAGACACAAAAGAAATGAAAAGATTTTTGAAAGTTTAAAAAATTCATACACTAACAGATTCGACAAACTAAATGAAATATACAATCTTTCCAAACTAAATCTGGACAAAATAGAAAATCTAATGAATCAATGACCAAAAAACTCCCTAACAGACACAAACAGACACAAAACCAGACCAATTCACAAGCAAATTCAATCAAACATATAAATAAGAGTTATACCCAATCTCCTCAAACTATTCCAAACAATGTAAGAGGTAGGAAAACTTCAAAATTTATTCAATGAAACCAGCATTACTCTGGTACCCAAACCAAACAAAACTACTACAAAAAAGAGAGCTACAGACCAATATTCCAGATGAAGACAGATGCACAAATCCTCAACAAAATATTAGCAAACTGTGTTCAACAGTACATTAAAAGGATCAGTCACCAAGATCAAGTGCAAGGGAATGAAAGGATGGTTCAATATTTGCATATCAATAAATGTGAAACATCTCATCAACAAAATGCAAGATAAAAATAATTTAATCATCTCAGGGCACCTGGGTAGCTCAGTCATTAAGCATCTGCCTTTAGCTCAGGTCATGATACCAGCGTCCTGGGATCGAGCCCCATAATGGACTCTTCTCCCTTTCCAGCTCCTGCTTGCTAATGTTCCCTCTCTATCTCTCTCTGTCATAAATAAATGAAATCTTTAAAAAATGTATAATTTAATGTGCTCAATAGATGGAGAAAAAGCATTCGACAAAGTACACCATCCATTCAAAATAAAAAAGCTCAACAAAGTGGGGCTAGAGGAAATATACTTTTACATAATAAAGCCTATATATAACAAACCCACAACTAACATCATACTCACTGGTGAAAACTGAGAGCTTTTCCTCTAAAATCAGGAACAAGACAAGGATGTCCATGCTTGCCACTTTTATTCAACAAACTACTGGAAGTCCTAGCTACAGCAATCAGACAACAAAAAGAAATAAAAAGCATCCAAATCCAAATTGGTAAGGAAAAAGTAAAACTTTGATCATTTGCAGATGACATAATACAATATATGAAAAACCCAAGGTACTTTAAAAAGTAATAAATGAATTCAATAAAGTTCTACAATACACAGTTAATACACAGAAATCTGTTGCATTTTATCCACTAATGATAATAAAGTAGGAGAAAGAGAAATTAAGAAAACAATTTCATTTAGAATTGCACCCAAAAGAATAAAATACCTAAGAATAAACTTAACCAAGAAAGTGCAATACCTGTACTCTGAAAACAATAAAACACTGATGAAAGAAAGTGATGATGACACAAATGGAGAGATATTCCATACTTATGGATGGAAAAATTAATGTTATTAAAAGCCTATACTACCCAAAGCAATCTACAGATTTAATGCAATCCCTATCAAAATACTGACAGCATTTTTCACAGAACTAGAGCAAATAATCTTAAAATTTGTATGGAATAACAAAATAACCTGAATAGCCAAAGCAATCTTAAGAAGAACAAAGCTGGAAATACAATCTTAGATTTCAAGATACTTCACAAAACTATAGTAATTAACACAATATGGTACTGGCACAAAAACAGACACATAGATAAAGAGAACAGAATAGAGAGCCCAGAAAGAGTTCTACACTTTTATGGTCAATTAGTCTATGACAGAAGAAGCAAGAATACACAATGGGGAAAAGACAGTCTCTTCAGTAAGTAGTTATGGGAAAACTAAATGAAACTGAACCACTGTCTTGTGATATATAGAAAAATGAACTCAAAATCGTTTAAAGACCTAAATTTGAGACATGAAACCATAAAAATCCTAGAAGACATCATAGGTCATAATCTCTTTGACATTAGTCTTATCAACAAATTTTCTAGATGTGCCTTCCGAGGCAAAGGGAAAAAAAGCAAAAGTAAACTATCGGAACTATGCCAAACTAAAAGATGCTTTTTGCACAGTCAAGGAAACCAATAAAAGTGAAAAGGTTATCTGCTGAACAGGAGAAGATAATCACAAATGATATTTCCCAGAAGGGGAAATATCTAAAATATCCAAAGAGGTTAATATCCAAAATATATAAAGAACTTATACAGTGCAAACACACACACACACACACACACACACACACACACACACACACAATCTGATTTTAGGGGCGCCTGGGTGGCTCAGTGGGTTAAGCCGCTGCCTTCGGCTCAGGTCATGATCCCGGGTCCTGGGTTCGAGCCCCGCATCGGGCTTTCTGCTCAGCAGGGAGCCTGCTTCCTCCTCTCTCTCTGCCTGCCTCTCTGCTTACTTGTGATTTCTCTCTGTCAAATAAATAAATAAAATCTTAAAAAAAAAATCTGATTTTAAAATCGGCAGAGGACCTAAATACACATCTTTCCAAAGAAGACATACAGATAGCCATCACACACATGAAAAGATGCTCAATATCACTCATTATTAGGGAAATGCAAATCAAAACCACAATGAGATATCACCTGTCAGAATGCATCAAAAAGACAAGAAATAACAAGAGTTGGCAGGATACGCATAAAAAGAAACCCTCGTGCACTGTCATTGGGAATGTGAATTGGTATAGTTATTGTGAACAACAATATGGATGTTCCTCAAAATCTAAAAATATAAATACCATATGATCCAGTAATTTTACTGCTGACTAGTGAAAACATATATGCATTCCTATGTTTATTGCAGCAATATTTACAAAAGCCAAGATAGGGAAGCAACCCAAGTATCCAACAATAAAGATGTGGTGTACATACATACATACATACATGCATACAATGGAATGTTACTCAGCTATTAAAAAAGAATGAGATCTTGCCATTTTCAACAACGTGGATGAACATAGAGAATATTATACCAAGGGAAATAAACAAAGAAAGTCAAGTACTATATGATTTCATTTATAGGTATAATCTGGAAAAAAAAAAAACAAATGAGTAGACAAACAATGAACAGAAACAGACATATAAATACAAAGAAAAAACTGATGGTTGCCAGAGGAAAGAGAAGGAGCATGAGCAAAATGGGTCAAAGGGAGTGGGAGGTACAGGCTTTGAGATATGGAATGAGTAAGTCCAAGGGATGAAAATTATAACATAGGGAATACAGTCCATAGTATTATAATAATGTTCCATGGTGACAGATGATAGATACACCTGTGGTAAGCATAGCATAATGTATAAATTTGCCAATCACTATGTTATACATCTGAAAATAATATAACATTGTGTGTCAAACAAATTTCAATTAAAAATTTTTTGACAAATGAGCCAAGATAATTCAATCAAAAAAAGAACATTTTTTTTTTTTTATTTACGCTGGGAAGCCAACTGGATATTCACATGTAAAAGAAGATGTAATCTTTCATCAGAGTATACACAAAAATTAATTCAAAATGGATCAAAGATCTAAATATAAGAGGTTAAAATTATAAAACTCTCAAAATAAAACATCAGTATAAATGTCCATAAGCTTGGATCATGCAATGGATTCTTAAACAGGATACCAAAAACAAAAGCAAACAAAGAAAAAAAAAGATGAATTTGGCTTCATCAGATGTTTATATTTTTGTGCTTTAGAATACACCATGCAGAAAGTGAAAAGAAAATTCCCAGAAGGAGAGAAAATATTTTCAAATTCCTTATCTTCTTAGGGGTCTAATATCTAAAATATATAAATAACTATTAAAACTAAACAGTAAAAAGTCCAATAATCCTATTACAAAATAGACAAAACACGTGAATAGAATCTTTTTTTGAAAGAAGATCTGCAAATGGATGACAGATATATTCACCATCATTAGGGAAAGGTAAATCAAAATCATAGCGATATATCACTTTACAAATACTAGGATGTTTACAAAGGGACAAAGAGTAACAAGTGTCGGCAATCATGTGGAAAAATAGGAAATTTCATATTCTGCTGGTCAGAAAATAAAATAGTGTAGCTACTTTGGAAAACAGTCTGGCAGTTCCCCAAAAAGTTAAACATAAAATTACCGTATGATCCAGAAATTCTACTCTTACATATGTATCTAAAAGAATTGAAAACACATGTCCACACAAACTAGTTAAATGTTTTTAACACTACTACTCAAAAAAGTCAGAAAAGTGAACACAACCTGATGAAGGGATAACAGAATATTGCTTAGCCAAAAGAGAAAACAAGAACCCATGCCACAATATGGATTAACCATTAAAACATTATTCTAAGTGAAAGGATCTAGATAGAAAATACCACATATCACAAACTTATTTTTGTATGAAATGTTTAGAATAAACAAACCTATAAATATAGAAAAGAGATTATTGGTTCAAAGGCCTGGAAGGATAAGAAGTAAATGCTAATAGGCATGGGATTTATTTTTCAGGTGATAAAAATATTCTGGACGTTGACAGTTGTGACAACTATACCACTTTCTGAATATACTATAATCCACTGAATTGTATGCTTTAAAAGGGTATTTTTTAATTATTTTTTTTATTTTATTTATTTTCAGCATAACAGTATTCATTATTTTTACACCACACCCAGTGCTCCATGCGATCTGTGCCCTCTCTAATACCCACCACCTGGTTCCCCCAACCTCCCACCCCCCGCCACTTCAAAACCCTCAGATTGTGGGTATTTTAGTATGTGAATTATATTTGAATTTAAAAATAACTCCAACTACTGGAGTCATTACTAAAGAAGTCAGTAAGTGTGCAGTTATGGGGACTGTGGGGGACAATGTACATAAGCCATCATGGGCACTGGACTGTTTTGAAGTTAACTCAATTGGGGGGCAGCATGTGATGGCAAGCTGGAGGAAAATTATGGCTACCAATCATTCCCTTCTCTTGGCTAAGCTAGTGGAGTCATTCTTGAGTGAGAAAAATTAATCCTCTTTGCCTACTCTATATAATTCTGCATTAAAACATTGAAATATTTTAAAAAAACAATACGTCTTAAATGCTGAGTGACAAAAATACAGCTTGATTCTATGTTTCAAAAATCTTATGGGTTAAAAGATAAAGTAGATTGTGTTTAATACAAACTTTCCACACCCTTGTAAAACTGTTTGTATCACTACTCTGCAATTTATAGCAAAGGTCTTAATACTGTCAAAAAGTAATTGAAGTTGGTGTGCACCTTGCATTAATGTGTTTCCATAACAGTGTATAACTGGAAGCCTCAGAATGAAAGAGAAACTATCAGAAGAATTTGGCAAAAACTAATGTTTAGATGGTTTGTGATGGTTACTTAATATAGAGAATGTAATATTGCAGAAAAGTCTCGCTGTGAATTCTGAGGATCAGGATCCGAAGTCCAGCCATGAAGAACATTTGAAAGAAAACATGTTCAAAATGATCCCTCAGATAAGGAAGCAAAGCAAGAGATAGGACAGCAAGAGGGTGACAGAACTACTTGAATCTGCATATGAGGTCAAAATGAGCCCAGTATTAAATCTGATTCTCTTAAACTACTAATATTGAGCTACATGAATAATCGTGTCTTATCCCTAATTGTTATGCCTTCATCAGCTGTGAATCTGGTCACAGAGTGACCAGTCAGTAACTATTTACTGAATGACCTCAGCAGTGACAGAGAGATACAGGGGCAAAAAACTAAGCCCACCATTAAACATAACTATCTTCATGCAGCCAGTCCTTTTAGTGATATTAATTATTAATAAATACAGTATCAAAAATTATTCCTTAATTTCTGCAATTTACTATGAAGAATCAAGTCATTCAGTGACCCTTTAGTGTGGCCTTAAGCTTCACTATAATTCTAGAATAGTTAGCAAAGAGGTTCCAAAGCCAAAGCAAGCAATGTGGGGACCAAGATTCCTCTTTCCACAGAGCATTCTAAATGCATCCTACCTACGGGCATAGGATATTAAAAGATGGCATCGAAGTAAAATTAACCCTATTATGTTAGGTTAAATTCCCTACATTTCCAAAATTCTATCAATCATCAGGAGCCAAAACTTACTTGGGTGTTTAAAGTATACTGGGCATATTGATGCTGTTATTGATGTTTTGAAAGTCTAAAACCTGGTATATTGTGATTTTGATAAATGAACATTTGTTGAGTAGAGTTTCTGAGGACGGAGGTGTTGGATAGTGAGCCATAGTTCAAAAAGACAATAGGGCAAATTGAGATAGAGAATTTTGTTTGTTTGTTTTCTTTGTTTTACGCACAATTCCTAGAGGTGTTCCAGGGCATGCCTGAGAGACCACACAGGGAGATCAAGGCAGGGTACAGGCAGAGAGTGAGCTACAGGACCAGGGATGCATGCCTTTATGAGAATCTGCAGTGGAGTGCTTTTGGAATTGTTCCTGGGCTAGGGCCAGATTGCTCAATTCAATCCAAAAAGTGCTGGGTTTTTTGGTAGGTTTCACATGGATCTTATTTAAGAGGTGCACAAAGGGCAGAAGATGGGGGATAATTAATGCAGAAGAAACTTTATTTTCAGGGTATTACAGAAGTCATACCAGGAATTTATATTTCCCTGTGATTCTGCTAATCTAGGGCATGAACTTGACAGAGGGGCTAGTCAGTCTGAAGCCCCTGCAGGCTGTGTAGCCACAAGAAATGGATGCCAAGGCACAAGTATTACGGAGTAGTATAGCTAGACTCTCAACAATGCAGATGCTTTCTCAGTTGGGGCAGCTGCTGAACAGACAAGAGAGGAAGATCGTTGTGAAAGGGCAGTTGGCAGTTTTATCTAGATTTTACTATCTTAACATCAGCTTATTAGTATTTTTTTGTTGTTTTAATCACAAGGGGCGAGGACACAATTAAAATGCACTACTTGAACATTGGTAAGAAACTCCTTGATATTTTGTTTTTGTTTTTTTGGTTTTTTTTTTTTTTTTTTTTTAATTTGACAGATCACAAGCAGGCAGAGAGGCAGACAGAGAGAGACAGGAGGAGGAGGCAGGCTCCGTGCTGAGCAGAGAGCCCGATGTGGGACTCGATCCTAGGACCCTGAGATCATGACCTGAGCCAAAGGCAGAGGCTTTAACCACTGAGCCACCCAGGCGCCTCACTCCTTGATATTTCGATCAAACTTCTTTGACTAAGTGATTATACTGATGGGAGAAAACCCTTGGAAGTTATGGCTACCAAGCAAATGATACCCTACTTTCTCCTTGCTGTGTAACATCCATAATAAACAGGAGATAATAAAGTTATGATTGCTATAGTTCTCGGTAAGAATTTATTCCTCTAATAAAATGTTTAAAGACCAGGAAATTAAATAATTCTCTTTGATATATTAAAATTATTCCTACACCAAAAATTACCATGTATTTATGTATTCACTCAACAAATTTGTATTGTGTCTACTAAGTGGCAGGCACTTAGTGGCATGTATGAGAGAGAAGAAACAATGAGTGTATTATCCATAATGGTGTCTTTTCTACAATAAAGATCTTTTGACTATCGTGGATGTTAGGAAATGATTAACAGATTTTAGACAAAGCACTGTATAAGAAAATCTCAGATTTTGCCTGTTTTTCAAACAGTAGTCATATTTTATAAAGCATGTGAATAAGATAATCAAAAAATTTTAATCTTTTCCTTTTGAATGTCCTATTTGCTCACTAACCAACAGTGTCAGACACTTAAACCCTTATGTCCCAATCTTGCCCTAGATTTGCTCCTCCTTATGTTAGAACATGGGTGATAGTTTTCAAGAAGTTTTTCTATATCCCTACTCAAAATTAAGTGCTATAAATACTGGAATTTTTTTTTTTTTTTTTTTACAACATGGCATGTTAGTTGAGGTATAGTTACAATCTCATCTCTTAACAGGGCATTAATCAAGTTTTTTTTTTTTTAAAGATTTTATTTGTTTATTTGACAGAGAGAGGTCACAAGTAGACAGAGAGGCAGGCAGAGAGAGAGAGGGAAGCAGGCTCCCTGCTGAGCAGAGAGCCCGATGCGGGACTCGATCCCAGGACCCTGAGATCATGACCTGAGCCGAAGGCAGCGGCTTAACCCACTGAGCCACCCAGGCGCCCCTCAAGTTTTCTTTTTGCATTACCTATCTATTAATACATTCAAAATCTATCAGAACAAAGATAACTCAAAATTCAAAGGCAGTTTATGAGTTGGTATATTTTATGCTATAAATGTATCGTGTCATGAAAATAGTACAAACCAATAAAAATCTTGAAAAAACTGAAGGTTTACTTAAAGATTTCAGTGAATCCTTTTGCAAAGATAAAAACCATTGACATTGAATCAAGTATATAAATATGGGCTTCCATATATTAGGTTTGCTTAATATGATATATGCTCACAAGTTACCCAAAACCTTTTGACTCTGTATATACTGTTTATATTACATAACAAGTCATCAGGATGCATAAGAAAGAGCATTAGACCAATAGTCAGGGCTTCAGGCTTGTGTGAACTTGAAAGTGTCTTCTAAGTCTCTGATTATAATCTGTGATGGTTATTTTTGTGTGTCGACTTGCCTAGGCTAATAGACACCTAGATAGCTGGTAAAACATCATCTCTGGGTGAGTCTGTGAGGGAATTTTTGAAGAGATTAACATTTGAATTAGAGATCTAAGTAAAGCAAAGTAAAGCCCTCCTCAGTATTCCTTGGGCATCACTGAATTCCCTGAGGGCTCAAACAGAATACAAAAGGGAGAGGAGTGGTGAATTCTCTCACCATCTCTCTGCTTGAACTAGGACATCCATCTTCTGCTGCACTTGGACATCAGTGATTTTCAAGCCTTTGGACTCAGACCAAATTTACACCAGCAACTCCACCTCACTTAGTTCTCAGACCTTCAAACTCAGACTGAATTACAACATGTGCCTTCCCAGTTCCCAGCTTGGAAGGGGCACATTGTGGGACTTCTCAGCCTCCATAATCGCATAAACCAATTATATGATAAATCTCTCTCTTTCACCATGGTATATACCGGCATACCTCAATTTATTGGGTTTCATTTTACAGCACTTTGCGGATACTGCGTTTTTAACAAATTGAAGGTGTGTGGCAGCCTTGCATCAAACAGGTCTATTGGCACCATTTTTCTAACAGCATTTGCTCACTTCATGTCTCTTTGTCACATTTTGATAATTCTCACAATATTTCAAACTATTTTACTATTATTGTATTTGTTATGACCTAAGATTGTGATTAGAACTCACTGAATGCTCTGATAATGCTTAGCATTTTGGGCAGTATTTTTTAATTAAGATATGTATATTGTTTTTAGACATAATGCTATTGCACACTTAAGACACTACAGTATATAATATGTCCTGGGAAACTTAAAAATTTATGTGACTTGCTTTATTATGATATTTGCTTTATTGCAGTGGTCTGGAACTGAGCCCATAATATCTCGTATTCCTATACGTCATGTTGGCTCCATTTCTCTGGAGAACCCAGAATAATTCACAGTCCAAAGGAATTTACCAGAAGCATGCTCAAGTGCCTTCCAGTTCTAAAATTTGATGATATGGCATGGTGTGATAACTACTTCCTTCCCTCTAGAAGTTTCTAGTCAGGGGCGTCTGGGTCGCTCAGTAGGTTAAGCCTCTGCCTTCAGCTCAGGTCATGATCTCAGGGTCCAGGGATCAAGCTTGGGTTCCCTGCTCGGCAGGGAGCCTGCTTCCCCCCCATCTCCCGCCTGCCTCTCTGCCTACTTGTGATCTCTTTCTCTCTCTGTCAAATAAGTAAATAAAATCTTAAAAAAAAAAAAAAAAAAGAAGTTTCTAATCAGTTCCTACAGCATAAAGGTATTGTTTACTCAAAGTAATCTAGCTCTTTCTTGATGTGATGTAAGCTATTTGTAGGATTCATTTCTAGTCTCTGTCACATGCACACTCTCGAGTTTTTCTAAGTGTTTAGATATTCAGAGAGCTTCAGTAACATGAAGTCTCTCAATGTTACCTGGACTGTAATTTTGTAATCAGTATTCCAGCTTGCTTTTTGAGGATTTCATGATAAACCTAAGCTACTTTCTCTTGCCTCATTAAAAGGGATTATAAAACCAAAGTTTAAATTGAAGGGTAAATATACTCTCTTTTAAACAGAAAGCAATATTATATTCTAATTATTGAGACACTTATCGTGTTTGCTATCCCTATTGATTTTTTTTTAACATCATTATGTTGAAAAATCTTTCCAGCCATGACCCACTGGAAGATGAAGTCTAAACATGAAATTTCAAAGTTCATAGGTACTTTGGGGATGCTATACCACTCAGCCTGATGTAGACTAAGAGCCTGAGATAATTGAAAGGGCATTTACATTAGGAAGTTTCTCAAGGATTCTGAACTGTCAAATAGCATGGGAAGTTACAGCAAAAACTAACTTTACATGGCTCAGGACAATTACCTGATTCCTATCAATGGAGATAACATGGAATCACAATCGTAACCATTGTTTGCACTGAAATCATAATGTGCGCCTCCTACTCCAAAGATGGCCATAATTATTGACTATCTCAATATGAGTATCGATTTCCCTCAAATACCTTGACATTTCAGATTTTATCATTGAATTGTCTGCTATTGCTTATCTTCCTGCCTTTGTCATACTCCGTCAAAGTACTTTCTGTTCCTGGAACCCTCCCCCTGCCTAAAATCTCCTGCTGTCTGCATATTTCTCACATGTACCTACTTATTTACTTCTCTGTCCCCACCTGCAAATGAGATTGGATATTTGTATTTGTCTCCCCCTTCTCCATGACTAGAAGCAAAATCATAGCATTAGCAGTGCCTCACATGGCTTACTGGGCACTTGCCTTCTTCCTCTTTAATTGGTAGTCTCACAATCCAGAAAAGGAACAGGGCTGTCTTTCTTAGTATCCCAAACCTAGCTCACAAGCTGGCACATGGGAGATATTCAACTAATGTATCTGAATCACTTTATGCTATAAATGGGAAAACTGATGCTCAGAGAGATATCAAATAGCTTTTCAAAGCCATTCAACTGATTTGTTGGTAGAAGTAGGAGTTCCCCTTCTTGTAAGTTTATTATCTTCTACAGAACTATTTACCCATTAGGCAATGCTGTTGGCCTATGTATATCCCAGTTATTGTACTTAATCATTTTTCTTTAATCTTTTACAAAATAACATCCTGGACAGGCTTGCTCCTTAAATTCCTGAAAACCAAAACCTACAACCATCTTTAAATCTACCACCTTCATCCTACTCTTCAGTTTGTGCATTTTGCACAGTTTAGAATCTTGGCTATGCTCTCAGAGCTAAGGAATCTCTCTGTTCTAATTGCCTGAGTATCTGCCCCAGTGCCATTAACCATATAATCCCAAAGCAGCCAGAAAGCAAATTTCACTTACTACGTATTTTATCTTTATTGATACACAGTGTGATTATACCTCTGAAGAGGTAATGCTCCAGAAATATTAGGCATGTTCATTTGAGATCCATGAGCCATTTCAGATGATAAAAAAAAGTACCACTTTATGGAATTTGAACCGGCCCATTAACTTTGCATTGCATAGAACTATCAGGTTAGGATTTTTAATTGAACAGGCTTGAACTTTCTTAGTGGCTATTTCTTCCCTTCTATATTAAAATCTCATCCTTATTGCCTCTGAGTATACAAACATACATATACATATACAAACACTGCACTTAATTAAAACCAGAAAGCTCATTTACTTAATTAGTTAGTGTGAATAAAGCACCCTTTGGAAAAGATACTACCAACTTTTGCCCCTTTAGGAAAGCTATAAAACAAATAGTGAATCTCTGACTTTCTCTGAGTCTCTATAAATTGTGTTCCAAAATGTGCCAACATTTACATGCATACATACTTTAGATGCCATGACAGGATTTTTAAACAAGTTCAGAGCACATTTAAGCAGGAAAATTTCATTTTCAGGAACATAAAAACAAGTTAAAATATATAATCTATACTTCTATTGGATATTATCTAACACATCTAAACTGTTTAGTCTATAATCTATTGATTAACACACGCTCATCTATAGTAAGGTAAACTTCTTCCTAAAATTGCTCTGATAATCTCTTCTATGGCTCATTTATTTGCCTGATTTTTTAAAGATTTATTTTAATTCCAGTTAGTTAATATACAGTGTTGTATTAGTTTCTGGTATACAATATAGTGATTCAACAATTCCATACATCACTCAGCACTCATCATGACAAGTGCACTCCTTAATCCCCATCACCTATTTCACCCATCTCCCAAACCTCTTCTGACTGGTAACCATCAGTTCTTTATAGTTGAGACTCTTGTTTCTTGGTCTCTCTCTCTCTCTCTCCTTCTCACTCTTCTTTTTTTTTTTTCATTTGTTTGTTTTATTTCTTTAATTCCACGAATGATTGAAATCATACCGTATTTGTCTTTCCCTGACTGGCTTATTTTGCTTAGCATTATACCCTCCAACTCTGTCTGTGTCCTTGCAAATGACAAGATTTCATTCTTTATTATGGCTGACTAATATTCCATAGTATTTTCATACCACATCTTCTTTATCCATTCATCAATTAATGGACACTTGGGCTGCTTCCACATCCTGGCTATTGTAAACAGTGTTGCAATAAACATATGGGTGTATGTATCCCTTTGAATTAGTGTTTCTGTATTCTTTGAGTAAATAGTACAACTAAGGAATCCATTATTTTTTATAATTTTCAATGCTTTAATACCATGAAAGTTTGGAAATCTTCAAATTGGAAATTAGTACAGTAGATATATGAGAAAACCAAATAAAGGGATCCCATGAGTTGAAGCTATGCATTAAATTTGTTATGACCACTCTTTGAGATTTATTAACTACTAAATCATTCAAAGTTTAAGCAGGATAGTGATCTGACTTTCTAGTTATCATGCATTAGCAACAGAAACAAAGAAAAGGAAAAGGAAAGTAAAAATGACCACTCAGTACTATAGAAGAAAGCTTGGACACACAAAAACTTACATGGGTTTGTGTTTATGTTTTTTTTTTTTTAAAGATTTTATTTGTTTATTTGACAGAGAGAGATCACAAGTAGACAGAGAGGCAGGCAGAGAGAGAGAGAGAGAGGGAAGCAGGCTCCCTGCTGAGCAGAGAGCCCGATGCGGGACTCGATCCCAGGACCCTGAGATCATGACCTGAGCCGAAGGCAGCGGCTTAAGCCACTGAGCCACCCAGGCGCCCCTGTGTTTATGTTTTATGTTAAATGTTTAATGGTAAATATTCCAAACAATGACCCACACTGTTAATAAAAGGCTAAAATGTGTTCAATCTCAAAATAATATATTATGTAAAACTTTTTAAATGATTACACCTTTAAAAATAAATATTTTAACCAAGAAGAGAAAGTTATTTGTAAAAACTATATAATGACACATTTAAAATACATTTATCTAGATGAAACATGTCTATAATTTCCTATGGTCAGATAAATGGTTACTTGTTTCCCGTGTTACATATTGATTATAAACAAATTTTATAAAGACAGCACTCTGCCTTTTAATTATTTTTATTTCCTTCACAGACTGTAGAATAATTTGCTGTATATAAGCACAGCTAACACAACTTTTTTGGCCTTCTCATCTATTACCATGACTTTCATCTATTCTATCACCTGAAGCCAAATTGATCCGACTTGTAAGTCATTTATTTGGAACACTTTTTTGATAAGTTCTTAAATACTATACTCTTTTTCCCTCATTACCCTGACTAGTTTTGGTTACTTTACTGATGTCTTCAGGAATGTTGACATAAATACTAGATGTAAAAGGAGGAGACAAATTCTAATGGATAGGAATTAAGTGTCTACTTAAAAGTGTCTACTCTGATAAAACTTTCCTAGGTACTGACACATATTGTGACATATTGTGACAATATGTGACATATCACATATTGTGATAACACCTTAGGTATTAGAAACACATGAAAGTGGCACAAGCAACTGTAACATCATTTTCCTCTACAACTGAATAATTTCTGTTGGATAAAAATCGGATTCTCTTATTAACTATGACAAACTTAGCATTCAATCTTTAGAAATAGACATTTAGTTAATTTGCAGCATGTTATTAAAATCCAGACGCATAAATAAATATTTTGGTCAATTTAATTGTTAATGTAGAAATGCTATAAAAGTACAAAGATGCTTCCCTAAATGTGCAGGAAATACAAAGGCAGGGGGATTATGATAAAAGGCAAGACAAAGAGGAAAGAAGATCAGCTTAGAAATTGAGTGGAAAATCTGAGAAAGGAGAAGGAGAATAGAATGAATCAAAGAAAATCAGAGTAGAGAGGAGATATTAGCTTTAGAAAAGGTAAATTCCAAGATATTCATTTTGACTATTTACAATTCCATTTTGGGTGGGTTTAAACAAATGGCAAATGTCCATTATAGAGCTTTGAATATTTAATATTTTAGATCTAATAAGGTCAGGGAATAGTAAACTTATCTTAATTTTTGTTTGTTTTAAAAATTTGTATTAATACAAAGAAGGGTAACTTAGATATATACTACTGTTTTTTCATATGCACTTTCATGTACATAACCTTCCCCTTTGTTATCTAAAATCACCTGAGTGTTAGGAGGATACATTTTTTTAAGACCTTAATGTAAATAATAACAACAATAGCAAATCTAAAATAAACCACTTTAAATATTTTTTGGAATTATTCTATGCCAGGAACTGCCTGTGTAATAGATACTATAAATGGGAACATTCAATATCCATTTCACTTTCTTCTTGTGTGCTTTCCTGTATGCTGAGAACTTAAAAATTAAATTTTCAGTTTCTCTTGTAGTCAGGATTCCAGATTTGATTTAGCATCCATCCATCATATGTTGTCATACATGATTTGAATTTGGAACTGTGCAAAGTGGGAAGAGATGCAGAGTATGAGGCTCCATGTTGTTGATGTCAACAGCAATATGGCCCTATGTTTAATGACCATTTGATTTGGAGACTCCCTAAGTAATACTAGCAGTTTCCCGCTCTGGCATTGGAGAATTGATTTGGGGTTACCAAAGCTCAGATTTGAGCTCTGGAGCTGAATTCTGCAGTGTGATTCTAAAGATTAAGAGCTGTTCTGAAAATTGGCCAGATGCCCAAAGATATTTTTAGCCATTAAATATCTAGCAACAAGTCATTTTCTTTTTAGGTTTGGGAAAGTTGTTTATGTTGTCTGCAACTAACCCCTATCCAAATACATCATATTGAGAAGGCAAGAGTTAAGACATATTCCCTGACAATCAAAGCAGGATTTTCAAGTTCAAATCAAAATAGTAGGCTTGACAGCTAGGCTTTCTGAAAAGAAAAAAAAAAAAAAACTACTATTCAAATTTCTTCAGTTCTCCAATGTAAGATGGGGTTTAAAACATACTATTCATAAATATGGCATATGTTGAAAATCTTAAACTGATGGAGTCTGAGAAAATGGCAGAACCATTTTCTGACCTCTGACCTCCCCCAATTCACCCTTCTTCCCTGAAAGCAAGAGATAAGTCGCCCCCATGAAAGGAACACTCCCTGTACTAGGAGGAAAGAAAACATTCTTATGACTGAAGACAGGGATTTGGGGGGGGGTGCAAAAAATCTGCACAGACAAATCTTGTTAAATTAACCCTTCTCTTCTTCTTCACCATTTACTACCACTAACTGAAAATCCTTTGGTTTCTCAATTTTTCACTAATTTATTCTTGTTTCCTCATCTACAAGGTTTAAAAGCTTCTTGCTCCAATGACTATTTTGGTTCTTTATTCTCTTGTGAAGGCTTCCATGTAGATGTAAAAATTCAATAAAACTTGTATGCTTTTCTCCTGTTAATCTTTCTCTGCTTAATTTTCAGACCCAGCCCAGGATCCTTAGAAAGTCAAGGAAAAATGTTTTCCTCCCTTATATGAACAAGAAGCAAATTAGACCATTTCTTGAGAGAAAAACTACTGAAGAAAGGAAAAATCTAGTATCCACAACATCACTATGATTGATGGAACAAGAAAAAAGACTCAAATGAGAAACAAAGGCTGTAGTGTGTGTTTTGATCTCCCATGTCCACATTTGGTCCCAGAGTGGAGAGGCAGGTAAGATCATGAGATGTAAAGGAGAAGCTTTGTCTCACTACTAGAGGGAGATTCCTTGATGGGTGCCACCAAAATAGAATGTTGAAAGTGGCCATATCAAAGGGATTCTCAATGAAAAGCTAAATAAAGGAGAAGGAAGCCAGGAGTGTTTCTTTCCTGAGCACATGTGATTTGTGATTTATAATTAAAAAAAAAAATGGCTTTGGTCCTTGTCCCTGTGTCTTGCACAAATCTCCTAAAACTCTTGGAATTTCCTAAGTGATAAAAACAATAAAGATGTCTATTATTAAAGAATCCCCTTTCAACCACACTAGAGTTTATGTTAATGAGATGACTTTTAGAAATCTCCTAAGAATGGGAGCTGGTTGCCAGGGGAACAAAACACTTGATTAGAGGGTTGGAACTTTCAGCTCCAACTCCTGCAACCCCCACATCCAGGGAGAGAAGAGAAGCTGAAGGTTGATTCAATCAACAACTGCCAATAATTTAATCAGCCATGCCTATAGAATGAAGCCTCCTTAATGACCCAAAAAGACAAGGTTAAGAGAGTTTAGTTAGTGAACAAGTGGACATGAAGGAAGAGCGGCACACCCTGTAGTGGACATGGAAGCTTCTTGCTGCTTTCTCCTATAGCTTATCCTAAACATCTCTTCCATCTGGCTGTTCTTGAGCTATATACTTTGTAATCAAACAACAATGTAGTAAATTAAATGTTTTCTCAAGTTTTGTGAGCTGTGGCAGTAAATTAATGAAACCTATGTTTGGGGATAAGGGAACCTCCAATTAGTTGCTAGTTAGTCAGAAGCACAGGTAACATCCTGAAGGTTGTGATATTTGGAGATCAGAATTGGAATATTGAGAGTAGAGAAGGTACACAGAAGACAGGTTTTCCTTTATAGCATCTCTTAAGCCCTGCATGGTATGTATGAGACCAAATATTTCTGTGTATCACAAAGTGGGACCATATAAACGAACTGAGCTGAGAACCAGGAAGCATGCCTTGAGGGCTACCATAGCAAATCACTAAGGTTAGACTATAGCAGAAGCTATGGTATGGACTGGGTAAGCCAGGAGCTAGATGAAGGAACATGGCAAATGTTCAAAGGAATTATCATATCCAGTGAGATTCTAACTGAAATGAGTCAGCCCGCAGCACAATAGTGTCCTAGCCAAACTAATAAACAGCAGATAAGGTTAAGCTGGGAGCACAATCACATTAGCATCAGATACCAGAGGTATCTATTGATAATCAGAGATAAATTTATTATTTTTAAATTTTGTTTATTCATTTGAGAGGGAGCACAAGCAGGGGGAGAGGCAGAGGGAGAGGGAGAAGAGTTTGCTGGGAGCCTAATGTGGTTTTCAATCCCAGGACCTGGAGATGATGACCTGAGCCGAAGGCAGTAGCTTAACCATTTGAGCTACCCAGGCATCCCTAATCAGGGGTATATTTAGATCTCAGATCTTACCAGTCTAAAGAGAAACCCTGAGCAATTATTCTACATGAGAAATGTGATGACCCAAAGGATACAAGAGGGCATCAACAATACTATTTCCTTCAACCCCCATAAGGTCATGAAAAACACACACCATCCATATACAGCCAGATACCAGTAGAGAAAAAAAGGAAAAACAAAACAAAACGATAATCAAACCTTTCTTTATCCCATTCACGTCTCATTGAGCTCATGAGACAACTTTCCTTTGTAAAAGTATAAGAAACCAACTCAAATTAGCAAAAGGAAAAAAAAAATTGAAAAACATGGGTTTAATCAACCTTCAGTTACTTTTTTATTTATTTTTTATTTTTTATTTTTTTATTTTTTTTATTTTTTAAAGATTTTATTTATTTATTTGACAGACAGAGATCACAAGTAGGCAGAGAAGCAGGCAGAGAGAGAGGAGGAAGCAGGCTCCCTGCTGAGCAGAGAGCCGGATACGGGGCTCGATCCCAGGACCCTGGGATCACGACCTGAGCCGAAAGCAGAGGCCTTAACCCACTGAGCCACCCAGGTGCCCCCAGTTACTTTTTTAAACAATGACCTCAGGAATCAGTATCTTACAAACTCAGTTATCATATTTTTGATATGGCTTATTCTTAACCAGGATATCCCCAGTGATGAAAAGTTGGCTCCTGAAACTGCCAGGTAAAATGTTACCAGTGTGACAGAAAAAGTGTTCTTCTTTTACAAGACTGACAAAGTCTAGGGCCTCTTTTTACCAGTCACTCTTAACCAAATTGGTCAAGTTTAGGTCATGTGATCATGTATAGATAAGGGTTGTCTTAAAGAAATTCATATGACGTTACTAGAGGCTGCTGACAAAAACAGATATCTACCACGTTATCTTTCTCCATGATACTGCTAGATTTCTTCTAGTTCTCTTATTTTTGTTACTATATTTTTAGTTTCTTTCACCAGCTCTTCTTTCTTTCCATTCCATTCTGTACACTTGATCATATGTTATGTTCTTAAACCCACTTTTTAAATAATACTACACTTTTTCCCTAGAATATCTTGGTCATTCACTTTGATACAGTCTTCATGTTGAAACTTTGACTCAAAATCCATATTACCTAATCATAGTCCTGGTTCTAGACTTGCATTCCTAGCTTCTCTCTGGCCTTTCTGTTTACCTTCACCACATTCCATTGTTTCAGTTACTGAGTACATATCAGTGCACACACTTAAGCTAGAAACTTATCACCTATTGAATCTGTTGCTCATTTTTTTTCTTAAACATTTAATTTTTTAGAGCAGTTTTGGGTTCACAGCAAAATTAAGAAGAAGGTACAGAGATCTCCCACATAAACCTCCTGCTCATACATGCACAAGAGCCTCCTTTATCATCAACATCTTCTACTAGGGAAGTACATTTGCATTTGTTACAACTAAGGGACACACTGACACATCATAGTTGTATAATGTCTGTAAGTTATGTTGGTGTACACTTTATGAGTTTGGACAAATATATTCATCATTATAATACCAAATATGGTATTTTCACGGTCCTGAAAATCCTTTGCTCTACCTACTCATCCCACCCGCTCCCTCCACCCTGTCAACCAGTGATCTTTTTGCTGTCTCCACAGTTCTAGCTTTTCAAGAAAGTCATGTAATTGGAATTATACCATATATAGCCTTTTCATATTGGCTTCTTTCATTTAGTAATATGCACTAACTTTCTTCCATGTCTTTTCATGGCTTGATAGCTCATTTCTTTTTAGCTCTAAATAGTATTCCAATGTCTGGATGTACCACAGTTATCTATCCATTTAACCACTGAAGGACATCTTGGGTGCTTCCAAGTGTGACAATTATGAATAAAACTGCTGTAAACATCCATATGCAGGTTTCTGATTGGACATAAGTTTTCAACTCCTTTGAGTAAACAGCAGAAAGTGGAATGGTGGGATCATATGGTAAGAGTATGTTCAGTTTTTCAAGAAACTGACAAACTGTCTTCCAAAGTGGGTGTGCCATTTTTCATTCTTAACAGCCATGACTGGGAGTACTGTTGCTCCACATGCTCACCAGCATTTGGTGTTTTTAGTGTTTGAGATTTTGATCATCCTAATAGGTGTGTAGTGGGTATCTTGTTTTAATTTGCAGTACCTGATGACACATGATATGGAGCATCTCCTCACATGCTTATTTGCCATCTGTATCTCTTCTTTGTGGAGATGATTTTTTTAAGGTCTTTGGCCAATTTTTTCATTGATCTGTTTGTTTTCTTATTGCTGAATTTTAAGTATTCTTTGCAAATATTTAGTAACAGTCTTTGATCAGAAAGGAAAAAATATTTCTTCTGCAAATATTTTGCAAATATCTGTGACTTGTTTTCTTATTCTTTGGACATTTTTGTGTCTTAAATTTAAGTCTGTGATCTATTTGAGTTAATTTTTGTAGTGTCTGTAAGGTTTGTGTCTACATTTATTTATTTTTGCATGTAGATGTCTAGTTATTCTTGGCATCATTTTCTGAAAAAACTATCTTGGCTCCATTGTATTGCCTTTGCTACTTTCTTACAAAAGCTGTATTTCTACTTCTGAGCTTTCTAATCTGTTCCATTTTTTGGTTTACTTATTCTTTCACTAATGCCTCACTCTTTTGATTACTGTGGTTTTATAGTAAATCTTGAAGTCAGATAGTATCGGTCTTCAAACTTTGTCCTCTTTCAGTTCTGTGTTGGCTATTCTAGGTTTTTTGTGTTTTCATATAAATTCTAGAATCAGTTGTGATAACCACAGAATAGGTTGCTGTGATTTTGACTGGGATTGCATTGACTCTGTAGATCAATTTGAGATGTTGTGACAACAATGAGTCTTTCTATCCATGAACCTGGAATATTTCTCCATTATTTAGCTCTTTGACTTTGTTCATCAGAGTTTTTAGTTTTCCTCACACAAATCTTATACCTGTTTTGTTAGATTTATAGTTCTTTCAATTTGGGGGGTGTTAATATAAATTAATTTTAAATTCCATCTCTTGACTCCCAGTATATGAGAAAGAAATCAACTTCTGTATATCAATCTTTATCTTGCAACCTTCTTATAATTGCTTATTAGTACTATGAAGATTTTCTTTTCTTTCCTTTTTTTTTTTTAAGATTTTATTTATTTGAGAGAGAGAGAGAGCACAAGACGGGGAAAGGCAAAGGGAGTGGAAGCAGCCTCCCCACCAAGCAGGGAACCCAATGCTGGCCTCGATTCCAAGACCCGAGGATCATGACCTGAGTGGAAACCAGCCACTTAATAGTCTGAGCCATCCAGGTGCCCCTTATGAAGATTTTCTTATCAACTCTTGGATTTTCTATATAGATGATCATATCATATGTGAACAAAGAGTTTATTTTTTCTTACCAATCCATGTACTTTTTATTTCCTCTGCTTTCTTACTGAATTAGCTACATCTTATAGTACGATGTTCAGTAAGAGTGGTGAGACAGATGTCCTTGTCGCTCCTCTAAGCAGAAAGATGCCATGTTTTCATCATTAAGTTTGATATTAGCTGTAGGTTTTTTGTTCATGTTTTTTATCCATTTGAAGAAGTTCCCCCCTATTCCTAGTTTCCGAACAGTTTTTACTAAGAATGGGTGTTGGATATCATCAGTTGCTTTTTCTGCATCTATCAATATTAGCATGGGGCTTGTTTTTATTTTTGCCTAATGATAAGGTGAATACATCAATTGATTTTTGAATGTTCAGTTTTTGATACCTGAGATAACGCCACTTAGTTGTAAGATATAGTTCTTTTTATATACTATTGGATTCAAGTTGCTAATATTTTGTTGAGAATATCTGCATCTACATTCATTAGCAATATTGGTGTAGTTTTCTTTTCTTGTTATTTCTTTGCCAGGTTTTTGTATTAGGGTAATGCTGGCCTTATAGAATGAGATAAGGAGTATTCCCACTGCTTCTACCCTCTGGAAGAGATTGTGGAAAATTCATATAATTTCTTTATTAAATGGTAAAATTTGGTATAATTCACCAATGAACCCATTTGGCCCTGGTGTTTTTTGCTTTAGAAAGATATTAGTCACTGATTCAATCTTTCAACAGATATCATATTCAGGTGGTCTGTTTCTTCTTTTTTTATTTAAATTCAATAGCCAACATATGGTACATCATTAGTTTTTGATATAGTGTCCAATGATTCATCAGTTCCATATAGCACCAGTGTTCATCTATTCATATGCCCTCCTTAGTGCCCATCATCCAGTTACCCCATCCCCCAACTCACCTCCCTTTTCGCAATCCTCAGTTTGTTTCCCAGAGTCTCTCATGATTTGTTTCCCTCTTTGCTTTCTTCCCATTCAGTTTTTCCTCCCTTCCTCTATGATCCTCTGTGCTATTTCTTATATTCCACATGAGTAAAACCATATGATAATTGTCTTTCGCTAACTGACTCATTTCACTTTGCATAGTACCCTCCAGTTCCATCCACATTGACGTAAATGATAGGTATTCATCCTTTCTGGTGGCCTATTTCTTCTTGTGTGACTTTGTATCTGTCAAGAAATTGGTCCATTTCATATAAGTTATCAAATTTGTGAGTACAGAGTTGTTCTGGGCATTCTTTTATATTCTTTCAGTGTTCACAAAATCTTTAGTGATGCCTCCTCTTGCATTTTGTGTCTGCTCTCTTTTCTTCTTAGTTAACCTGGCTACTGGTTTATTCATTGTATTAATCTTTTTTAAGAACTAGCTTTTGGTTTCACTGATTTTCTTTATTGATTACTTATTTTTAATTTTATCGTGTTCTTCTCTAATTTGTATTATTTCTTTTGTTCTTCTTAGTGTAGATTTAATTTGTTCTTTCTATAGTTTTCTTAGGTGAAGACCTGGATTCTTGATTTCTAATCTTTCTTCTTTTCTAATATATGTATCAATAGTATAAATTTCTTTCTAAACATTGTTTTCACAACATCCCACAAACTTTGGTAAGCTGTGTTTTCATTTTTACTTAGTTCAAAGTATTTTAAAATTTCTCTTCAGATTTTCTTTGCCCTATGTATTATTTACAAGTGTGCATTTCAGCATATTTCAGTTATCTTTGTTATTTTTATATAGATTAATTGTATTATTGTCTGAGAGCACTATTGTATAATTTTTTTAAGTCTTTAAATTTCTTAAAGTGAGTTTTATGATCCAGAATATGGTTTATCTTAGTGAATGTAACATATGTGTCTAAGAAAGTTGTTTATTCTGCAGGTGTTGGATGAAATAGTCAGAAGACAATTATATCTGGATGATTGATGATGTTGTTGACATCAGCTATGTCCTTACTAATTTTCTTCCTGCTGAACCTGTTATTTTTTGATAGTGGGGTCTCAATTCTCCAACTATGAGAATAGATTCATCTGTTTCCCTTTTCAGTTGCATTAGTTTTTGCCTCAATATCTTGACACTCTATTGTTAGGCACATACATATTAAAATTTGTTATGTCTTCTTATCATTTTGTACTGACCTAATTTATTCATGATCATTTCCCTTGTTTTGAAATCTGTTCTGTCTGAAATTAATAAAGCTAATCCTGCTTTCTTGTCATTAATTTTAACATGGTTATTTGTTTAATTTTAACGTGGTCATTTGCATTTGTTCTATATACAGCATGATATTTAAAGTGGGCTTCTTGTAAACAACATATATTCGGGTCCTGTTTTTGATCCTGTGAAAATCTGACTTGAGTTGATGTTTAGATTATTTGACATTCAAAGTGACTGTTGAAAAGTTTGAATTTTTATCTACTATAATTGTTACTTTTCCTCTTTCTTCCTTTGTTCTTTGTTCCCACTTTTGTCATTTTTTGGGGGGGGGTCTTTCGTGTTGTTTTTTTTTTTTAATTTTTATTTTAAATCCAGTTAGTTAACATAGTGTTCTGTTAGTTTCAGGTATATGATAATAGTAATTTAGCACTTCCATACATCACACTGTACTCATCACAACAGGTGCATTCCTTAATACCCATCACCTATTTAACTCATATCCCAGCCACTTCCCCTCTGGTAACCATCAGTTTATTCTACGTAGTTAAGAGTATGTTCTTTAAAAAAAAGAGAGTGTGTTCTTTTGTGGTTTTGAACACTGCATGAAAAACTAAAGTACTATATGCTGCCTAACTGAACATAATAATAAAAAAGTCTGTTTCTTGGTTTGCCTTTTTTTCTCCTATTGCTCCTTTGTTTTTTAAATGCCACATGAGTAAAATTGTATGATATTTGTCTTTTTCTGACTGATTTATTTGCTTCACATAATAGTCACTAACTCTATCCACATTGTTGCAAATGGCAAGATTTTATTTTTTTATGACTGAATAATATTCTATGATATATATCAGGCCTTTTAGTTTTGTTGATTGTTTCCTTTGCCATACAGCAGTTTTTATCTTGATGTGGTCCCAATAGTTTATTTTTGCTTTTTGTTTCTCTTGCCTCAGGAGACATATTTAGAAAGAAGTTTCTATGGCTGATGTCAGAGAGGTTACTGCCTGTGTTCTCCTCTAGAATTTTTAAGGTTTCTAGTCTCAGTTTTAGGACTTTCTTCCATTTTGAATTTATTTTTGTATATAGTGTAAGAAAGTGGTCCAGTTTCACTCTTGCAAGTTGCTGTCCAGTTTTCCCAACACCATTTCTTGAAGACACTTTTCCCATTGGATATTCTGTCCTGCTTTGCTGGAGATTAGTTGGCCATATAGTTCTTGGGTCCTTTTTGGGTTTTTCATTCTGTTCTATTGATCTTTGTGTCCATTTTCTGACAGTATTATACTATTTTGATCACTACAGCTTTGTAATATAACTTGAAGTCTGGAATTGTGATGTCTCCAGCCTTTCCCTACCCACCCCCCGCAAGACTGCTTTCGCTGTTTAGGTTCTTTTGTGGTTCCATACATTTTTTTTGTTTGTTTAAAGAATTTTTTGTTCTAGTTCTGTGAAAAATATTGTTGGTATTTTTATAGGAATTACATTGAATGTGTAGATTTCTTTGGGTAGTAGAAATATTTTAAGAATATTTGTTCTTCCAGAGATTATGCTGAGTGAAATAAGTCAAGCAGAGAGAGTCAATTATCATATGGTTTCACTTATTTGTGGAGCATAACAAATAGCATGGAGGACAAGGGGAGATGGAGAGGAGAAGGGAGTTGAGGGAAATTGGAAGGGGAGGTGAACCATGAGAGACTATGGACTCTGAAAAACGATCTGAGAATTTTGAAGGGGTGGGGGGTGGGAGGTTGGGGGCACCAGGTGGTGGGTATTGTAGAGGGCACGGATTGCATGGAGCACTGGGTGTGGTGCAAAAATAATGACTACTGTTATGCTGAAAAAATAAAAAAAAATAAATAAAATCTTAAAAAAAAAAAGAATATTTGTTCTTCCAATTCTTGAGCATGAAATGTCTTTCCACTTTCTTGTGCTCTTCAATTTCTTTCATTAGTGTTTTCTAGTTTTCAGAGTAAGGTCTCTGGTTAGGTTTATTCCTAGGTATCTTGTGCTTTTTGGTACAATTATAAATAGAGCTGATTCCTTAATTTATCTTTCTGCAGCTTTGTTTTTAGTGTATAGACATGCAATGGATTTGTATACCTTGATTTTGTATCCTGTGACTTTACTGAATTTGTTTATCAGTTCTAGCAGTTTTTTGGTGGAGACTTTTAGATTTTCTACATAGACTATCTATGAATAGTGAAAGTGTAACTTCTTCCTTGTTAATTTAGATGCCTTTTATTTCTTTTTGTTGTCTGATTGCTATGCCTGAGACTTTAAGTACTATGTCAAATAATGGTGATGAGAGTGGACATCCCTGTCTTGTTCCTGACCATAGAAGAAAGGCTCTGTTTTTCCCCATTGAGTATCTCTGCTATGGATTTTTCATATACAGATTTTATCATCTTGAGGTATATTCACTCTAAACTTTCTTTGTTGAGGGTTTTTATTATGAGCGAATCAAATATTTTTTCTATATCTGTTGACATGACCATATAGTTTCTATTCTTTCTTTTATTTATGCGGTGTATCATGTTGTTCAGTTGGGAGTATTGAACCACACTTGCAACCAAGAATAAATTCCACTTGATTGTTGTGAATGTGTCTCTCTGGTTTTTGTGTTAAGGTAATGCTGGCCTTATAGAATGAATTTGGAAATTTTTTTTTCTTTTTCTATTTTTTTTTTTTACTACTTTGAGAAGAATAGGTATTAACTGTGTTTTTTTTTTAATTTAATTTTATTTTTTATTCATTTATTTGACAGACAGATCACAAGTAGGCAGAGAGGCAGGCAGAGAGAGAGAGGAGGATGCAGGCTCCCCACTGAGCAGAGAGCCCAATGTGGGGCTCGATCCCAGGACTCTGGGCAGAGGCCTTAACCCACTGAGCCACCCAGGTGCCCCGGTATTTACTGTGTTTTATAGAATTCACCTGTGAAGCCATCTGGCCCTGGACTTTCGTTTGATTACTTTGATTACTGATTTAATTTCCATGCTGATTATGGGTCTGTTCAAATTTTCTATTTTTTCTGTTTCAGTTTTTGTAGTTTGTATGTTTCTAGGAATTTAGCCATTTCTTTCAGGCTGTCCAATTTGTTGGCAGTAGAAATAATTTTTCATAATATTCTCTTATCCTTGTTTATATTTCTGTGGGGTTGTTATTTCTCCTCTCTCATTTGTTATTTCATTGAATCTTTTTTCTTTTTGATAAGTATCAATTTTATTAATTTTTTTCAAGAAACCAACTCCTGATTTCATTGATCTGTGATCTGTCCTTTTTTTTTTTTTTAAGTTTATCATTTATTTCTTCTCTAATCTTTATTATTCCCTTTCTCCTGCTGGCTTTCGGTTTTGTTTTGTTCTTTTCATACCTCTCATATATAATTAGGTTGTTTCTTTGGGATTTTCCTGATTGTTGAGGTAGGCCTGAGGCCTATATTGTTATAGATATCCCTCTTAGGACAGTTTTTGTTGCATCTCAAAGGTTTTGGAACGTTGTGTTCATTTTCATTTGTTTCCATATACTTTTAAATTTCTTATTGATTTCCTGATTGGCTCATTCATTGTTTATCAGCATGCTCTTTAATCTTCATGTGTTAGTGGTCTTTCCAGTTTTTTTTTTGTTTTTGTTTTTTTTTTTTTTTTTCATGTGGCTGACTTCTAGTTTCATAGCACTGGTCAGAAGAGATGCACAGTATAATTTCAATCTTTTGGTATTTGTTGAGGCCTGCTTTGTGACCCATTATGTGATCTATTCTGGAGAATGTTCCATGTGCATTTGAAAAGAATGTGTATTCTGCTGTGTTAGGATGGAATGTTCTGAATATATCTGTTAAGTCCATCTGGTCTAGTGTGTCACTCAAAGCCATTGTTTCCTTGTTTATTTTCTGTTTAGATGGTCTGTCTAATGATGAAAGTGGGGTGTTAAAGTCTCCTACTATTATTGTGTTATCAATCAGTTCTTTTATGTTTGCTATTGATTGTTTTATATAATTAGGTGCTCCCATGTTGGGTGCATAAATATTTACAATTGTTCTATCTTCTTGTTGGATTGTCCCTTCTATGCTTACAAAATGCCCTTCTTTATCTTTTTTTTTTTTTAATCTTTGTTTTAAAGTCTAGTTTGTTCAATATAAGTATTGCTACCCCAGCCTTCTTTCAAAATCCATTTGCATAGAGGGAAGAGAAAAAGACTCACATGAGGGAGTCTTCATGGGGAAGAAAAATCACCATAGCATTTGGCTTTAAAAACCTCAGGGACCAAATTTCATGAGCTCTTAAAATCACCATGGCTTAAAACCTGTAACTTTAAAAATCGGCAAGTCTAGGAGAGCTAAAAGGGTGAAAGGAAACTGAGTCCTACCCCTAAAGAGACAGCACAACAAACACCCCTGCAGAGATAGAGTATACAAGGGTAGTTTGAAAAATTCCTGGCTTATAAGGGAGATTTGTTTACTAATCTCAGAGCACATGTGGGAGGATCAAAGAACCCTGGGAGACTTCTCAAGGAACAAGAGTTGGCAGGTGGCATTTTCCCCCTTGCCTCCAGCATAAACAAAAAGATACCTGTGGGAACCAGCACAACACTGGTTGTCTACCTTGCTAACAGGATACCCTAGCCACAGGTTCTCCTTTGTAATGTCTCATCTAGCTAAGCCTCAGCTCCAGTGTACTCCCAAATAAGACCTGCCTAAACCTTGCTACAGCTAATATCCTGTCTCCACCTGCTTCTGCAAACCCAACCCCTCCATCCTGGCCTGCCTCAGTCCAGCAGCTGCAGGTCCCCTTAGTCAAGCAGGAACCTTGCTGGCATCATATGCCACACCTCCACATTCTCCTGTAATCGGTGCTACTGCATCTCTAGCAAATGACTGGTCTGACTCAACTTAAGCCCAAGGAGGTACCTGAGTGGCAAACTAACAACACAGGGACCAAACAATGTTCACAACAGGCAAAGAGAGCCATTGCAGATGATGGGATAAAAACAAAAGAAGCTTACTCACAACAGGAGGGCATACACAACACATATAGGAGACAACCCTGCAGTGCAAGAATCTGGTGAACAAAGAAAACTGCACTTCAGGGCACTACAGACCTCTTCTACAAGAAGCCACTGCTTTTAAGAGCAGTTTCATTTTCTAACACATAGAAACAGACACAGAGAGTTAAGGCAATATAAGGAGACAGAGAAATATGTCCCAAATGAAAGACTAGTACAAACTCATAGCCAGATACATAAACAAAATGGATAAGTAATGGGCCTGGTAGAGAGTTTAAAATAATGGTCCTGGAGATACTCACTGGACTTGAGAAAAGAATGGAAGACAAGAATGAGACCTTAATGGAGAGATAAAAAACATGAAAAAGAACCAATCAGAAACTCAAGAAACACAGACCCAATAAGAAACTCAAAATGAAAATAAAAGTACACAAGACAGACTAAATCATGCACTAGAGAAAGTGTAAGAATGGATCAGTGACCTGAAGAACAGAATAATAGGAAGGTATCAAGCTGGAAAAGAGAGAAAAATAATAATAATAAATGAAAATAAACTTAGTGAACTCACTGACACCATAGTGTAATTCTGTGTAATTCACAGTATATGTATCCCAAAAGGAAAAGAGAGAGAAGGGGGTGGCAGAAAATTTATTTGAAGAAGTAATAGCCGAAAATTTTACAAATTTTTAAGAGCAGACAGAACTCCAGAGCCAGGAGGCACAGATAGCCTCCAACAAAATCAACCCAAGGATGTCCACACCAAGACACATAGTAATTAAAATGGCAAAGAGTAGTGATAAAGAGAGAATTTTAAAAAGCAGCAAAAGAAAATAAAAAGTTACATACAAGGGAAAACCCTCAAAGCTATCAGCTGAGTTTTCAGCAGAAACTTCTAGGCCAGAAGGGAGTAGTATGATGTATTCAAACTGCTGAAAGAAAAAACAACAAAAACAACAACAAAAATAAATAAATAAATAAATAATAAACCTGGTTCCAAGAATATTCTATCCAGCAGGCTATCTTTCAAAATAGAAGGAAGGTTAAGAGTTTTCCAGACAACAAAAGTTAAAGGAATTCACTACCATTAAACCAGCCTTATAACAAATGTTAAAGGGGACTCAGAATGGAAAGCAAAGACCATAAGTAGGAGTTAAAAAAAAAAAAAAGTAGGAAACACAAAAGCAGCAAAAATAGTTTATCTATAAAAAATCAGTCTAGGTATTCACAAAATGGAAGGATATAAAGTATGACAACATATACCTAAACTGTGGTAGAGGGAAGAGTAAAGAATGGGTTCAAACTTAAGTGATTATCAACTTAATATAGGCTGAAATATGCTAAGATGTTAAATACAAACCTTATGGTAACCACAAATCAAACACTGCTGATAGATATGCAAAAAAATAGAGAACATGGAATCCAAATATATCACTAAAGAAATAAACAATGCATAAGAAAAGAGACAAGATTAAAAAAAAGAGAGAAAAACTATAAAACAAGTAACAAAATGCCAATAAATACATACCTATGAATAATTACTTTCAATGTGAATTGACTAAACGTTCCAATCAAAAAGACACAGAATGACAGTAGCTAAAAAAGCAAAACCCGTATATATGTTCCCTACAAAATAAATAATTCAGGCCTAAATACACATGCAGATTGGAAGTGAAGGGATAGAAAGGTATTTATTATGCAAATGATCATAAAAAAAGCTAGATAATACAGATATCAGAAAAAAAAATAGACTTTAAAACAAAGAGTATAACAAGAGACAAAGAAGAACACTATATATCATAAAGAGAAGAATTTAACAAGATGTAACAACTATAAAGATTTACTCAACCAATATGGGGACACCCAAATACATAAAATGGCTGATAACAAACATAAAGAAAGTAATCAATAGTGATACAATATTAGTAAAACCTCAACATCCCACTCACATCAATGGATAAATTATTCAAACAGACAATCAGCCAGGAAATAGTGACTTTGAAACCCACATTGGACCAGATGTATCTAATAATTATATTTACAACATTCCATTTTAAAAGACCAGAATACACATTTTTTTCAAGTGTACATGGAACATATTAGGTCACATATTAGGGCACAAAACAAGTCTCAATAAATTCAAAGAGATAAAAGTGATACCATGAATATTTTCTGACCACAATACTACAAAACTAGAAATTAACCACATGAAAAAATCTAGAAAGACCACAAATACATGGAGGTTAAACAACAAGCATCTCAATAATAACCAGGTCAACCAAAAAAGCAGAAAGGAAGCCAAAAAATACATGGAGACAAATGAAAATGGAAACACAATTGTTGAAAATCTTTGGAATGCAGCAAAAGCTGTTCTAGAGGGAAGTTTGTAGCAATATAGGCAAGGAAAGTCCCAAAAAACAATACAAAACAAAACAAAACAAAAAAACCAACAACCTAATCTTATACCTAAAGGAGATTTAAAAAAAAAAAAAGATCAAACCAAACCCCAAATCAGTAGAAGGAAATAATATATGTTATGGCAGAAATAAATGAAATTAAAACTAAAAAAGCAATAGAATAGATCAATGAAACCAGGAGCTGGTTTCTCTGAAAAGACCAACAAAATTGACAAATCTTTAGCCAGAATCATAAAAAAAAAAAAAAAAAGAAAACAAAGCAAAAAAACTCAAAATCACAAATGAGAGGAGAAATAAAACCAACACCACAGAAATGCAAAAGATAAGAGAATATTATGAAAAATTATATGTTAACAAATTGGAGAATCTAGATGAAATGTATAAATACCTTGAAATATGTAATCTTCCCAGACTGATTCAGGAATGAACAGAATATTTGAATAGACTGATTACAGTGATGAAATTGAATCAGTAATGAACTCCTAACAAACAAAAATCTGGGACCAGATGGTTTAATAGGTGAATTTTTTTCTTTAAGATTTTATTTATTTGTCAGAGAGAGAGAGAAAAAGAGAGAGAGATCACAAGTAGGCCAAGAGGCAGGCAGAAGCAGAGGGAGAAACAGGTTCCCTGCCAAGCAAGGAGCCCGATGTGGGACTCGATCCCAGGGCGCTGGGATCATGACCTGAGCCGAAGGCAGCCACTTAACCAACTGAGCCACCCAGGCGTCCCTAATAGGTGAATTTTATCAAATATTAAAGAATAGTTAATGCCTATTCTCAAACTATTCTAAAAAATATATATATATAGAAAAGAAAACTTCCAAGTTCATAGTATGAGGTCTTAATATCCTGTTACCAAAACCAAAGACACCCCAAAAGAGAGTGTAGACCACTATCTCTAATGAACATAAATACAAAACAACAAAATAACAGCAAACTCAATTCAGCAATACATTAAAAAAAAAAAAAAAATCACTCACCATGATCAACTGGGACTTATTCCTGGGATGCAAAGGTGGTTCAGTATTCACAAATTAATTAACATGACACATCACATCCATAAGAGAGAGGGTAAAAATCACATGATCGTTTTAATACATGCAGAAAAACCAATAAAATACAACTTCCATTTACAATTAAAAACAAACAAAAAAATAAATAAAAACCTCAAAAAGTGGATTTGGAGGGAATTTACTTCAATATCATTAAAGGCCATACATGAAAAACCTGCAGCAAACATCATGCCCAATGAGGGGAAGACTGAGCTTTTCCCCTAAGTTCAGGAATAAGGCAAGGATATCCACTCTCATCACCTTTATTCAACACAGTGCTGGAAATACTAGTCATAGCAATCAGACAATGAAAAGAAATAAAAGATATTCAAATCAATAAAGAAGAAGTCAAACTTTTAATATTTACAGATGATATGATACTCCATATAAAAACCTAAAGAGTCTACCAAAAAACTACTAGAATTTATAAACAAATTCAGTAAATTCACAAGATACAAAATCAATGTATAGAAATCTGTTGTATTATTATGCAAAAATATGCTGCATTTCTATACACTAGTAATAAAGCAGCAAAAAGAGAAATTAAGAAAACAATCCCATTTACAAGTGCATCAAAAAGAATAAAATGCCTAGGAATAAACCTGACCGAGAAGGTGTAATACTTGCACCCTGAAAACTACAGAACACTGATGAAAGAAACTGAAGATGAAACAAACAAATGGAAAGATATTCCAAGCTAGGGGCACCTGGGTGGCTCAGTCATGATCCCAGTGCTCTGGGACTGAACTCTGTGTCAGGCTCCCTTCTCAGTGAGGAGTCTGCTTCTCCCTCTTCCACTGCCACCACACCCCACTCATGCTCTTTCACGTGGGTTTGCTCTCTCCATCTCAAATAAATAACATCTTTAAAAAATTCCAATTTCATGGGTTGGAAGAATAAATATAATTAGAACGTCTATGCTACCCAAAATAATCTGCAGGTTTAACGCAATCCCTATCAAAATGCCAACAGCATTTTTCACAGAACTAGGACAAATAATCCAAAATTTGTAAGGAACCATGAAAGATCCTGAATAGTCAAAGTAACCTTAAAAAACAAGAACAAATCTGGAGATATCACAATCCTATTAGATACATTCCCAAGTTAGAGTAATGAAAACAGTATGATACTGGCACAAATAGAGAACATAGATCAAGGGAATGGAATAAAGAACCCAGAAATAAACCCATGATTATACAATTAATTAATCTTCTGAAAAGGAGGAAAGAATACACTTTGGAAAAAATAGAGTTGCTTCATCAAATGGTGCTGAGAAAACCGGACAGCTACATACAAAAGAATGAAACCAAGTGACTATCTATCTATCTATCATCTATCTATCTATCTATCTATCGGTTTGTTTGTTTATTTATTTATTTATTTATTTGACAGACAGAGATTACAAGTAGGCAGAGGAGATAGGCAGAGAGAGAGAGGAGGAAGCAGGCTCCCTGTCAAGCAGACAGCCGGATGTGGGGCTCGATCCCAGGACCCTGGGACAATGACCTGAGCTGAAGGCAGAGGCTTTAACCCACTGAGCCACCCAGGCGCCCCCCACCAAGTGACTTACTTATGCCGTATATAAATTAAACTCAAAATGCATTAAGGTTGTAAATATGAGACCTGAAACCATATATTTGTGTGTGTGTGTGTATGTATGTATGTATGTATGTATACACACACACACACACACACACACACACACAAACACACAAACACACTCTATGGAATATTACAGCCACAAAAAGGAATGAATTCCTGCCATGTGCAACAACATGGATGAATTAGAAAATACAGTGTTAGGGACGCCTGGGAGGCTCAGTGTGTTAAAACCTCTGCCTTCAGCTCAGGTCATGATCCTAGGGTCCTGGGATCGAGCCCTCCATAGGGCTCTCTGCTCAGCGGGGAGCCTGCTTCTGCTTCCTCCTCTCTCTGCCTGCCTCTCTGCCTACTTGTGATCTCTGTCTGTCAAATAAAGAAATAAAATCTTTAAAAAAATACCATATTAAATGAAATGTCAGAGAAAAGACAAGTATCATATGATTTTACTCATATGTGGAATTTAGGAAAATACACAAATGAACAAAAGAAAATAAGTCACATAGTAAGAAACAGACTTTTAACTATAGAGAACAAACTGATGGTTACTTGCTGATGATGGGTGGGTGGGGTTGTGTGAAATAAGTGAAGGTGATTTAGAACACACATCATAATGAGCACTGAGCAATGTGTAGAATTGCTGAATTGCTATATTGTACACCTGAAACTAATATAACACTGCACTGTAGGTCAACCATACTAGAATTAAAATTTTAAAAATTTGCAAAGAGTGTCTTTGGTTAGTCGTAAATGATGGCATTTATGTTGAGGTAGGAATTCCAGAAAAAGTAAAGCAAATAAGAAACTAAGAATGGTGAAAATAAGAAAATATTTAACTGAGAATTAAGGCTCCTTTTTGTTGTTAGGTTTAATAACTAATACAAATCTGAAAATCAGTAAAGTGATGAGAAAAATGTAACATGTGAAATAATAAATTCATATTTTAAAATGGACATGAAGAAATTCCCTACAATTTCTCAAAATCAAATAATTAAAAATATTTATTACAATATCACATTAACCAAAGCTAACTGATTTTGTCCACCATAAAATAACATTTAGCTTTTTCTCTTCTGCCTCTCTGCTCTCTTCCTCTGCATTTATGTATGCATTCACAGGCCCTGAGTGAAACATCAGGAAACAAGATTATCAACTACTTCTCTTAGCCAGACATGTGTCTACTTCTTAATATCATGCTCTCTGTTTCATACTGCAATTGTGGGATTAGGAAATGTTCAATAACAAGAAAAATAATTTATGTGTTCACTAATTACCATCTTAGACTGAGCTGCCAATATCTTCATATTTATTTTCACCAATCTTACAAAAAGTAAAATGTTTTTCCATGAATTGAAATGTATATTTACAAATGGGATGGGAGAGATGCATAGATAAATCTGGTTAGGAAATGATCATGTGAGTTCAGTTTACATGTGGAATATTCTGGATTTGTAGTTCAAACAGAGGGAAACTATGAAGGTTTCTCAGGTATTACTATCTGAATTCCAGAGTTATCCATGAAAGGAAATCTCTTATAAGCAGAAAGTGTTAGCCAGGCACTAACTACCTCTTTCCACCTTCATCCCTCTTCCTACATCTCATTTTTTTGTGTGTGCATATTCATGTTTTAGTTAAATCACTGACAGGGAAACTACCAGCCTTATGTTTCCACTAATGTTAAGAACAGCACATAGAATTTGTAATGTTAAGCATAACAGCTGATCATACTATAGAGGAGTAGAAAAGGAGAAAAAAATGATGCCATTAACCATGCAAATGTGTACCACATCTGTACTAAATTGTCATTTGCATGAATATGGCTAAGGCAAGCAGGATTACTGTCATTAGAGCAATGCTGTTTGCATTGCTATATTGTACTTAAGGTTGTGTGGGTGTTTCCATTTATAATGCCCCCCTTCTTTTTAGGAGTTCATAATTTGCTTATAATAATCTGCTTTTGGATGAAACATTACCTCAAGTTCACAGAGGGAGAGCAATTTTTAATTACAAAATTGGATTCAAATTGGTTCAGCCATATTTTAGTTGGAGAAAGATATTTAAACATACTAACAAAAAATTATGTTTCTTTTTAAAATACATGACTTTTGAATTGAATTTGCAAGAATGTGTTGATGCTGTTGTTTTCAGCTTAAGAGAGAGAACTGGTTTATCATAGCATTTTGTGTTTGCTGATTTTGTGTGGTCACCAACAAGAAGACCAATACTATGCATCTAATTTGTTCATTTCAATTCTTGACAAACTTCCAAAAATATTTACTGCACATACATGTTTTATTATTTTACCATACCAGCTACAACTACATACTGCTTATTAATATTAGGTCTCTTTATCCTCTAACAAGACATTAGACACCATATGTATACATTTATACGTATTAGAGAACAATTTTTACAATCAATGTTGCTTCCTTATGGATGATTAACATACTTCAAATTAGCAAGCAGTTTAAATGATATGAAAGCTTTGTTGTTGTTTTTTTTAAGATTTTATTTATTTATTTGACACAGAGAGAGAGATCACAAGTAGGCAGAGAGGCAGGTAGGGGTAGAAGCAGTCTCCCTGCTGAGCAGAGAGCCCAATGAGGGACTCAACCCCAGGACACTGAGATCATAACCTAATCTGAAGGCAGAGGCTTAACCAATGGAGCCACGCAGGTGTCCCTGTCTTATATTTATTTTTTAATCAAAGACACAAGTATGACTCACAAGTATGAACTTGCATAACTAGTGTCTTGACTTTATATAGGCATTGACTGGAGATAGATGTTGGCTGTACATAGGTTATGAATATTTCTAGTAACTCTATATTCTGAAAAGGACAAATATTTGTATGCACCTGTTTTCTTTGTTGTATAATAATGGCTAAAATCCAAAATAAACTAATGCTTACCCATATAATGGATTTATTGGTGACTGAATTAATTCAGATTGTTTCTATGATACTGTTGGCAAAAGACAGTCATTTGTCAGTCCCCATGTCTGTTGAGAATTATCATTTTGTAGATACGCAATGTGTATGTCCCCGAAATAGATGCACATTTGTAGACTTATCAGTCAGAATCATTTCAAGAAACAGATCACACCATTTAATAGGAAAATTTGAAGATAGTTTACTTAAGGACTATCTATGGCATGAGTGGGTTGGGAAGAGGCCGCAAGATACACTGTGGCCTCTTAGTATTAGTAACAGAGAAGATTTAGTGTCACACCTAAGACTGAAGGGCAAGAGGAAGGGACAATTTTGGGAACCTGGAGAGAGGGCTTGGGAGAGGCCCTCCTGATGAGAGACATGACCTCTGGCCAAAAGAAACAGCTAAGCAATTAATATTGATTCAAACACTAATTAATCTCATCAATTCAAAAGAAATTTTGTGGCATATCTTGACTATCAAATAGGTAGTTTTGTAAGGTAAAGTTGGATATGACATGATTTGTGCTATAGGAGGGAGGAGAATGTAATATATATTCAAATATCAATATATTTGTATACAAATATTGATAATTCTTGTATAAATGGTACAAAGTGCTGTGAGGAGATAAACATTAAAGGACCCATTCATAACAGATGTAGAGAAAAACTTTTAGAACATAGGCTAATTGATTTAAGCCTTAAATGGTGGGTATATTTCCTTAGGCAAGGTGTGTGGATTTTCTTCTCCTGGTAAAATTCTGTCTGTGACACAGGAGTCCAAAAGGACACAGCAGTTTAAGGAATGTTTTATGGGGGAAGAGTGAAGAAAAGAAAGAGAGAAAGAAAGAGAGAGAGAAAGAGAGAAAGAAATACAGAAAGAAAGAAAGAAAGAGAGAAAGAAAGGAAGGAAGAAAGAAAGAAAGGAAGGAAGGAAGGAAGGAAGGAAGGAAGGAAGAAAGAAAGAGAGAAAGAAAGGAAAAGAAAGAGGGAGGGATGAAGGAGGAATGGGAAGGGAGGGAGAGCGGGAGAGAGGGAAAGACTGCTGTCTTCTAGGAGGGGAAACTAACTGCCAGTATATAAAATCTATTTTTTGTTTATTGTGAAAGGAAAGTCTCTAAGTTTCATAATAAGAAAGTAACACAGCCATAGCAGCCCATTAGAAAGATCAGTCTGACTTTCCCAATTTGGACTATTTTGGAGAGGCCATGAGTGTTAGACAATCACTTAGGAAGCATTATCAGTATACCAATATTTACTAAGAAGACAAGAATTGAAAGAGAATGAAGACGAGAAATTAGGAAAAAAAGAAGGCACTCATATGAAGGGACTTAACAATGTCCTTTAATACTATATTTAAATTTGAAATAACTATCTCAGATCAACTTAAAAAAAGGAAATATTTATATTAAGTGTATCACTGTCTAGAATCATGTCCTCCTGAATGTAAGTTTCTTCCCAATACACTTTTTCAAAGCCAAGGGAGGCCGATCACTTTCTCCTCTGCCTCCCTGCCGTTCCAACAAGTATCATTATCTCTAATCCCAGCCTTTCTCATCCTGCTGAGCATCCAATAGCTATTAAAGATAGCTTTTTGCAGTATTAACTGAAGCCCTCAGTCCAGTGAAAGCATGTGGATATTTTGGCATATTTTAAACCATGCTTTTTTGAACAGCTTATTGTTTATCTAAGATATTTGGATCTAAAAAACTTATTCACCTTATCTGACTTGGAACTCAGAGCTAGGAAGCTGTTCTTATTTGGGGATTCATCTTGATTGAGGAAATTTCTTTATTGTGTTTGTATGTAAATTTCGTTGTGAAATCAAAATTTACTGACGCCGTAATCAAGATAACACAGGAATCAAAAGCACTGGTAATATTTAGCACTTATCAGTAAAGTCAAACCAAGACATTATTCGAAAGAATAACATGTGACCCCTTCTTAGAAGTTGATATACACATGAAATTCCTAGTGGACTTCTTTAGGCTGAAATCCTTTTCCTTTTCTGTCAAGATACCATCCTACCAGGTAAAGATGTTAAGTTAAGAATTTGTGACTTAGACCTAACTTTGAAAGAGCTGGATGCTGACAACTGTTAAATTTAAGAGCTGGGCTTATTGATCTTTAAGCTTTCTTTCAGATGATTGATGTGATTCCAAATTCACCTTCAGAAATGCATAGATTGATAGTGTGAGAGACCTACCAAAAAATAAAATGCTCAAAAAGTAAATGTGTTGTATCATTATGAGGTGAATTTAGGATATCATTATGCTTTATAATGACAATATGTGAAGACAGAGGCTTTATCTTCATGATACCAAGTAGTGACACAAAAGATTACACACACACACACACACACACACTCGCACATGCACATACACAAATATACATCATTCAGTGAGCATATTTTCAAACATCTGGATCTTTTACATTATGGAGACCAAAACACCCAGATGTTTTCACTGAGTTTTAGTGCTAGGCATATTGTCAATACATCCCTTGAGGATCTCAGTATTACTAACCCCAAAGAAGGGTATAGGCCGGGTGTGTGTATGAGAGAGGCAGAGGGAAGAGAGAGGAAAAATTCCTACTTCCTACTCCAGAGTGTAACATAATATGTCTTCTAACCACTTGCTAAAAAAATAAGCAAGATATTTTCATTTCTCCAGCTTAATGTCATCTTGACTTTGATCTCTGATCGAAAGGAAGCAATTATTATGACTTCATCTCTACGCTAACAAAGAATATCCATTTCAAACATATTTCTGTCTATAATTTGTATGTATGTGTCTTCACAGTGTCTTGTGAACTTATTGGGTATTTTATGCTACTTGAATTCTTATTCCTGAATACATGTAAACTTGTGCCATCCTTTCATTCCTCACTGTGTTTGTGTTGGAAACAGGTGGGGAAAACTCAGTGAGCTGCATGACTACTTGGGTCACCAAAGAAGTCTGCTTTCCTGACTTGTCAGTTCAAGTTACTGTAAAAAGAACAGCTCTTAAAAATGCATGACTTCATGTGGCCAAATGTGTCAAAAATGGTTTAAAATAATACAATCGCAAGAACCATAGGGGGTGGGAGGAAACAGCAAAAAGAATTACTGGTATTTTCTTTCCTCATATCCCATATTTATAGCTAGTGCCATAAAAGCACACCAGGAAGACATGTGAGATGCAGTCATTTTCTCCAAATAAGTTTTGCCAAAATTACTGCATTTACTACTGATACACTTATTACTCATCTCAATACGTATTGCTGGAATGTCTATCTCTAAATGTCCATGTGTTCTGACCCGAAGGCACTTCTTGCTTTAATCATAAGATGAGGAAGGACACTGTTGAACAACATAACTTCTGGATTCTGTAGTGTAATACTTTGGGAATCATCAAAATAGAAATCACATTGCTGGTGGAATCATTTATGAGTTTTAAAACAATCTTACTGTTTCACTCCATGTGAAAAGAAGCATGAAACAGTATTGAATAACAGCATTTTCTAATAATGCTGATACTTTTTCAAAGTTGTATCAGTGCATATTTTACTGGGATGCCCTGAGTCACATGTAATTTTAAGCCAAATTGTTATGATGTAGGGAATATTTTTAATTCTCTAACATATGGTTGAGTTACTGTGTGTATTATGCACCTAATCATGAAGAAAATAGCCTTTATTTATAGTCTAAGGACTTTAGTAGTTAAAACATTTCTTTCTCTTTAAAGAGGTTAATTTAATTTTATATTTTGAAAGTCACATGCCACATCCTATACTCTATTCATTGATGCCACAAAATTCAGCAAAAATGTATGCATAAATTTTGTTGACAAAGCTATCTTTACTCACACAAATTCAGTAAATTGGTGTACAGTACCATAATCTCTGCCCTCAAAGGCACCTCTGTGTGTCAATATGGATTTTGTTCACGAACTGGTGCACTGTAATTTTGCAGGTGCAAATTTGGAAGCACTTTCAAAAACATGGTGCATTATTTCATTCCTAAAAAATGTTTAGTGTATTAGCCTGAGAATTTCACTGCACAAATTATATTTCATTCTGAAATTCATGAATGCCTAAGTCTACGTAGATTGTCATTATTTTCTTAGCCTAAAAGCACTGAAGAGACTAAACATATTTTAAGGTATTTTTCTTTGTAAATACAGACCTGTAATATCTAGAGGATAAACAAACAGTTGGCAAGGAACTCCCTCTTGTGGTCAAACATTCTCAATTAAAAAAAAAAAAGATCTGTACTCAACTGATGGTCTAGATTATTAAAATGTGGATCGCTTGTAATCATTAAGATTAACAATAGTGATATAAATGGTTTTACTGAAGCAATTCGTTGCAAATTAGAGTTGAATTCTGGAACATATGCTCTTAATTCTTCCTAAAAACAGCACTTTGCACTGTTGTTCAGGATAAACCCACCTAGAATTTCATTTTCCAAGGTTTCTTATCACTTCTAAAATATTATGACATTCTTTTAAAATTATATGCCCACACACTTATATCTGCACATACATGTATGTGTGTGTGTATATTTATGTGTGTGTGTGTTGTCACAGAGTGGAAGACATTTAAGAATTGAGTATTGTAAGAAGTTTACATCCTCTTTGTTTTGATCTCAGCACTTTGATTTCTCATAGTTTCTAAGAGTGTAGTATTGCTAAAAGTTTCTTCAAGGAGGAGAAACAGTTCCCATATGCTATTAACCAGTGCTTTCCCAGAGGACACAGTCAATAGAGTCTGGTGTCAGAGACAATAAATGCCTGACATCCAATCAAAAATGTCCTGAGCACTTATCATGAGGGAGGTAAAGTACCAGACACGTAATGAGGCTGACAAATTATAATCTTTTCCCTGATTGTTCAACTTAAGCAATGCTTCCAACCACTCCACAAGATCAGTAATAAACACTCTGTCCTAGTAGTGACTATGCAATTCATTTCCACGGTATCAAATTAAAACCTGATGCCAAGAAGCCTGGGATTTAACTTATCTTCTGACAGCACATCAAAGGTCGGGAAGAAGGCCCCGTGCTCAGATCAGGTCACTGCTGTCAGTTCAAATACTAACGATACAATCTGAACCAACTTCTTTTGGGGATGACTTGCAATATGAGCAAAAGAAGGCTTCAAAGTTCAATCAAGTCATTATTTAGGGAGAAGGTTGGGGGTGGGGGGAGAAAGGGAGATGCTGATCATATAAATTCAGCAGATTGTGCAAGGAATGTCTCCACGTAGAGAGAGCTATTTTTGTACATATGCTGGTTCCAACATCCCTTTGCCTGCCTAAAGTTAAGCACTCAATTAATCATCAGCCAAATGATACACTTAGAAACCTCCTTCATACAGGCTAGGGAAGAATACACATGACAGAATTAAATTTTTTGTCTTTATATTTTTGTTCTTATAGTTGCTCTTGTTAAGTTTTGCTGACTGGTGTCTTTTTTATTTTCATTCTTTTCTTTAAACAAAACCAAGTATGTTATTCACTACCTGAGAGAAAAATCAGAAGTGTACTAATTTTTTTAAATGTTAGAAATATAAAAACATTTGTATTTCCCAAAATATGGGTAACTCTCTAGCAGTTTAATACCATTTAAGCTAGAATGAATGATTTCTATTTCACGTATAAGGTTTGTTTTCTAATAACCTCATTTTTAACATCAGCATGCTCTCTACTCTCCATTATATGAATGAACTATAAAGTATGTTCTGAAAGCACCACAGCTGAAGACATTCAAATATCTTTCTTTCTTAGTATGAAGAAAAGAGAATGTTCACATAGTTATATAATTATATACATGCTTAATTATTTCACAATACAATGTATTCCCAAATTAGTAAATTATAACAGATAAATGCCATTTTTTAGACCAATGTGTTTTTACTTTTATTTTTAAATGTCTATTTTAATTAAAATGTAAATATATTTCATAATTCATTTTCAATTAAATAAAATTTGAAATTTATAAATACTTCTAAAAATATAACTTAAACTTTTCTCAAAAAGGTTTCATATTATTAGAAAAATTAATCTCTAAGTTCAAACAGTCTCTGTGCAAAGAAAATAATATTAATGATCAATAAAATTGAAACTATCACCATCATTTACATTCTTTTACTTGATACTTTCACTCACTAAATAATATCAAGATCCCTGTAATACTTTCAGAATGAAAAGGATGCCTTCAAAATACTAACTGAGCTCTTTGTACAGTTAGATAGAAACTGAGTATAATTTAGCTGTTCTTAAAGTTAATTATTGGTTGGTAATATATTTTCCTACAAAATGTTTTCCAGAAGGGTAGTTTATCTGATGAAGAAAAGAAAAACAAGAGTAGGATAACAGGCATCTATGTATACAAAATCAATTTATCTATATTTTATCTAGCTTTAAACCCACCTTTCTACCCATTGCATTAAAACTAGGTTCTATTCACTGTAGAATATATAATTATTTTTGGTACCACTGAGAAAGAAAAATCTCTGCCAAATGTCTTTGATTATAAGACAAGTTCTTTCAAAGAACATAAAATTTAAATTAATGACTTAAAATTAATGTGTATATAGTCAAGAGTTATATAGTATATAGAGAAATGTAAATAGTTATATCATTAACCCTTGAATAACATGGATTTGAACTGCTTGGGCCCATTTACATGTGTATTTTTTACAGCACAGTCCTGTAAATGCACCTTGTCTTCCTTATGATTTTCTTTTCTCTAGCTTATAAGAATTCAGTAAATAATACATATAACACAAAAAATATTTATTAATCAACAGTTTATATTATCAGTAAAGCTTCTAATCAACAATGGGTTACTTGTAGTTAAGTTTTGGGTAGTCAAAAGTTACATGTGTAGTTTTAACCGAATGATTTAGCTTTAACTTAATCTCCCATGTTGTTCAAGGGTCAACTATGTGTATTTGTAATAATATATACCAATAAATATATAGAGATATAGACCACAGGACCCTGGCCATGATCTTAATGATACTTTAAAATAAATTATTTACTTTAATTTATTTTAACAGGATTACACTTCACACTGTCGCTTTTTTCTGGAATATATGTTTAAGTCATTTTAAGTTATAAAATAATATACAATGAACAAAGTGTCCACAGGTAAGGAAAAAAAAAAACAAAAACAAAAATACTTTTCTACAGTAAACCAATGACTTTTGCAAGTATTTTAAAAACATGGGTAAGGTTTTGGGGCACCTGGGTGGTGTAGTCATTTAAGTGTCCAACTCTTGGTTTCATCTCAGGTCATGATCTCAGGGTTCTGTAATTGAGCCCTGTGTCCAGTTCCACGCTCAGCACAGATTCTGCTTAAGACTCTCTATGTCCCTGCCCCCCACCACTCTCTCTCTAAAATAACTAAATAAAATATATATTTTTTTAAAAAGTACCTGAGGAAGGTTTCTTTCAAATATTGTATCAAAACAGATGGCTTGTCTACACTGTCTCTTCTGTGCCTATAGCAGCTCTCCCGTGTTTCACTAACTCTAAAATACCGTCAATCATTAGACACATCATTAGTTTGTGTTTGATTTCAAAAACAAAAAACACTACCAATTAGACTATGACATGTCACTGACTATTAAACACACCTCAAGTTCAGAAAAGGAAAAGTATCATCCTTAACATATATAAAGCATTATAGCCAATCAGGGTACTCTTTTCTACTAAATCTGAATATAACCTGAGATTATTTGGTAGTGCAACATTCTTCACAGACATACGAAAGAAAAAGGATAATTTTTAGATGGGAATGATATTAATAATTCACTGTGATGGAAAAAGGAAATTTGAAATCCTCTAGTCAGTACAGAGCTGTGAGTCTTGCTATATGATAAACCTAGAATGTTTTGTGCCACTCTGACCCTGTCTTTTTTTGACACAGAGAGATTACAAGTAGATGGAGAGGCAGGCAGAGAGAGAGAGAGAGAGAGAGGGAAGCAGGCTCCCTGCTGAGCAGAGAGCCCGATGCGGGACTCGATCCCAGGACCCTGAGATCATGACCTGAGCTGAAGACAGCAGCTTAACCCACTGAGCCACCCAGGCGCCCCTGACCCTGTCTTTTGGAAAGCTAATCTACAGAAGGAATATTCATAAACACATCTAATTTTATTTGGCTAGTGGTAAAAACCTAAATTTATATGGAAGAAAGGATGAAAAAATAGAGGGAGAAAGAAAAGCAGCATTAACCCCATTCCCATTTGTTAGGGCCCATATATATGAATTTTATGTGTATTTTTTATTTGATACTCTCAGGACCCTGCAAAGTTTTTAACCTAACCACTTTCACAGGTAAGGAACCTGTGGCTTAGGTTAGTAAATAACTTATCCAAATTCAACAAGCAATCAGGAGTATAATTATTGAGATCAAAATCCAAATCTGATATCAAATCTTTTTTCTGCTACCTCAGACCACCACTCTGAAATTTTCAGGTATTGTGACTCCACAAAGTAGTCAGCAAATGGAGGCATAACTGTATACAAACAGAACTGGAATATCCTGACATGTTGAGATGTTAGATTTATATTGAATTTTTTGTAATGTATTCTGATTGTCTTCTTTTTGACCACTTCAACACAGAAAAACTTGCTACTGACACTTCATCACACTCAACCTGACAGGAATGGCCCACTCATTCCCATTCTTCACCTTTGGCTGTAGATTTCTGTGGCTAATGACTCATTTCAAAATGCTGGGGCTGAAGTTTCTCAAGTTCCTCCACTACCTCCTTTGGTCTGACTCAAATCTCCCTCCCCCTCTCTATCACACACACACACGCATAAAACACTCAAGGAGATGGAAATGTTCCTGTGTTCCAGGCCCAGCCTATAATATCCTTTACAGTAGAACCATCTTTTCTTTTTAAAAAGAATGTAACTTAGCCCGATAAATATTTTTTATTTTTAATATTACTGAAACACTTCAAATAATGTCACTGCATGTCAAGCTAAAGAAATTTAGGACAAACAGAAGTGGAAATAAGTCGTTAACCACAACATTTTTGGAGGAAACTGTAGTTTTAGTGAAACCAACTTACTTGTTCATTCTAAGACATTTTGTTCTTTGTGGAACACACTACTTCGTTTTAAGACTTTTGTCTATAAAGAAGTTGTTCCCTCTGGTGCCTGAAACTACTGTAGAAGCCTATTGTGATTGTGTGTGTGTGTGTGTGTGTGTGTTTGTGTAAACCATGACTCTCTTGGGTGTATTATTCTGGTTTAAAGTGGTCCTACAATTGTAAATGATCAAACTGCTACATGGACCATTTATACAGAGGTATTTCTCTGAAGCAAGAGTGAAATCAAGTGTTTTTTGTGCCACACCAGGGACCCAACATGCTCCAATAAGATAAGCCACTGGCCTAAGGATGTAAAATCTCTCACACTTTCATTTGGCTCATATGCTTTGTTATCTATTTAGAGCCATGTAGTTAAATCTTGTTCATTTAATTTCAGAGACATTAAAAACACCAAAGGAAAGGATTCAAAAAATTAGATATTTCATGTTAACTGAAAATAAGTACTTAAACTTCTTTGGCTTAAAAAAAATGGAAATAGTTTATATTTTTCAAGGGAGGGTATCATGATAACAGCAAAAGGAGTAAAACTCCCTTTATAAAAGTGGCCCCAATTTGGGATTCCAGAATTCTTTAAATGGTAAAACTAGTAACTCATCTTGCCAAGTTTCTATCTAGAGTTTTAAAATATTTAATGGGAATCAGAGATAAGGCTACACAGTAAAGTAAAGACATATAGTACAGTAACATTTTTAAGAGCCATAATACTTGGAAGAGTAATTGGTCCCATTATTTCTTTGAAAAGGAGAAACTACACTCATATTTAGCTTTAAAGTCTAATTCTTTTAATTCCCTTGTGTATATTTAAGATAAGTAGTAAAACATTACTTTCTTTCTAGAAAGTAGGGTCTTTTCTTCTCTTGAATCATCAGCTACATAAACACCTTAGTTAAAGATCCCTTTCCGAACTTGTCATTTATGTGTTCCTGAGCTAGTTACACCTCACCTGAATTTTATTAATGATTATGTTTCCCAGGTAGTAGGGGGAGAAATGTAAACAGCATCTCATTTAAGAAGTTTTTTTAGGGGGTGCCTGGGTGGCTCAGTGGGTTAAGCCGCTGCCTTCGGCTCAGGTCATGATCCCAGGTCCTGGGTTCGAGCCCCATATAGGGCTTTCTGCTCAGCAGGGAGCCTGCTTCCTCCTCTCTCTCTGCCTGCCTCTATGCTTACTTGTGATTTCTGTCAAATAAATAAATAAAATCTTAAAAAAAAAAAGAAGTTTTTTTAGTCTTATTTTTCTATTTTCCTGAGTAGGTGAGATATAAGATAGAGTTGGGTATAAGAGAAAGAACATTTGAATAAAACTTTAATGATATGCAATAGTACACAGCATTTAGAGCATAAAATTGAGAGACAGATTTCATGGATTCAGTTCTCTGATTTATCACTGGCCAGTCATATGACTCTAAATAAGTCAGTGTGCTTCACTTTTCACATCTCTAAAATGGGGATAATGTTAAGATAATGGTGCTAGTTAAGAACAGTGCACATAATAATTACTTCTGTTAGTAAAATTATGTAGACTGGAGCCTCATTTTCTTCATCAATGAAGTTGAATTTGAATAAAGATTGCTACTTTGACTATACTTTAGAAATTCTGATTACATTTAATTATATATGACAAGGAAAACCTTTTAAAAATAACTTTATATGTTGGGACACCTGTGTGGCTCAGTCGGTTAGGCCACTCCCTTCAGCTCAGGTCAGGATCCCAGGGTCCTGGGATCAAGTTCCGCATCAGGCTCCTTCCTCAGCAGACTCCCTGTCACTCTGCCTGCTTGTGTGCGTTCTCTCTCTCTCTCTGTGTCTCTCTCTCTGACAAATAAATAAATAAAATCTTTAAAAAAAAAAAAAAGGAAAAGAAAAAGAACTTTATACATCATCTGCAAGACAGATGAATTTCATTAATCAAAGAGTATTTACTTCAACCTACCATGAAGTTAACATCTTTAGTATAATGGGCCTCACATACTTGAAGATGGTATTTAATGTGTGTGAGGGTGTATACACAACAAATCTGGGGATCAGTTATCTTCTGTAGGAAGATATAAAATAAGGGGGAAAAGGTGAGTTATGTTTATCAGAAACAATCTTTAGAAAGAAATTATGGGAAAAAATTTTAAAAAGGAAAATAAATGAAACAGGAAGGTGGGTAAAAATAGTTATCAGGGAAATGTTCTTCTAGATATCTACTACTACTAAGTCTGAATATCTCAACATATAAATAATGAATGAATGAATGAATGAGTTGCAAGAATTACACCAAATTAAAACATATATTTTTTATAGGCAATCAAAGGTAAGCTGTTATCAGCTTAAATAGACTGTTTTAACTATGAGATGTTCTTTGTAAGCTTCATGGTAACTACAAGCAAAAACCTGTAAAAGATACACAAAAGATAAAGGATTCAAAGCAATAAGTCATCAAATCAAAAGAATAAATAAACAAACAAAAAGGAAGATGGAAATGAACAAAGGATCTATGAAACACCTAGAAAAAAATTAAAGAAATGGCAATAGCAAGCACTTACTTTTCATTCATCACTTTAAATTTAAATGGATTAAATTCTCCAGTCAGAAGACAAAGAGTGGATGAAGGGATTTAAAAAAAAAAAAGACCCCAACTATAGGCTGTGTACAAGATACTCAATTCAGCTTTAAAAAGGATATGAGCTAGGGGCACCTGGGTGGCTCACTGGGTTAAAGACTCTGCCTTCCACTCAGGTCATGATCTCAGGCTCCTGAGATCAAGCCCTGCATGGGACTCTCTGCTCAGCAGGGAGCCTGCTTCCCCCTCTCTCTCTGCCTGCCTCTCTGCCTACTTGTGATCACTCTCTGTCAAATAAATAAATAAAATCTTTAAAAAGGATATGGGTTGAAGGGGAAGAGATGGAAAATATTCCACACAAATGCAAACCAAAGGAGTAAAGGGGTATCTATAGTTAGATCAGACAAAATAGATTTTATGTCAAAACCTGTAAGAACAAAAGAAGACCATTATATAATGATAAAGGAGTTAATTCATCAATAAGATATAGCAATTATAAACATTTATGCACCCAACATCAGAGCATCTGAAGTATAAAGCAAATACCAACAGATTGGAAGGGAGAAATAGACACTGATAGAGTAATAGTAGGGGACTTCAAAATTCCACTTTCAACAATGAATAGATCATCCAATCAAACAACCAAGAAAACAAAGGATCTGAACTATTTGTTAGACCAAGTAGACCTAACAGGCATATACAGAACATTTCACCCAATAGCAGCACAATTCATGTCCTTCTCAAGTTCACACAAAAGAGATTATATGTTAGGCAACCAAGCAAAGCTTAATAAATTTAAGATGACTGAAATTATATCAAGCATCTTTTCCAACTATAACAGCATGAAACTATAATTCACTAACAAGAAGATAGCTGCAAACTTTGTAAATGTGGGGAAATTAAAGAACATACTCTTGACACGTAATGGTTCAAACAAAAAAAATCAAGAGAAAACAAAATATATCTTGAGACAAATGAAAATGGAAATACAACATATACAACATACCAAAACATACAGGATGTAGCAATAGCAGTTTTAAGAAAAAAATTCATAGTAATGAATACTTAGTTTAAGAAATAAGAATATCTCAAATAATCTAACTTTATAACTCAAGGGAATAGAAAAAGAAAAACAAACAAAGCCCAAAGTTAGTAGAAGGAAGAAAATAAAGTCAATGCTGATACAAATGCAATAGACACTATGAAGATAACAGAAAAGTTCCACAAAACTAAGAGGGTTTGTTTGTTTGTTTTGCTCTTTTGTTTTCTGAGGTTTGGGTTTTGCTTATTTGTTTTTGAAAACATACACAATATTGACATAACTTTAGCTAGAGTACCTAAGAAAAAAGAGAGGTCTCAAGACTCTTAACTAGAGAAAACAAACTGCTGGTTACTAGAGGTGAGAGAAGTGAAAGGATGAGCCAGTAGGGGGATGGGTTAAAGAGGTGATGGGGATTAAGAAGGGCCCTTGTGATAAGAAGGGCCCTTGTGATGAGCAGGGGATGTTGTATGTAAGTGATGAATCACTAAATTCTATACCTGAAACTAGTATTACACTGTATATTAACTGAAATTTAAATAAAAACTTGGAGAAAAAAAAAGAAGAAAAAACTCTAAGCAGTTCCTTTAAAAAAAAAAAAGAAACCTCAAATAAAATCAGAAATGAAAGTTTCAACTGATACTACAATAATACAAGAGATCTTAAGGAACTGCTATGAACAATTAGACACCAACAAATTGGATAACCCAAAAGAAATGGATAAATTCCTGGAAACATGCAACTTACTAAGACTGAATTATGAAGAAATAGAAAATTCAGACAGACCATCACTAGTAAGGAGATTGAATCAGTAATCAAAAATGTCCCAAAAAACAAAGTCCAAGACCAGATGGCTTCACTGGTGAAGTCTATGGAACATTTAAAGAGAATTAGTACCAATCCTTCTTAAACTCTTCTCCCAAAAAATTGACAAAGAGGGAACACATCCAAACTCATTTTAATAAGGCTCAAATTACCAATAACAAAGCCAGACAAGGACACTACATGAAAATAAAATTACAAGCAAATATTTTTGCTGAACATAGGTGCAAATATTTTCAATAAAACATTAGTAAACCAAATTCAACAGCACATTAAAAGGATCAGAGACCATGATCAAGTAGGATTTCATATTGGGATACATTGATGATTAAATATCTGCAAATATGTTTAACCGTATGAACAAAATGAAGCATAAAAATCAGCATTCTTTTGATGAGTGGATAGTAAGCTCTTGACAAAATTTAGCACCCTTTAATGATTAAAACCCTCAACAAATTAGGTATAGAAGAAATATATCTCAACATACTAAAAGCTGTATATGACAAGCCCATCCTTAACATCATACTCAATGATGAAAATCTGCTGTTTCCTCTAAGATTGGAAACAAGACAAAGATGCCTAGTCTTACTACCTGTTACTCGACACAGTAATTGAAGTCCTAGTTAGAGCAATTAATCAAGTAAAAGAAATGAAAGGCATCCAAATCAGAAATGAAGAAGTAAAAATGTCTGTAGACATTACCTTATATAGAGAAAACCCTCAATACTTCACCAAAAAACTGACAGAACTGAGAAATAAATTCAATAGTTGCAGGATACAAAAATCACAATAGAAAAATAGAAGAAAAAATTTCTTTACAATATTAACAAATTATCAGAAAAAAATAAGAAAATAATGTCATTTACAATAGCATCAAAAATACTTGGCAATAAATTAATCAAGGTGATAAAAAATTGACACATTGAAAGGTATAAAACATTTTTAAAAGAAATCAAAGACACAGATGGAAAGATATTCCATGTTCATTAATCGGAAAAATTGATGTTGCTAAAAATGTCCATCCACACTGTCCAAAATAATCTATAGATTCAGTGGAATCTATCAAAATTCCAATGGAATTTCTCATAGAAATAGAAAAAAATTCTAAAGTTTGTGTGGAACACCAAATAATTCCAAAACTCATGTAATCTTGTGCAAGAAAAGCAAAGTTAGATATGTCAGACTTTCTGATTTCAATATATCATAAAGCTAAAGTAATGAGAGCAGTATGGTTCTGGCATAAAAACAGACACACAGTTCAATGGAATGGAATGGAAGAGACAGCCCCAAAATAAATCTATGCATTTATGGTCAATAGTTCTTTGACAAAGTGGTCAAGAGCAAGAGGCAACAATGAGAAAAGGATTGTCTCTTCAATAAATGTTATTTGTAAAACTGGATTTCTACATGCAGAAGAATGAAACTGGATTCCTACCTCTCTGTATATATAAAAATCAACTCAAAATGGAATACATATTTAATGTAAAAGGATACCATAAAACAATTAGAAGAAAACCTAGGGGAAAAGATTCCTGACATTGCTATAGACTTTAGTTAATAAAACAACATCTGATGTGGATCAAAAGAACTTGTTGAATATAAAATAAGTTGCATCTTCATTTTCAAGATGCTTCATATAATTGCACATATTTTACATTGACTCAATTATGTAGAACTCTAAAACAAACTCAAAAAATGAAAAATTTGAATAATTCTGTTATAACTTACAAGGCTTTTTTAATTCAACTAACTGAAGTTAGAGCTATGTACAGTGTTCGTATATTTTGAAACCTAGTGTGTTATGAGCTGAATTGTTTCCCCTCAAAATGCTTATGTTGAAGTCCTAACCCCCAGTCCTTCAGAATGTTACTACATTTACAGATAGTTTTTTTTTTAAAGGTTTTATTTATTTATTTGACAGACAGAGATCACAAGTAGACAGAGAGGCAAGCAGAGAGAGAGAGGAGGAAGCAGGCTCCCTGCTGAGCAGAGAGCTCAATGCGGGGCTTGATCCCAGGACCCTGAGATCATGACCTGAGCCGAAGGCAGCGGCTTAACCCACTGAGCCACCCAGGCGCCCTACAGATAGTTTTTTAAGAGGTAATTACACTAAAATGAAATTATCAAGGTAGGCCATAATCCAATATGATTGTTCTTATAAAAATAGGAGATTAGGACAGAGATTCACACAGCGAGTAGACCACAGGAAGACAACAAGAAGAGCCAACCAGAATGGAGAGGGCCAAAGACAAAAGCCTCTGAGAAAATTAGCCCTTGCTAATTTTCATACCTTGCTCTCAGACTTGTAGCTTCCAGAATTATAAGACAATAGATTGTTGTTCAAGACCTGAAATTTGTGGTACTTTGTCATGGAAGCCTGTGAAACAACTGGTTAAAGTTGAATAATTTAATCTAATACTGCAAATACTTTTACTACCATAATGAAGCTTATTATCATAATGAAGTTATCTGTGGGAAAGTCTGTTTACTCTTCTTTTCGTTAGAGTTTGTCCTCGATATTGAAATGGCATTTAACCCTGGGACATTGATCAAAGAAAAAATCAGTACAGAGTTTTTTTAAGTTAAAAAAGGTAATGAAATGTACTTTTAAACATTTTTTAAAAATAAGTCTATGAAAATTCTTTATTTCTTTTACAAATATTCAACTCTATTTGACCAACATAGGTTACATAAATATGACAAATTTGACATTTTTGTGTCATGAAATCAAAAGAAAACAAACTATATACTTTTGCAGTTTTTTAATCTGCTAGTATTTATTAAAGCATGTAGATAATACTAATCTATATTATGAACTCTGCTTATAGAATACAGAGTTCAGTCTGTGTCTACTCCATTATAGTACTTAATCCAAATTGTGGTTTTGGGAGTGCATGTATGTATGTTTTTATAGATGAGAGTATATTGGTATGCTTGAGTGTATGTGTGCAGGCAGATGCATATGTACTAAATGTGTGCGAATCTGTATCATTATACTTGTGCATATTTGTGTATACCAACATGTCTGCATATATATGTTACTCTAAGAGGGCAAAAATGAAACGTGTGTTTACTTGTGTAGGTGTACTTCTGTGTATGCATATGAAAATATGTAACATGGATATGTGTGAATATACATGTGTATGGGAGGTGGTATTCTCAGTGCTTAACAGTGCCTGCCACATACTGATCTTGAAAAGAATTTAATTGAATGAAATAGTGAATATATTGTTTTCAACATTTATTTTAATTTCCAACTGATATGCTTCCTATGTAAATTTGAAATGTCTCAATTGTTTTCATATTCATTAATATATTATATTTATCTACTTCAACAAAGAAATATGACTTTATTTCAGATAAAGTTTACTTTTGTCTTGAGTCGTTTTGAATCATTTTATGTTACACTTAGCCTAGTAGCATAAATTTCAAATTTAATGTATTTTAAGGCCCACATCCAACTTATACTCAAGGTTTAAAAATAAAAACTTAGGCCCAAAGCTAATGGTGCAAATGGTGAAAAGTATCATAATTTTTAAAACTCTAAGTTTCTATGTCCAATATAAACCATACAATAGTGGTTCCTTCATTAAAATATGTAAAATAAATATTTTGATGTTTAAAAACATGTTTACTTTATTTCTTCCCATGACTTAAAATCCTTGATTGTGATTTTTGCATTTTCATGGCAGTGGAAGACAGAAAAAAGATTAAGACAGTTATTTTTCCCTTCTTTCATTTTCTTTTCTAGTTTTCAACATCTTATGAAAAGAATGCTGTCATTTTTTTCCAAATCTTTCATTTACTTTCCATTGTACAATATTCTAAAAAGACTAAAAATATTTTCTCTCATTGATATATCTTTCCTATTCAGCCCTTTTTTTGACACTTCATTTTTTTCTCCTGTTGTGTTTTGAATAATGTTAAAATCTTCTTAGCTATTTATGTTCTTTTTACTTGTTGAAGACAAAATATTCAATCACCTTCAAAAGAATGTCAATAGGGGCGCCTGGGTGGCTCAGTGGGTTAAGCCGCTGCCTTCGGCTCGGGTCATGATCTCAGGGTCCTGGGATCGAGTCCCGCATCGGGCTCTCTGCTCAGCAGGAAGCCTGCTTCCCTCTCTCTCTCTCTCTGCCTGCCTCTCCGTCTACTTGTGATCTCTCTCTGTCAAATAAATAAATAAAATCTTTAAAAAAAAAAAAAAAAAAAAAAAAGAATGTCAATAAATGGCTTTAGATATTTAACAAAAATAAGTTATTAAAAATAACTTTTAAAGTTACTATTTTACTGAACAAAGAACATTAAATGAAAAAAATCTGTTAAGTATATTTCACTTTTTATAAAGTGGAATCTCTTAAAGTTTGTGAAATTTAATGGAGACTATTACTACATCTAATGGTTTTTTTTAAAACTTTTAAAGGAAAATTATCCAAACTGTTACGGAATGCATCAATTCAAGTAATATGAAAAACTAAGATAGAGTTACCTGTCATGTTTTTCACACACTTGTTCACTTCTATCTTGTCCTGCAGCCCAAAGTTTTCAGTTATTTTGATAATGGACCATCTGTACTTCATCACTCATCTACAGGTACATGCAGAACTAACTTTATATAATTTTGTTCATTTTCCAATATATGTTGTTAATGTAAATAGGTGTTATATGTCTAGAGATCTTTTGTCCTAAAACAGTATCAAAAATGCATCTATTTATTAACCTAAGCTCTAAAATTACTACACTGCTTGGTTTTGAAGCTAATAAAATAAGAGGTCATTTTCTTTGAAGCTGTGGTAGAGGGAATACATTCCATTTCAGGACCATTGAATTGTTTAATAGGACTTGTAGTAAATGGGTATAATGGGAGAAAAAGCTAGAAAGACAGAAAAGGATCAGGTCTCACAGAACTCTCAATGGTGCATCAAAATACTTTATTCTGTGAACAACAGGTATACCCATTCGATTTAGGGACTAAGAAGAACATGATCATACCTAAATCTGTTAGCAGGTTTAAAGATGTGAGATTGGAATGGAGAGATGAATTAAACTACTAAACTTCAGGTGACACACAATAAAAATCATAACAAGACAAGATTAGTAGAGAATCATGTAGAATTGAAATAGATGGAACTATGAAGTATAAGAAATAAAACACAAGGGACCTGGTCTCAGATAAAATGAGAGTCAGAATATCAGAGCATTAATTACCCTAACACTACTATTGACTTGCCTGAGAGGAACATAGAAATATCAAAAATTGGGGAATTCTGCAGAAGAAACAGATGTTAGGGGAAAGGTTAATTTAATTAATCAAAAATATAAATGTGATGGAGGGTCACATGGAGGGTCAATGGCACTTGTTTCCTCTTTAATCTGGAATCTAGTGCTTGTATAGTGGCTTATTCTGATATATATATATATATATTCTGATATATATATATATATTCTGTATATATACACACACATATATATATATTCTGTATGTATGTATGTATGTATATATATATATGGCCCCACAAAGCTGAATACAGGTAAAGGAACGGGGACTGGTATAAATGTAGCTTACAACTTTTAGATTTCAGGGTTTATGGATCTTTCCCTCAACTTTAATACTGTAAGTAAAATTGCTATTCAACAAAGTCTAATTATTTTGTTCTTTAAACATTTTTGTTAACAAATATATAGATAATAAATATCATTATTCTCTCTAATCAAAACTTAATCTGTCTTCCTTCCTTCCTATTTATCTACCCATCTTTCTACCCACCCTCCCACTTACATAATAGCCACAATGTTCAAGGGTCCAGGAAAATGTCTTTAAATTATTACAAATCCACCAGAGATATTACAAAACACTTTCTTTCAAATGACAGACTAAGACTGTTTTCTTATTTAAAAATTTGCATATGTGGTAGTATATTCTTATGTTAATATTTTAAGCAATGTAATTCAAATAATTTATTTCAACCATTATAAATACAATACAGTTTTAGTATATTCCTTAAACCATATCCATATTTCAAAAATATTTTAAAAGATACGTGATTTTCTCAAGTGCCCTCAAAACTCTGAATAAAAAATAGATTGATTTTTTTACCCAAATCCAACTTTCTACATCTAGCAATTCAAAGTCTAAGTTATAGTTATGATTTTAGGAAGTAGTAGAAGACAATAACATTTATAGGAAACACTGATTAACTCAAACTTTCAAAAGAATTTCATTTAACACCTAAATCCCTACAAAAATGCCCAAAGGAGTACTAATATACTGCAATTGGAGACCACAGTCTTCATAAACTCCCTTTTCATACTCAAAAATCAATTGTCTTTTACTCCTTTATGCATCTATCGATTCTACAGGAAAAATGCTTTTATAAAAATCAATGTGTAAAAGACTTCTTTTATAGTCTTTTGTCTCTTCACAAGGTTGTTTGATGTTTTATTGTGAATAATAAGTGCTCATGAGGATCAAAATGTAAAAGTTGTTCCTAACAGTTTATAAATAAAAGAAACATGACATCATCTTTGTCATGAAAAAAAGTTTCTCTTTCATTTTCCACATGTAAATATACTCTTTAAAAATTTATTTACCTGCATTAAAGAACGATTTACTTTTGAAAAATTCTATCACTTTCATTCAACAACTCTTAATTATTTAATGAATCTGAATTAATAGTAATTGATATTTAAATCTCCTTCTCCACAATATACTGTATAAGACCCTCAGGGAATCATGATCATTATGCAGCATTTTCAAAGAAGGAAGTGTATCATATGTTTCTGAAAAAATATAGTCCAATCATATCACATCCTTGGGAAATATGATCTTTGAAAGTACAGTACTACCCTTTACCATAGATAAATTTAGACAATACTCTGAATCAGCAACTACAAATCCTGAAAATTATAATTTATACATATCAAAAGTACCCATCACAAAGCATTGCCTTTGGTTATTAAAAAAAACATTCAAATGCATGAACTTCCAACTTCAACTTCAAAACCCAACCTTAACACATTCACTTGAATCACATACACCTAAACATTTTGTTAAGTAACTGCTTGATGGAAAATGTGTGTTTTGTCTGTGTTCACTTACTTGGCCAATTTGCAGTTCATAAAATCGACCCAAAAGTGACTTTGTTAAATGCATAATAAAAGAACTTCAATTAAACAAATGTTGTGAATTTATTTAGTATTCAAAATAATGAGTTATCTCCAGAAGAGAATTAAACAGAAGTACAGAGAGACTTTCTGATTAGACCTTAATCAATAACCTTTCATTTTCCCTTGCTTTATCTTATTTTCCCCTTGCTCCTGTCCCCCTCTTCTTTTGATTTCTCTAATTAAGAAATGGAAGTGCAATGCAAAAGAGTCTGAGTTTTTTGAAGGAAAAATTCCCGTTTGAAAGGATGTGATGTTTAACTTCAATGGCTCTGAAACTTAGAAAAAAGGAAAGCAAAAGATGGGCAAAGATGCATGATATCTTATCAGGAATACTATTGTTAGTATAATATACACTATGGACTTGAAAGGATTTTTTTAAAGATTTTATTTATTTGGGAGAGAGAGAGAAAGAGTGGTAGGGAGGAACAGAGGTAGAGAGAGAAACAAATTCCCTACCGAGCAGGAAGCTTGATGCAGGGCTGGATACCAGGACCCTGAGATCATGACCTGAGCCAAAAGTGGACCCTAAACCTATTGAGCCACCCAGGTACCCCACTTGAAGGGATTTTGTCAGTTAAAGCCTTTAGAAAATAAAACAATTGATAAATGAGAAAACTTTTGTATCACTTATTCTAACATATATATCTATAATTATGACATATTACATATCTGACATTTAAGATAAATGACCACTAAAATAATTTGTACACTCTAATTGTCAAAGTAGAAACCCTCTGTTTGGATTTTTCATTGCTTTTAGACAAGGGTTATCTAGTTGCTTTGACTTCTTTCACTTATTTGTTCAATAATTATTAATCACATCCAAAGAAGAAAACACAATTCTACGTGTGTTATATAAGCAGTAGAGACAAGGTTGTCAAGAAAAACTGTCAAACTTAGAAAAGGACAAAAGATATTACTGATTATCCTTTCAATGCAATGATCATATTGAAAAGTGGAGTCTTGGGGATTATCTGATTCCATAAACATGTTCATATTTAATTGTATTTGATATAGATTATAAAAATTAAGTTGCAGAAAACAAAATACTTAAGTGATTTCTGTTCATAACAATGCAAGTGAACACTACCCAGCAGTAATAAATATAAATCAAATTCTCATTCTAACAGTTTGCAACATGTTATTGGTTCCCTAAATGAAGGAGTTAAATAAAATACTTGACACCTGTTTAATTTTTGATGAAAGTCATGATTTTTATCATTTTGAAGGAATGTACAGTAAACCTCATATAAATATCTGAACAATTTAAAAACAGGGTTCTTTCATCTCATTCACTGCATTAAGATGGCTTTTATGGAAGGCTGGAACTCCTCATATATGTCAGTAGAAAAATGCAAATGACCTTTTCTTTCAAATATCTGGGGTTCCAAGAAAATGCTATTCATTTTCAAAGATCCAAAAGTAAGTATATATTATTTCCTTGGTTTCCTGTGCCTTTTGTTAACTTTGGCTTGGAACACTAAGGTTGTATGATTTTTGGATATTAACTTCTGCTAGTCAACCTGAAGTGAAAGGTATACATATTGTTTACAGAGTTGGTGGTAAATAAGGTTGAACACCCACTGTACAGTTTATTGGATCCAGGTGGTTATTATAAGCTTCTATGAATAGTCAGTTTAATAAAATTTAATAGACACCCATTTCTAGTACCTTACTCTCAGGCCCACTATCAAATAGATAATCAGTCCACTTGGAAGAGAATGTTACATCATTTAATCACAAGCCCTGACAATACTGAAATCTGGCATTCAGTAGTGATATCTGCGTATGATAAAATAAGAACTAAAGATATGTGCAAGCTTGAGTAGTGTGATAACTGAACATATTGGTGTAAAATTTTTCTGAAGGTATCTGAAATTTTACCAAATCCTTTTAAGTAATTTCTCTAAGTTCCTAAATCTACTTTTTATTATGTAATTACTTGGGTGGTTAGGAATGCCTATAAGCTAACTTTAAAAATAATTTCATTATGAACTAATCAGAGCACCAATTTAGTAAGACTGCTCGTTCAAGGAAAATTATACATATAAGCTATGTTTAGATGATGAAAATGTGACTTATAAAAATGCATACTATTTTTAATGTTTATTATTGATTTCTGAATATAGTTAGTAAAACATACTTATCCAAGAGCCTATCAATTCTGATCTAAAACTCTTCCACTTGAAAGTTCCAATTCATCAAAATTTGCTAATCATTTGGTAAAATAGTGTAACCCTCTTGTTTTCCCTTACTCTTAAGTGCACAGAAATAGCATTTATTCTCAAACACATTACACATTGGTTTATGACATATTTCACAAAGGCAAATAAAACGATTATTTAGTGACTGCCACCAACACACTTCACTTGGAGGAAAAAGATAGAACAGAAATAGCAGGCATGTTAAATTGAAGATTGGAAAGAGCAAACTGGTATCAGTTATAAGAGAAGAATACATTCAGAGATTTCTAAGCAGTATTTCCTCTCTCTTTCAAATTTGACTTTATAAAGGAGAGTTGATAATCTAGAATAACAATACTAATAGCAATAATCATAATACCATAATTAAATGATTATTTGGCTTTGTAGTTCAAGGAAAACAAATATAGTTATATATTTTTAAAAAATCATTAATTTTATGAAGCTACATCATTTCCTTTGAAATTATAGATAGAAACCAAATACTAAATAATTTGTCTTTTTCCTGTAGTAGACACATGTTTGTTTTCCTCAACTATTTCGCCTTCATCTAGAAAGAGCCTCATCAAACTCCCAGGGTTTTTGTTTTTTTTTAAAGTTTTTACATACTTTGAAATAATCATATTTTACAGGAAGTTGCAGATAGTACAGAGAGGTCCAGTGTACCTTTTGCCCCATTTCCTCCATTGGTTACACCTTACGTAATTGTAGTACAATATCCAAAACAGGAACTTGACCTTGGTACAATGTGCATGTACAGCTATCACTCTACCACCATAGTGTAGAGTGGGGCTATAGTGCTGTAGGGCTGCACAGCCGTTACTACAATCAAGATATAATATATTTACTCCATAACCACATAGATCTCCATCTTGCTACCCCTTTGCAGTCATACCCACTCCTTTGCCCAAACCATCCATAGCCCTAGAAACTGCTAATCAGTTTTCCATCTCTATAACTTGTATCATTTTAGGAGTACTATTTAGATAGGATCATATAAGATCCTGGATTTAGACTGGATTTTTCACTCAGCATAATGTCACTGAGATTTCTTCAAGGGACTGTCACATGTATGATTGTACATTCTTTTTTATTGTTCAGTAGTATTTCATAGTATGGCTATACCATAGTTTGTTTAGCCATTCACCTATTGAGGGAAAATTATTTTGTTTCTAGGTTTGAGCTATTAAGACAAAACTGCTAAGAACAATTATGTATAGGTCTTTAGGTGGATAAGCTTCTATTTACTTGGTGAAATGAAGAAAAGAGTGCAATTTCTTGGTCATATGGTAAATGTATGTTTAGATTTTAAGAAACTACCAGACTATATTCCAGATCACCTCTACCATTTTACATTCCCATCAACAATGTAGAAGAGATCCTCTTTCTTTGCATCCTTGCCAGCATTTGGTATTAGGACTAGTGTTTATTTTACCTGTTATTAAAGGGTATAGCAATATCTCATCATGGCCTTCATTTGCATTTCCCTAATGACTAGTGATGTTGAATATCTTAATATGTGCTTATTTCCCATCTACATATTCTCTTCAGTAAAGTATCTCTTCATATCTTTTGCCCATTTTATAACTGGGTTATCCATTCATGTTGAGTTTTTTAAGTATTTTACTTATGAGCCCTTTGTCACATACATGGTTTATAGTTTATCTTTTCATCCTCTCAACAAGGTCTTTCCCAAAACAAAAGATTTTAATTTTGATGAAGTCGAATTTATTTTTTTCTTGCATAGATCGTTATTTTGACATCATGGCTAAAGTTCTTCTTCAAACTCTAATCCGAAATGCTGTCATCACTGACATCTTGACACCAAGAGTGGTGATTATCACTGCTTTATATATTGTATGTTCAGGCTCTCTACTTCACCTTTACTGGAAGAGTGGGTATGGAGCCTCAGCTGTTTTGTCTTATTCTGTCTGTTTCATTTGACTTGTATAGAGCAGCTATGCCCAAGTTATCTGTCCCGCCAGGCTGCCCTTTTAGTGATCCTTTGACCCTTTTCTTGGGACATTTTTTGTATGTACCCATTGCCTTTCCCAAGCTGCCAACACTACAGTATCCAATCTGAGGTACGTAAGTTTAGAAGAAACCTCATGGAACTCACCACTTTGTCTTCCCTTGGAATCTCAAGATCCTTACTTAGTCTGCCTTCTTCTCTCCATCTTCCATTCTCCTTGTGTTCATTTTATGTATTATGTCCAAGGTTTTTAGTTATACTTTTTTATTCCTCCTAAGTACATCTACTCCATCTTTTCAAAAGCAGAAATATTAGTTTTCTTTGAATGATCCAGATTTTTCCTGTACCTCATTCTATGTCTAAGTTGGTCATTTGTAGGCACTGCATCCTCCTGGACATGGTGATTTGTTCAAATTTTTAAGTGTAATTCAAATAAGGCCAATTAGAACTGATCAAGTCTACTGGATTTTGCTGAAATTACTGGGAAAGAAAACTCTTCTTAGGACGTTGTTAAATTGAAAATATATCAGTCTGCAGTTGTGGATACTTATTTTCTTATATGATGAGAGGCCACACATGAGAGTAAAATCACAATAGAAGACAACAAAAGCAAAATATGGAGAACAAGTTACTATGCACTGATGACAGTTTGAGTCAATGGACCTGGCAGGGTCCTGAATCTAGCTTTACTTTGGGCTGTTCAATTTGGTAATCTAAAATGCCCCATCGTTACTTAAGTTTTTCAGTTTTTCAGTTTTTTTTTATCACCAAAGGATCACTGAAATATATTAATTTCACTCATATTTCTGCAGAAGTCAATCATCTTACTCTCCTGAAAAATATTCCATGGTCCTTTATCAGTGTTTGATATGTCTTGGCTTAATCAAAGCTAAATCAAAAACCCTGGGAATGTAGAAGAACCAGGCTGTCTTTTTAGACATTTTAAGGATTCTTCCCTGCTCAAAAATACTCAGGAAAAAAATGCTTTTTAGAAATCTATCTGTGATAAAAAAAAAAAAAAAACTCACAAAAATTATTGGGTTTTCCCTAATAAACATTATGAGACCATGACCTTATGTATAGGCAAAAATGGGCAGTATCTTCTTGGTATTTGTTAAAAAATGAAAATAATTGGGGCACCTGGGTGGCTGAGTGGGTTAAGCCTCTGCCTTCGGCTCAGGTCATGATCCCAGGGTCCTGGGATCGAGCCCCGCATCGGGCTCTCTGCTCAGCAGGAAGCCTGCTTCCCCTCCTCTCTCTCTCTCTCTCTCTGCCTGCCTCTCTGCCTACTTGTGATCTCTCTCTCTTGAATAAAATAAATAAATTCAGTTTATTTATTTGGGGGGGGGGCAGGCTCTACCCCCCAAACACAGGCCCTGGTCCCGCCCAGCTCCTTGGGACACTTGGCTGTTCCTCAGACTTCTTTAGTATCCTTCTAAAACACTTGGTTTTTTTGTTTAAATTTTGGTCAATTTTTGGTCAGAAGCACAGACGGAATAGTGGCCACAAGAATGGAGTGTGAGTGTGCGGGTACGTACTGCGGGAGATGGGTCCAGATGGGCTGCCTCGTCAGCAGTGAGTGGGGCGCGAGGTGGGAGGACGGTCACCCGAGGGCCTGGCCTGGTCAGTGGGCAGGGACCGAGGGGTCATCTAGAGGCGGGCTCAGGTCTGGTTGGCGTGGGCAGAGCCGAGCTCCAGGGAGCTGGCCGGGGGTGCAGACAGGCTTCCACCTCACGTGGTTTCAACTGGGGTAGGGTGTCAACTCTGCAGAACCCCCCCCCCCCCCTCGCCCCACGACAGCCCGAGGCCTGCCCTTCTGGAACTCTCTGGCAGAGAAGTCTTGGGTAAATGAAAAACTAAATCTGATTTTAGTTGAATTTTAGTTGAATAAATAAATAAAATATTTTTTAAAAAATGAAAATAATCATCATGCCTTCCTATAATCTACTAATGATGTAAATAACATTCTAGGAACAGAAATAAAATAAAAGCAACATATATAATAATATAAAGAAAGCATCTTTTGGCATAAATGAATATACATATATAACTGAATATATGTACATGCTAAAATGGTATATGTTAACCTGCACTTCTAGAAACCCAGTCCATTTTATTTTCTACATTATTCAATGCCATATCATTCTACTCCTTCTTTTGTTGTCTTTAATATTGATTCACCCCCTATAAATTGCTTTGTTTACCCTTTAATAGGTTAAGTCCGCCCTAAGAGAACATGTTGTTGTATACATACTGACATGAGACTTTTGTGAAGTTAGAAACTCAATATCTGAAGGAAAAAGAATTATTTAAAAAGTAAAGAACTAAATGGAGAAGGTAATATTCGTAAAACAACTTTCAACCTTGACTACTCCTATATCACCTATATCAAACTAGCTTTCAGCAGGAAGTTGTGATCTAAAGTGAGAAAATGTATTTTAAATGATCATAAATATGAAAATCACATCATGGCTCATTTATTTTTGTATCCTCAGGCCAGTATAAAAAATGACATGGAATAGGTGTTCAATACATTCATCGCCTGGGTAACCGAATCAGTGAATGAGGAGTCAGGAGCTTCAAGAAGTATGGCTTGATTACGTTTCACTTTGAGGTTTTCATACTCCTTTTTCCCCTCTTTCCACGATAGTTTCTTTAAGGTTTTCAAATTCTTGCTCTTGATTGGCTAAATTCTTGACATCTCTGTCTAAACTGAAATACGTATGGCAACTTTTCTCTCAGAAAGCTTTTGTAGAGTAATAACTGCTCAATTCAGGCCAACCTGGCTTGGACCTACTTCAAAGACCCCCTGTCTATGTCCATAGCCTCTGAAATCTACTTTTTACTTTTTCTTAGCTGACTTTTAATAACTGCCACTTTCCTCCTGCTGGTAGCTTACAGGCAATGAGAGCAGCTACTTAGGTTAGCATCCCAAAGAGTTTGTTAATGGAATGACTGCCTGAGAAGTTAGCTGACTCAAGCACAGTTTGGAACACATGTGAGGGGAAATGGTGGATTAGAAGAGAAGAGAGCCACAAATTGTGTACAATCCATTTTCTACCACAACTTTTTCTTTCTTAATTACACCTGGCAGGAAGTTTATTGTTAAGGTCTAAGCAAAATACAAGATACTTTTGGATTAGTTTGTGGGACATTTTCACTATATCAATAGGCTGTTTTTATTCTGTAAGAGGTTTTCATGTTCATACTGATTTAACATATATTTAAAAGTCTTTGAACCATAAGTGCAGGTTCTGATAAAAGATATTATTATTCTCATGCATGCAACTGAAACTCCTACCTTCTATTCACTTTTTTTTAATTGCCAGATTTGCTAGAACAGGTTTTTCTTTCAATTTTTATTGTTTAAATTCATTTAAAAACACAAAAGTACAAAAATGTATTTCTCCGTGAAAATTCAAAATATAACAGTTAAGTTTAAAGTCACTTTATTATCATCCTTAAGCAGTTTTCTCAACTACCTGTCTCCTGTCACTATCTCCTGATAATCACATTTATCAGTTTGGTGATTATCCTTCTAGATATTTGTCAATATACAATGAATATTCAATTTATTCTTCTTGCTATCAAAGTTCTCTGAAATAGCTTTTCTTTTCTTTCTTTCTTTTTTTTTAAGATTTTATTTATTTTTTTGTCAGAGACAGAGAAAGAGAGCACAAGCAGGGAGAGCAGCAGGCACAGGAAGAAGCTGGGAGCCCAATGTGGAATTCAATCCCAGGATTCTGGGATCATGACCTGAGCTGAAGGCAGACACTTAACCAACTGAGCCACCCAGGCATCCCTGGAATGGCTTCCCAATTGAGATTTTCCTTCTTGGTTTTATAATCTTGACCATAATAAAGTGTGTTGTTTTTTTTTTAAAGAAATATTTTTACTTATTTATTTGACAGACAGATATCACAAGTAGGCAGAGAGGCAGGCAGAGAGAGAAGGAGGGGAAGCAGGTTCCTTGCTGAGCAGAGAGCCTGATGCGGGGCTTGATCCCAGGACCCTGGGATCATGAGCTGAGCCAAAGGCAGAGGCTTTAACCCACTGAACCACCCAGGTGCCCCTTGACCATAATAAAGTCATAGATCAGACAAGACTGAGCAAACTGGCCCTTACCTAGACAGTGTTACGATACTCTAAAAACAAAGAGCTTTGAGCTCCTACAACGCAAAATAAAAATCAAAGTAATAATAAAATAATATAAATTAAAATAATAAAAATATAAATTAACATTTTAATACAAATGTAATACTCAAAAATAAAAATAATTCAAAGGAGAATCATAAGGTTGAAAACAAGCTCCTAGACATGTGTCTGGTGCATAGTAGGTTCTTAATGTCTTATAATTTTCCTTCATGAGTTATGAACTGCTCCTGTTAAGGTACAAAATGGAATGTGTATAAAAATTAACATATCACGGTAAATCAGTGTTTGATTATTAAGAAACATACAGAAAGTCATGTGTAAAAAGAAAAGTGCTAACATTCATAGAAATGAGGGAATTTAGATTAAAGTTATCTATCAAAGGAATCAGAGGAAAAAAGTAATATAACATCCTTTGTAACTAACCCCACTGTGCTGGTGTACATTTTGCAGCTTCATTGGAGTCCTCTAAATTTCTTGGGCAAATAAATATTTAAGAACACTAAATATGTTTTTAGCAACATCTAAATATTCTCTGTAAAACAGACACGACTTACAGGACTAAAAACTCATCCTTCAGTTCAAGTATTTTTTTGTGTGTTTGTTTTCCAATCTGTAAAACTTAAATGCTTTTTTTCACCATGGCAATGGCACCCAGGGTTTGCTATGCATACTAATTTTGAGAGAATGTATTATTTATTATTTCCTCAACAGATCTTAATGGCTATATTTTGTGTTTGACGTTTCACTAAATAAATTTTTAAAAATCTCCCTTCTTTGCCCCTTCCCTGCTGAGTTCCTGAGCCCCATATGCCAACTTTGAGGCAAGACTGAATCTTTACAGCTGAGTTTCAATCCCTGAACAACATTAGTTTGCAATGGAAATGCTGATGCAGCTTTAATTATAGTGGTGTTAACTGCTCCATTATAATTAGAGATCTGCTGACCCTCTTAACTGGTTTTGCTTTCAGAACATCATGAGACAGCCTCCTTTTGCCAGCCATTCATCAGCTTCCTTTAAATTCGGTAACAATTTAGTAGTAAATGTGTTCCTTAATATAGTTTATTTGGCTGCTAAGAAGTTGGATGTTCCTCTCAGATCCTGAATTCTGGGCTACAGGGGCTTAAAGGAAACTAAGGAGATAATTTAAGCCATCTCATTGTTTAGTCTGAAAGGTACCTCAGTATTCGTCCTAGGATTCTTTCCCACATTTAAAGCTATTTGAGTAAGCCATTTCCTCTTTCCTTACCCCAGCTTCTAACATCTAGTCCAAGAACAGTCTACTTGCATTTATTTTGGCTAGCTTCAGTGGAGATGGAAAACAGCTGGTCAGCCCCACCCCCTAGCCCAGGAACCCACTCATTAAGACAGTGATTCAGACAACTCTTAGCCCCCTCCCACTATCTCCTAATCCTTAACTAGTTCGCACTTAACTGGTTTTAAAGAACTTGCGTTGCCTTTTTTTTTTTTTTTTAACAAATATCAGTATAAAGCAACTGAGGTATATTGGATCACTCAAATAAAACATTTTCTGGGCAGTTTAAAAAACAGTCTTCATTTAAAACAGAAAACAAAACAAAACAAAACAGTCTTCCAAAAAAAATAAAGGTTCCTATTCATAGGTGTACTGAAAATTTAATAAAGTTATTTCTGAAATCAAAATTAGCAAATATTATAAATCAAAATTAGCAACTTTTATCTGTATATGTATGTATGTGTATGTGTGTGTGTGTGTGTGTGTGTGTGTGTGTGTATAGCAGCGGACCTCAACTTCTGAATGCGCCTGGATACCTGTTAAAAATTCTGATTCAGAAACCTGCTGTGGGACCCAGGAGCAAGCATGTGCAACAAGCATCACTCTCCCCTCATACCACCAACTCCTTGATTCTCTTTCAGATGGCACAGAACAAACACAGGGAACACTGTGACAGCAGTTAGATAAGCTAACTTCACTTAGAACCAAACTAATAAAACATCTAAAAATGGCTATAAGGAGAGATTTGAGAATTATCCATGTCCATTCAGTTAGACTATCTCTTAAAACTTATATGCTCAACTGTACTGAGGTTTATATAAGTGTATAATCAGGTTGTAATAACAACCTTGCAAACTCAGTCACAAAAAATAATAATAATAAAAAAAAACAAAAATGGCTCTGGGTAACTTAAATAGAAAATGCATTTGTTAAAAGGCTAGTGCATAGCAGACTGAATTACAGAAAAACTGGAAAACTAGGTTTGAGAAATAGAAATAAGGTATGAAAAGGAAAGCCAAGAATCAACATAGAATAAAGTTAAGAATGATATTGGTAAGGCGGCTGCCATTAATACATTTTGTTGACAAATGCACTCTTCTCTCTCCACCGCTACCACCTAGAATAGGTTTTTTCCATTCTTGTGTCTTGTATTCACTCCTTGGAGTTTCAAAATTCAGGGGAAACAATCCAGTTAATTGAACCCAGACCCTATGATCAAGCCCTGGCTCCTGCCAGAAAATGACATCTTTCTAATATCCAGTCATGTATAATTAAATGTTTTGAAAAGACCACATGGCCCAATAAAGCTACAGACTTTGAATACAAAGCATGTAGAAAATAGTTGTTATATATAGACTTGCAATAGATTCTGCTGGAAAAATTCTTGTCCTTTAGAACAACATTCCTGGAATTCTCTCTCAAAGAATGTGGCAGGCATACCACCTTACTTTCCAAGTAAGCTATATAAGCTTTATATCAATGAGATTACTATTGAGTATTCAGTTATTTTCACCTACATGACGTGTGCATAGGGTTTTAACAGATGTTTAAACATATATGTTTAACATATAGCATATAATATATACATACATCATACTATACATATATATGTATATATATGTATATATATGTAGCAAAGTTTGTTTTCAAATAATTTGTACAAATTTTATTGTGTTGTCTTTTATTGCAGAGTTTAGAGGGTCTTTTTGTATTCTGGAAATGAGTCACTTGTTCAGTATGCATTTTGACAATATTTTATCTCAGTTTGTGTTTATCCCAGTTTTATTTTGTTAATAGTGCCTTTTGAGGATCAGATTTTTATTTTAATTATGTTTAACTTATCATTTGTCTTTTATAGTTGCTTTCTGTGACCAGTCTAATAAATCTTTTTACTTATATTTTCTTCTTGAGTCTTTATAGTGTTAGTATTTATATTTAGGTCTATGATTCATTTCAACTTAAATTTTGTATATATGTATACAAATTTGTATATATGTATACAAATTTGGATATGTTTCCATATCCAAACAGATATCCAGTTATTCCAGCACTACTTATTGAAAATGTTTTTTCCATGGAATTATTTTGACATCAGACTTGAAATGAATGGATCTATATGTATATGTCTATTTCTCAAATTTTATTATGTTTTAGTGACCCATTTTATTTTCTTAAAATAGTGACACATTTTCTTAAATACAACTTTTAGTAATCTTAAAGCTTAATGTAAGTCTTCCTACATACTTTGTTTCTTTAATTTTGTTTTGGCTATGCAATATCACTCGTAAAAGTGAATTTTAGAAAATAAATATAAAATAAATTTTAGAAAAATTTGTCAATTTTAATTTTTAGAAGTTAGGTGAGTTTATGACTGAGAAGGTGTTGAATTCATTGATCAATTTGGGAAGAAACTGACCAAAAAATACCTTAACAGCATTTTGTCTTTGATTACAAGAGCATGGTATATCTTCTCATTCATTCATTCATTCACTCACTCAATTTTTAAATTTAGTTCTGTGCTCAATATGGAACTTGAATGCACAACGCCAAGATCAAGAATCACATGCTCTACTGACTGAGCCAGACAGGCTCCTTTCATTTAAATCTTTGTCTTCCTATAATTATGCCCCTCTCAAAAATTCTTTTACTTCCCATTTGTTTTCTAATATGTATTTGATATATGTTTACTGATGCTTACATCTAGTTTAATTCACTTGTTAGTCTAATAGTAGCTTCGTACCATCTACAAATTTCTATGCAGACAATGGTACCATCTGTATATATAAGAACAGTTATGCTTTTTCCTTTATATTTGTTTCTAATTCTAACATCTGGATAGTATCTAGGTTACCTTCTATCCATTGTTTTTCTCTGGGTTACACATCAGATATTTCTATTTCTTTACAGATCTAGGAGTTTCTCATGTACATAGAACATTTTGAATGATAGATTCTGCTATATATTAGTTATCTCTGAAGAATGCTGGGTTTTGTTGTTGTTCTTGCTCTTTGCTTTTTGTTTTATTTTATTAGGTAACTAAACTGGTTTGGCCTCAAACTCAAAACTTACTGACCCTGCTATGGAAAGCAGCTGAAGTCTTTGCTAATTATCTTTAGACTTGTAGATGTTCCTTCGTACCACTACTGGACTTTATACATACATGTTTACTCAGATATTGGCCAACAATTTGGGCAGAGAGGATACATAAATTGTGAGCCCTGCCCTCACCACGACCATTTCCTCTCCTTGATTTTTTCCCTCACATTCCAGCTTTTCCACAAAGCCCAAACAGTCTGCTAATTTTCCTAGTCAATAGGGATAAGTTTTAATGAGCTTTCTGCTCAAATTTCACCCACCTTACATAAGTTAAACTAGGTGGTACCCTCAGGGAGAGGAGAACCCACACAGACAACAGTAAATTTTATCCAACATGTTTCCTTTCTCAAAGGGTATAATGCCATGCTTGCTTTGGCAGCATATATACAAAATTGGAATGATACAGAAGATTAGCATGGTCCCTGTATAGATACAACACATAAATTTGTGAAGGGTTCCATCTTTTTAATAGATATGCAGAAAAATAAAGAGGAATCCAAGTATATCACTAAAGAAAGCCAACAAATTGTGACAGAAGAGAGTAAGAGAATAAGGAACAAAGGAAAACTATCAAAACAGCCATAAAAAAGTAACAAAATGGCAGTAAATACATACATATCGATAATTACTTTGAAGATAAATGGAATAAATGTTCTAATCAAAAAACATAGGGTGAAGAAATAGGTTAAAAAAAAAAAAAGACCCATCTGTACACTGCCTACAAGAGAGGCATTTCAGACCTAAAGACATATGCAGATTGAAAGTGAAGGGATGGAGAAGAATTTATCATGCAAATGGATGCAAAAAGCAAGCTGGAGTAGCAATACTTGTATCAGAGAAAATAGACTTTAAAACAAAGACTAACAAGAAACAAAGGAGGACATTATATAATCATTCAGGGGACAACCCAACAAGAAAATATAACAATTATATTTCTACACCCAATATGGGAACACTCATATACTTGAAGCAGTAAACAACAATATAAAAGAACCAATTGATAGTAATACAATAAAGGTATGAGAATTCAACATTCCACTTACATCATTAGGTACATTATCCAAACAGAAAATCAATAAGGAAATAGACACTTTGAGTGACACATAGGACCAAATATATTTAACAGATATATTAGGAATTCCATCCTAAAACAGCAGAGTGCATATTTTTTTTAAGTGCACACAAAACATGTGTACTTATTCCACAATATGTGTATTCCACAGTATACCATATAATAGGCCAGAAAACAAGTCTTAACAAATTCAAAAAATATCAAAGTCATTCCATCCATCTTTTCTGACTGCAATGCTATGAAACTAGAATTCAACCACAAGAAAAAATCTGGAAAGACCACAAATACATAGAGGTTAAATAACATGCTACTCAACAATGACCAGGTTAACCAGGAAATCAAAAAATACCTGAAATATGGTCCCAAATATTTGGGATGCAGCAAAAGCTGTCCTAGAGGGAAGTTTGTAGCAATACAGGCAACCTCAAAAACAAAACAATAAAAGCTTCAAATAAACAACCTAAACCTTACATCTAAAAGAGTTAGAAAAAGGACAAATGAAAGACCAAATAAGCAGAACAAAGGCAATAATAAAGACTAGAGCAGAAATAAACAAAATAGAAACTAAAAACAAAATAAAACCAAAACGAAAAACAAAGCAATAGACAGATCAATAAAACCTGGAGCTGGTTCTCTGAAAAGATCAACATAATTGATAAGCCTTTATCCAGATGCATCAAAAAAAAGGAGAGAGAGGATTCAAATAAGGTCAGAAATGAAAGCGTAGAAACAACCAACACCAAAGACATACAAACAATTTTAAGAGAATATTATGAAAAATTTTAAGCCAATAAATTGGACAAGCTAGTAGAAATGGACAAATTCCTAGAAACTTGTAACCTCCCAAAATTCAATGAGGACAAAGTAGAAAACGTGAATGGACCAATTACAACAATTACATTGAATCAGTAATCGAAAATCTTCCAACAAACAAAAGTCCAGGACCAGATGACTTCAGAGGCAAATACCATCGAACATTTAAAGTAGAGTTAATATCTATTCTCTCAAACCATTCCAAAAACTTGCAAAAGAAGGAAAACTTCCAAATTCATTCTATGAGGCCAGCATTACCCTGGCAACAAAATCAGATAAAAACACTATGGAGGCAGAGAGAGAGAAATACAGAGGATTATCCTTGATGAAAATAGATACAATAATCTTCAATAAAATATTAACAAACTGAATCCAACAATAAATTAAAAAAAAATTCATTCACCACGATTAAGTGGGATTTATTCCTGGGATGCAGGTGTGGTTCAATGTTTGCAAATCCATCAATATGATACATAGCCATAAGAGGAAGGGTAAGAACCATACGATTATTTCAACAGAGACAGAAAAAGCATTTGATAAAATATAACATCCATTCATGATAAAAATCATCACCAAAGTAGGTTTAGAGGGAACATACCTCAACATAATAAAGGTCACATATGAAAGACCAACAGTGAGCATCATACTCAATGGTGTAAAACTGAGAGCTTTTCCTTTAAGATCAGGAAAAAGACAAGGAGTTCCATTCTCACCACTATTAATTCAACATCGTACTGAAAGTCCTAGCCACAACAATCAGACAACAAAAAGAAATAAAAGACATCCAAACTGATAGGAAGAAGTAAAACTTACAGTATTTGTAGATGACATGATATAGTGTATGGAAAACCCTAAAGATGGCACCAAAAATAAAAACCTACTAGAACTGGTAATTAAATTCAATAAGGCCAAAGGATACCGAGTCAACACACAATAATCTGTTGCATTTCTAAACACTAAAAACAAAGCAACAGAAAAAGTAATTAAGAAAGCAATCCCATGAACAATTGCACTAAAAAGAATAAAATGCCTAGTAATAAATTTAACTGAAGAGGCAAAATATCTGTACTGTGAAAGCTATAAAGCATTGATGGAAGAAATTAAATATGACACCAAAAAAATGGGAAGATATTCCATGTTCAAGGATTGGAAAAACAAATATAGTTAAAATGTCCATACTACCCAAAGAAGTCCACAGATTTAATGTAATCTTCCTAAAATACCAACAGCATTTTTCACAAAACTAGAACAAATAATCCTAAAGTTAAATCCCTGAGTAGCCAAAAACAATACTGAAAAGCAAAAACAAAAAAACAAAACAAAACAAAACAAAACAAACAGCCTCCACAAAACGGGAGATATCAAAAATCCAGATTTTAAGTTATATGACAAAGATATAGTAATCAAAATAGTTTGGTACTAGCACAAATATAGACACACAGATTGATGGTACAGGATACAAAGCCTAGAAAACAAACCCACAATTACATGGTCAATTAAATTTTGTCAAAAGAGGCAAGAATATGAAAGGGAAAAAGGTTTCTTCAACAAATGGTATCAGGAAAACTGGACATCTACATGCCAAAGAATGAAACTGGATCACTTTCTTACACCATACACAAAAATAAACTCAAAATGGATTAAGGACCTTTGAGGTGTGAAGCCATAAAAACTCTGAAGAGAACACAGGAAGTAATTTCTGACACTGGCCATAGAAAAGTTTTTCTAGATGTCTCCTGAAGCAAGGGAAACAAAAGCAAAAATGAACTATTGGGTCTACATCAAAACAAAAAGCTTCTGCAAAGCAAAGGAAACAGTCAACAGAACTAAAAAGCAAACCACAGAATGGGAGAAGATATCTACAAATGACATATCCAATAAGTGTTAGTATCCAAAATATATTTAAAAAAACTAATACAACTCAACACTGAAAAAAACAAATAATCCAAACAAAATGGGCAGAAGACGGGTACCTTCATGGCTCAGTCAGGTCAGTGTCAGGCTCTTGACTTCAGCTCAGGTCATGAGATCAAGCCCTGTGCCAGGCTCCATACTTGCCAAGGAGTCTGCTTGAGAGTCCCTTTCTTCCTTGTCTTCTGCCCCCACCACACCACACACACACACACACACACACACACACTCTCTCTCTAAAATAATATAAATCTTTAAAAAATGGGCAGAAGACACAAACACACATTTCTCCAAAGAAGACTTCCACATGGCCAACAGATACATGGAAAGACACTCAACATTCCTCATCCTTAGGAGTATGCAAATCAAAACTACACTGGGTGTGGTACATAAACAATGAATGCTGGAACACTGAAAAGAAATAAAATAAAATAAAATAAAATAAAATAAAATAGAAAAAAAAAACCTTCAATGACATATTACTTCATACCTGTGAGAATGTCTAAAATAAAAAACACAGAAAACAACAAGTGTTGCTGAGGATGTAGGAGAAAAAGGAACCCTCTTGCTCTGTTGGTGGGAATGCAAACTGGTGCAGCCACTGGGAAAACAGAATAGAGGTTCCTCAAAATTTTTAAAAATAGTGCTACTCTATGATACAATAATCACACACCATGTAGTAATGAAATACAAGAACACTAATTTGGAAGGATATATGCACCCCGAAGTTATTACAACACTATTTAGAATAGACAAATTATGGAATCGGCCCAAGTGTCCATCCACAGATGAATGAATAAATAGGCACACACACAAGAATATTATTCAGTTTGTAAAAAGAATGAAATCTTGCCATTTGCAACAACACAGATGGGAGCTAAAGAGTATTATGCTAAGCAAAACCCATCAGAGAAAGAGAAATATCATATGATTTTACACAGATGTGGAATTTAAGGAACAAAATATCCAAACAAAGGAAGGAGAGAAAGAGAGACAGACAAACCAAGAAACAGACTCTTAACTATAAAGAACAAACTGATGGTTATCAGAGGGCAAGTGGGCGGTACAATGGGTAAAATAAGTGATGGGGATAAAAGTACACTTACCATGATGAGCACTGAGTAATGAAATGCATAGAACTGGTGAATCACTATATTGGGCACTTGAAACTAATATGTTTCATATATATATATATATATATATATATATATATATATATATAGTTAACTATATGTTAACTATACTAGAATTAAAACTTAAAAACTTAGAAAAAAGAAAAAATGTCATCCTATTTTTATTTTCAGTCATTTTTCACTGTAATAAAAAATGTGTTTATATATACTTCATTTCTATTTTATAATTATTGGCAGCTGATTAAAATACTCTGGTATTACTGAAATCAGAATCCCTTTATACTTTCATATTTGTTTTTTAATAATAGTTTTCTCAAATGTTTCATATTCATTGGTTACTTTTTCATATTTGTAATGAGTTGGAAGGTGGCCCCCCTAAAAGTTATGTCCACTTACAATTCATGACCTTATTTGGAGAAATGGTCTCTGCAGAAGTAATTAAGGATTTTGAGATAATCATTCTGGATTATCCAGGTAGGCCCTAACTACAGCAAATGAAGTGCTTATTGTAAAAAAGAAACAAACAACAAAACGGAAAGGGAAACTTGAGACATAGGGAAGAGGAATAAATCATGCAGAGTTGGAGATAGGTATGTGGGTTAAACAGCCCACAAGTCAATGAACACCTGAAGCCACCCCAAGTTGCAGGAATCAAGGAAAGATTCTCTTCTAGAGCCTTTGAAGGGAGCACAGATGTAATGTTATTTTGATTTCAGATTTCTGGCCTCTAGTCCTGTGAGAAAATAAATTTCTACTCTTATAAGCCACTCAATTTAAGGTTATTTGTTACAACCTTCCTAGAAAAAGGTACAGTCAAGTTTCTGCACCTGTAACAAAATACCATAAACTGAGAGTCTTATAACCAACAAAAAATTATTTCTCATAGTCTCAGAACTTGAAACTCCAAAGTCCAGGGTGCCATCATGGTTGGGTTTTGGTGAGAGTCCATCCTTTTCCATGTTGCAAACTTCACGCTGTATTCTCACATAGTATACGGGGCAACAGAGTTCTCTAGAGTCTCTTTTACAAGGGAATTAATTCCATTTATCTGAGATCCCCACCATAACCTGATCATTCCCCAAACCTCACCACCTAATGCCATCACAATGGGAGGTTAGGATTTTAACATATAAATTTGGGGGGGAATAAACATTCATTCAATTGCAGAAACTAATACAATATTTAAAAATGAGTAATAGAAAGTTAAGTACAGGATCTGTACGAAAAGTGGCAGGTTTTGACTGGGGTATATTACAGTTGGTTGAGTCATTATTCAGTGACATTCAATTGCCAGAAAGGGAGAAGGCTGTTGCCATTATCTTCACCAACTATTCTAGTTTCTCTAAGATTTTTTTAATCTTAATTATCTAGATCAGAATACTAAATATCCTGAAGAGAAATGACTATCTCGAGATTCAGCCTACAAGCGCATAAATTGTGCATGATTATCTTTTTTATTATGGTGCATTTTTCAGTCTTTTTCATGTATCATTGTACGTCACTTTAAGTAACTAAAGATGCACATAACAATCTAGAATTCAAGATTTATAACAGTTCCTTTTCCTACCCCCTTTTGTTCTCATTTTAAGGTGTCTTGAAAAGGAACTGATTTAAATAAGGCCATTTTACCATCTTAGGGGGAAATACTGTAGATATTTAAGTGTACATTCAGAAACGTTTGCTTCATTTTATGGATGAGAGAACTGAGATCCAGAGGCTTTAAAGTAACTTACTCAAACATACATAACCAGTCAGTGGCAATTCCAGATCCCTAATGCATATTTGATTGCACCATTCTTAGAAATTCTTCGCTTCACATTTTTTCAGCAAATAGTTGAGTACCAAATATTGGCTAGTCAATAAATACAAATACATAACATTTTTCAGGTTACATGAAGAAAAAGAGGGCAAATGATAAGGTGTCTCTCTCCCTTCAAAGTATCTACAGTTAAATAGTGGTATATGTGGATATTAGAAAATGTCTAATTTCTATAGAAATTGATTTGTACACATTTCATGTCATAATTGACTGTCCTGGAATATGTGTTTTGTATGAGTAGTAGTAATATACCACAGAAAAGAATGACAAAATAAACCCTCAAGTATTTGTCATTTGTTGGCAAGAACAAAAAGATTTTCTCTGTGTTTTCTACCTACTGGTTTTGTGTTCTAAGAGCCAGATACAACCACCCGGCTATTCCTGACAGCCTGAATCTGTCTGCACTGTATCTGAATTTATTACTCACCATTTGTTATATTGCTAATAAAAACAGTATAAAATACTATCTTGTCACATTAAATCTGAAACAGAAATCTTGTTATATTTCAAGAAATGATTTAATATTTTATTACCTAAAATACTGGTGTGGAATGATGGTTACCACCATTTCTGTGAGCTGCTCACTAAATATTGATTGGGGTAAAAGTTGCAACATTAACTGCATGGGCAAAGCTTTTCAACTTATAAACACTGAGTGTTTAGGTGCCTTGTGACTAAATCAACAGAGTACAGCCAAGGATCAGGATCCCACATATTTCCAAGTCATATAGCAACGCTTCCAGCTATCCATAGTATTTTAAGTTATTAATGTAATGAACCATCTTAAAAAGTTTTAAAAAAAAAGGAAAAGCAGAATGGAAATAAAGAAATCATATCCCTCACCATGTCTTTAAAACTTATATTAAAATGGCAATACTATAGTAATCCAGTTCAGAGAGAAAATAAAGCTGTTATACTAAGCCATTAAATAACTGGTTTTTGTTCTTTAGATTATCTGTAATTGAGATCAAATGTTAAAAGGTTTTATCTAGAACCGGCCTGTGGTATTTTCTCTGTGTCAAAAAGTAAAGAAATCCTTATAACTAAAAATCCTAAAGTATTATTGAAAGACTGATCTTCATTTTCCCATAATATTGTTATCAATATTCCAAAATATATTAAGATAAAACACCAAGTTTGTTAGTCCTTCTTAAAATACACGGAATCGAGTTTCAAAGTGAATGACTTTCACAGTTTGACTGTTTTCCTATCCCATCTCTCTTTAGGCTTTCTTGTGGCAGGAAAGAAGTGATTGTTCTATAATATTCAAGCATTCTAATAAATTAAATGGAAAAACCATGCTTCCTCTACCCCCCTTTTAGCTTAAGTTAAATGTGCGTGTGTGTGTGTGTGTGTGTATTTTTGGATGCAATTATTACCAACAATACAGAAAGCCTCCAGAAATAAAAATTAGTCATGATTTTCAGAAAATACCTTTAAAAAGTTCATTTTATCAGGGAGAGAAAAGCATTTCCAGGTAAATTCAATTCCCTATGCTCACCTGTGATTTATCCATGTACTTATTTTTTTTTCTTTCTAAATGTTTATTTTACCTTCCTTATGCCAATTTCCTGTTCAACACCCTAAGGTTCTTAAGCCATTTATTAAGAAATTAGAAAATTACAACAACAAAAAAAAATGTTAAGCATTACCATCCCAATTTTTATCCTGGGCCAAAATCTCCCATAGTGATATTATTATTTTGAAAAAATGAGAAAGGATGAAAGAAGGAAAGAAAAAAATGAAGGAAGGGACTAATAAGATCTACAATTTCCAGTGAGAATGAGGGACATTACTTTTCAGAATATTGCATAAAAATTCCTGTGTTAAAAGGAGTAAAGAAAAATCAACTGACACTATTTCCCCACAAGATTTAGGTTACCTCATCTAAAACACTCTTAGTGATTATTCCTAACACTGGAACAGAGAACAGAATGACTTGAGTAGTAGGTTGTTAGTTATTAGTAGTACAGGACAAAGTGGCTTTCAGATTCTTTTGTAATGCTGTTAATAAAGAATCTGCTTCTGGGGCGCCTGGGTGGCTCAGTGGGTTAAAGCCTCTGCCTTCGGCTCAGGTCATGATCCCAGGGTCCTGGGATCGAGCCCCACATCGGGCTCTCTGCTCTAAGGGGAGTCTGCTTCCTCCTCTCTCTCTGCCTGCCTCTCTGCCTACTTGTGATCTCTGTTGGTCAAATAGATAAATAAAATCTTTAAAAAAAGAAAAATCTCCTTCTAAATTCTTAAGTCTGTGTTTGTGTGTGTGTAGTTTATATGCCTGTTTCAAATGGCCTACTCTCTGCCAAGAAGGGAATATAAGAGTAATATCCGGTACATCTGAATCACTATGGACTTAGAAGCTGATATATTCACAAAGGTACATTAAGGAATGCACCTTGTTAAAGCTTACAATCAGGTATAGAGCTAGGAGGCAGAGACTTTGTCTTTAGAGAGGGCATAGTTGTTCCCCCATCTCTACCCTCAGCCGCACTTTACAAGAGAAATGATCATGTTTTACTCTAGTCCTTACTCTTGCTTTTTCCTAACAAGGTAAAAGCAGGTTTCTTCCCACAAGTTTATAGAAACTACACAGGTGAGGATTAGATCCAACCTGCATAGGCCACTAACTAAACTAACCAAACAGTTGGCCACCCCAAGATCACCTGCAAAACAGCAACCTTCTATTTTCATTGTATTTTAGTTGCCAAATTTGACTTTGCCTCAAATCAAAGCTCTTCTCCTAGAGTGCAGATTATGGCTCAACCTGCTGACCAGGTTTGTCAGTGACATGTGTGTTTTTGTACTTGAGGTTTTCAGATTGTGTGACTGAGATACCCAAAATGGAGTAGTCAAGAAATTTTGAACCTCTGTTCAACTCTGTTTCTGAGCCATGAAGTCTTAAACACTTCCAACAGGCTTCTGCATAGCAAGAATTCCTTATAACACTGCTGTGACAAATCTCACACCCGCGTTGTAGGCACTTAACTTAAAGACCTCCATTCCTCCTGCTCCCCACTTCAGTAAATTGTTAAAAATGAGAAATCATTTCTTCTTAAAGATCTTTAAAAATGATCTGGAGAAAACATGGGCTTTGAAGGCAGACAACTGTGGGAAAAATTTCAAGTCCTGCCCTTATCAGTTCAGGGATTTTGAGGGACACATTTGATTTTTGTGGTTCTCAAATTCCTTACCTGTATAATAACTATAAAATAACAGGAGATTCATTTCCAGATTGTTGTGAAGGCTTATGAAATATTATAGGAGAGGAGGCCAGATACTGTGTCATATTACCCTTTGCTGCTTGCAGGATCTGAGTCAGACCCAAGAGTTCTTATTTTTACCAGACAGATCGGTGTCCACCAAATACTCCATCTACAAGCAATAGATCAATCATTAATTTCTACTTCACATCAAGACCACCAAAATTAGCCTCTGAGTGAGCAATAGCTTTTTAAACCAAAAAGCCTCACTTAACAAATGGGGCAATTCAGTATCTCAATTCCCGTATCTCAATACCTCAACCTTGGATGGTCTCCCTCCAAATTGAAGGATAACAAAGATAAACTTTTCTTTACTCAGAACAGCCTACTTTGTTTGATTCTCCAAAGAATCCCTTAAGAACAAGTAAAATTTACCTAATGTTACATTAGATTTTAAAGTGTGACTCTGAATTCAGGAGGCAACTTAAAACTCTTTTCTCATATTAAAAACTGTATTTTCCCTTAAAATCAAAGAGCTGTTCCCTGATAGTAGTAAAAAGGTCAAGTTTGGGGCAAAATGATTTCCATAAACCAAAATATCAAAGTTTTCATGCCTATCCTTATACCAAAACACTTAGAAATAAAGAGTTAAATGGTGTAACTCTCATATTGGTAATCCTTTCAATTGTCTCTTTTTCTAGAGCAGTAGTTCTTAAAATGTAGTAAGAAAAAGCTTAGTGGTCCCTAAAAGCTGATGAGCAGTCCAAGACAAGTTTCCTTTTCTGATCACATCCTGTGTAAGAATGAATTTTCTTTTATTCTTCATCTAAAACAACATGTCACACCAGAATAATGCAGAAACAGATATGAAAATTTAGCTGTTTTCTAGTAAGTCAGACACTAAAGAACCTGCAAAATGTCAAAACAATGCCACACCTCTTGCTAATTTTTGACTTTGAAAAATAAGACTTTTTCATTTAAAAATGTGTTATTTGGGGCACCTGAGTGGCTCAGGGGTTAAGCGTCTGCCTTTAGCTCTGGTCATGATCCCGGGATCCTGGGATTGAGTCCTGCATGAGGCTCCCTGCTCAGTGGGGAGCCTGCTTCTCCTACTCTTATTACCCCCACTTGTGTTCCTTCTCTCCCTCTCTCTCTCTCTCTCTCTGCCAAATAAATAAAATCTTTTTTTTAAATGTGTTATTTATATTAACAGATAATAGGTTTCTTATAGCTATTTATAAATAAAAGCCCATTTTTTAAATATCTGATTTAATCTCTAATTTATTATCAATGTATTGTTTAAAAAAAAAAACCTATGTGGAATTTAAAAAACAAAACAGATGAACAAAGGGAAAGTACGGAAAAATAAATTAAGATGAAAATAGAAAGGGAGGCAAACTGTAAGAGACCCTTAACAACAGGAAAACAAACTGCTGGAGGGGAGGTGGGCATGTGGGGAAAATTGGGTGATGGATATTTGGGAGGGTACTTGATGTAGTAAGAACCGGGTATTATATGCAACTGATCAATCACTAAATTCTACCCCTGAAATATACAATATATGTTAACTAAATAGAATTTAAATAAGAATTGAAAAAAGAAAGAAAGAAAGAAAAGAAAACCACAGGCTCAAATGGCATCAGTCAGGTTGAATCCCCAAACTGGGACTTACTACTTAATCCAATTACAGTTTCAACCCCTCCCAGAAATGTACTTTTAACTGGTCAGTGAGGAATTTCCTGGTAAATGTCAATGAAATAATCTGCCCCAGGGGCCTTCTCCAACCCCCAAAGAAAGTTGAGGTAATCAGCATAATACCCCCGCCCCCTTTCTTCCTTGTAGGGGAAAGTAATCTTGTCTTAAACAATCTTTTCTTTTTTTTTTTTTAAGATTTTATTTATTTATTTGACACAGAGAGAGAGGTCACATGTAGGCAGAGAGGCAGGCAGAGAGGGAGAAGCAAAAGCAAAAGAGAGGGAGAAGCAAAAGCAGAGAGCCCAGTACAGGCCTCCATCCCAGGCCTCTGAGATCATGACCTGAGTGGAAAGCAGAGCCTTAACCCACTGAGCCACCCAGGCTCCCAACAATCTTTTTTGCTAACAACTTTCATACCATCCCCCCCTTCCTATAAAAATCTTACATTTTGTACTACTCAGAATCCCCCTCTACTTGCTAGGTGGGTTGCTGCCTGGTTCCTGAATTGTTTAGTGACGGCAATTAGATCTTTGAATTTGCTCAGTTTCAATTTTGTATTTTCACAGTATACATAATACATTCACATAAGCATGCTTGGAGTACTCAATAATTTAAGTATCTAAAGGAATCCAGAGTAAAAAGTGAGAGTTCCCAAATTCAAACAATCTGATGCCTACACTCAATCTTTCCCATATTACTTCTGCCAAAGGCCCACATATTAAGGCAAATATAATCAAAATAGCAGGAACACCACATAGATATACAGAAATTTGTAGTTTTAAACTATTTCTATAAGCATTATCTTATTAAAACATAGCCTTGTCTTTCAGATGAACAGTTGCCATTTGTAATTATTTTGAAGACAGTAATGGTGACTTCGATTCAAAATGGCTGGACCACCAAATGATAGGTAGCAGTGTTGAAATGAAAGATAAGATCCATTTACTTTTAAAGGATAAAACCTCCAATTAAGGCTAAAACTCAATCATAAGTCAAACCACACAAATGTTCCTCATTCCACTCCCAAAACTAGTTAAACTTTTATCAACAAAGGCAAGCCTCTGAGAAATCGACTATCTTGTTCTTAGTGTAAGGTATTAAAATATACTTTTAGAAAGATTAAAATAATCCCAATCTTTAGCAGCAACTCTTAATGGGCTTTGCCATAAAGTTTATGATGCAATTTATTCCTGCTTGTGGAAAAATGTCTAACCTCCGTCCTTGTACCTCCATATTGTATCTTAGTTGGAGGCATAACAAATTGGTAGCAGCTACATACTTGTTGCTTAAATTGGTTTTTTGATCTTAACATTCATGACAAACTATTACTTGGTTTTAGCATCCCACAGAGTCCTAGATATCTTGAATATTAATTCACAGAGTCACCTCAGATTTTACTTCTTGGTGGTATAAATACCTAATTATGTAAGGCAACTTCTAGAGAATATAGCTCTTCTATTTTTGAGCAAATTTAATGTATTTACCAGTAACATGATTCTCCTGAGGATCTATTATTTGTGGGAGATAAAGGGTAATATGATTTTGCTGCTCCATAATATAATGATAATTATAAATAGTCTACCATGGGCATTACTTTATGTCTGCTTTTCCCAAAGAACTTCTACATTTTAAATGTTAACATGACTTATTTCATACATATAGAACATATAATACGTATATATTACGTATGTAATACATGTATGTATCACATATAATACATCTGTAAATATGTATGCAAATTCTGTAAATACATATGCAAATGTATTATAAATAATACATATACATTTGTATATATAAAATGTTTTACAAATATGCAATGTTTCACAATTATATTAACACCATCCCAATGGGACTGGCATTCCAAGGAACAGACTTTGGAAAATAATGAATAGCATATTGTCATCCTGAATTTTGATCTATGTATTAAAGACAGATTATGGTACTTTTCACATTGTTCCAACTAATAACTATAAATTTCCAATATTAATATGAAATAAGTACAAGAGGCTTCTTAATCCAGTGAATCATACTGTTTTACTACGGGTTTTTGTTTTTTGGCTTTTGTTTTGTTTTGTCTTCATTAACCTCTTTTGATTTCTTCAAGCCTGGCCTGGCTCCTCTCAATAATCTCTTTTTTCCGTGTTCTTTAATCAGGTAAATAAAAATTTTGATCATATTTCTCAAAACATACCAAAATATGGTTAAAACAACTGGATAATTGAATAGATGAGACTGGTCTATGGACCCTGCATTATTATCCTTATTTTTCCATGCTATGTCTAATCCAACATGAGAAGCCACTCCTCATGGATTCTATTTCTAGCACATTTCCCTCAACAGTCCACTTCTTTCGACTGCAATGCTACAAGGCTATTAAATCCCACCATCATCTATGCCCGTTGCACCAGTCTCCTACTTCTTTGCTTATGGTTATAGCTCCCAAAAAATTTTCCAAAAATTATCTCATTGTTTAAAACACTTTAATCATTAACAAACTTCTTAATCTGACTTAAAATTATCTTTCTGGTGCTTATTTTTTTTTCCCTCAATGTCTACCTCTCCCCCTTCATCCATTTGTCCCATTGCTTGGATTTTATATTCCTCCAAGCTAGTTTTTAAAATTTTGCCATAAGATCTTTGTGCTAGCTTCTCACTTTGCATGATGCACTTTCTTAGTGATCCCCACTTAATCTATTTGCCTAGAATTTTCTAATATCTGGTATTACTTTTGTTTTTTTGGTAAAATTTCATTTCTTCTCACTAAAATATAATCTCATTAAATGTTATGTTGTTCTTTGCCATCTAGACTATTTTCTGATACATAGTGAGAAATATTCACACAATTAATGTTTAATGAATAATTAAAAAACCAAATAACTATAAATCAATTAGCTTGATTACACAGGAAAGAAATTCTTAACAGATTTATTCCTATTTAGGCATTTTTAGCATTCTGGCTAATGAAACAAAAGATTTCCCAACTTAGAATTTTTTGTTTCTGCCAGGACTAAGATTTGCTTTAAAGGGGAAGAAGGACATTTTTCTATTACAGTGTAATTTTAACTGTAATACAATTCTGAACAATTATCACAAGAGCCACATTGAGCTGAGCAATATGAAATGATTTAGCTTATAGCCACAGAAAGTATTCTCTGTATCTTCCAATTAAGGAATGGGGGAAAATGTCCTCTTCTTTTCAACAAAAACTATTTTTAAATGAATCATCATGTCTAAATTATACTATAATAAAGTAGTATTTTAAGAATAGCTTTGTCAAATTGAACACAGTAGTGATGATCTCCTCTATATCACTATGTCAATGATACTGGTAGATACTGATATATAATTATTTGAATCAAACTTTTGAAACAAGCATCTTTTAGTAATTTTTCAATATTGCTATTTCACATTGAGTACCAGATGTCAGAAGAGTTGAAAACATGTTTATTTTGGTCTCTTGGTCCTTCAAGATTTTTATGACTCAATACCATCCTCATCTCGCATGGATATGTATTTAGCCTCATTGAGTGAACAGGCTTTGAGGAGCAGCAATCTGCATACTTCTAAAAGAAATGATTTAGCCACCTGCACTTTTGGAGAATTGTAAAAAAAAAAATTAAGAAAAAGCTACAGAAGACTTTCTAAGGCAGGAAATATCAATAAATAATATTTTAAGGATTTTGGATCTCTGAGGAATATGGAGCCTCATTAAGGTGCAAGTTCCTAAATTTAAAGAGAAACAGACATGAAGTGAACTTGATGATTCACAAATCTGGAAGAAAATAAGTTAGCAAAGTTTAATGTGACTGCTATTTCAGAAAAAATGACACAATACCCTTTGCAATTTCCAAACAACATGTTCAAATTAGCTTACGCTGCCAATATTCCTTCCTGTCTCTTTTTCTCCCAAAACAGCCTACTCCTCCCTCTCTTTGAAGTCTCAACACACATTAGCTATTAGAGGCTTTGGACGATCTTTGTAAAGAAATTTAACTTTGTTCCACTCATGTTTGCTTTGTCATGTCTCCTGGAAGCACATTTATGCAATATGCAATCTGAGAAACTAGCATCTATATGATAAGATTTGGTTAACTGGAAATTCTTAGAATGTGAGGAAGAGTAGGCCTCAGTTTGGGAGTTACTTCTTCAAAGCCATCAGATTAAAATTACACAAAACATACAGATTTCACAGAGCTAATGAGAACTAACTTTGAGGAACTTACTCTAAAGTCTCTCTTGAGCTACAGATTAAGTTACAAATTTGTTCTCCTTTTCCTAGTAAAGCTTAAGAATTTTCATTTGATATTTCTTGCTTTAAACCTCAAGAAACTATGAGATGGACTGTAGGTATATAAAATCAATTGGGGAAGAATGAATTCAGCTCAGGTTTACTTTATTGTAGAAGAAATCCAAAGATACCTTCAAATTTACACTTCTTATAACTTTTAATTTTAATAAATGATTTCCAATAGCTCAAAAGCTTCTCAGAAATACTTCTACTTCTATAAATATTAATGAAAACATATTTTAATATGGTTATTTGATAAGTATTTCTAGAGATTTGTCTTTCTATCGTATTTAAGATTTTTATCCTTCTCGATTTGTATCTATTCTAAGTAACTAACGCTATTAGCAACTTTACTCTTCTAAATAAGAGAATTTATTCAAATTATGCTGACAATACCCTTAAAAGTCTAATTAATGGGGCACCTGAGTGGCTCAGTGGGTTAAGCCTCTGCCTTTGGCTCAGGTCAAGATCTCAGGTCCTGGGATCCAACCCCGCATCAGGTTCTCTGCTCAGCGGAAGCCTGATTATCCCTCTTTCTCTGCCTGTTTCTCTGCCTACTTGTGATCTCTGTCAAATAAATAAATAAAATATTTTTTAAAAAGTCTAATTAGCTAATTACATTACAAGATATATAATTGGTAAAATGCTAATTTCAAAAAAAGGTAACATATTGACTATTCATTATAATATGTATAATTATGTATAATTGCATATACTTGGTAAAAGAGTAGCCTTCAAGCTTTACTAATTTTAATGTGATCTTATTCTCCATAATTACCTAGACCAATATTGGTTAACCCCATGGCCTAATGCAGGAGTTTGTAGATACCAGTTAAAGAGAATAAGGATGGTGGTTTTATGGTACAATTTTGAACATACTCTAATTTTTTTTAGATTATTTATTTATTTATTTATTTGTCAGAGAGAGAGAGAGAGCGAGCACGCACAAGCAGGCAGAGTGGCAGGCAGAGGCAGAGAGAGAAGCAGACTCCCTGCTGAGCAAGGAGCCCGATGTGAGACTCAATCCCAGGATCCTGGGTCGTGACCTGAGCCGAAGGCATCGGCTTAACCGACTAAGCCACCCAGGCGTCCCCGTACTCTAATTTTTACATGTAGATATATTATGATGTATAAGTCATTTTCAGACTTCATTACTTTACTATTACTGATAAATTACTTGAAGGAGACCACTAGCTGATTTTAGTAAAGAAGTATGACAAAATTCTATGGCTCAGATTCATTAGTTTAGGATAGTGGGTCTAAAAGTTTTTTAATAGAGTTAGAAAGGTAGGAAAATCTCACTGAAATGAGATAATAAACTAAGCAATTTGCGGGAGGGGATAATATACTTACCATTATTTACCTCAGGAATAGGCTTGTAATGATTCTCATTTGAACAGCATACATACCATACTTTTTATCACTAGTTTTCTTTTTTTTTTTTAAAGATTTTATTTATTTATTTGACAGAGAGATCACAAGCAGGCAGAGAGGCAGGCAGAGAGAGAGGAGGAAGCAGGCTCCCCGCTGAGCAGAGAGCCCGATGCGGGGCTTGATCCCAGGACTCCGAGATCATGACCTGAGCCGAAGGCAGCGGCTTAACCCACTGAGCCACCCAGGCGCCCCTTATCACTAGTTTTCAAAGTGTTGTCCTTGGACAACATAAAATAAAATCTGTTCAGAATATTTATGTTATAAATTGGTTAAAAATCCAAGCTCTACATTTACTGATTGACCTAGGATAAATATTTAAGAATAAAATTCTTACTGCAATTAATAAGGAAAGTCTGGAAGATAACCTCTAGTTATGATAATATAACATAAGAAAATTACTACATGTTAGTAGTTCCCAAAGAGAGTATTTGCTCAATCCAACAAACCAAATGGATGATGAGAATATAAATCTACAATAATTTTTAATTGTTTGTAAGATTAACAGTTGTTGAAACTAGAACATACTTGAAATAGTTCTTGTGATGTAATGATAGAAGTTCTCCATGCAAGTTGTAAAAAGTCCAATTATCCATAAATACATATGTGTAGTAGGACCTTTATTATGGAGCCAAACACTTATTGTTTGTAGTGAGACTGTGCTGAAATACTTGGGAGTTACAAAAAAAAGTTTACCAAATTTATAGTTTAGTTTAGCATAGCAAATATCAGCAGTCCTTATTTAGCTGGCTTTAATAAGTACCCATTTATCAGACATGAACTTAAAAGTCTAAGAGATTGCAATAAATTTCCATTAAGAGACAAAGAGTGTTCTGTATTTTGTAACAGTTCTTGGTCAATGAACTTAGTACAAGTTTACTACTATTTAATAAAAGTCCTCCAGTCACTACTTTGATAAGCAGTTCTTGAGAAATCATCCTAGTCCTTAAACTCTAAATTTTCCATTTTGTCCAGTGATGATAATATTGGTAGCTAAATCTATCTAACGAGAGTTGTATTCAACAAAACCAGAGTTGATATGAAAATAAAAGTTGATGGGTAATTATCATAATAAGTGATGAGTCTATTTAAGTCATTTACTTGGTTCGAAATAGATCTACTGATCACATTTAGTTTTAATAAAACAGAACTATCTTTATGTTTACCTTTTTTCAAGTTTTATTTGAGAGACAGTACATATGCCCAAGAGTGGGAGGAGGGGTAGAGGGAGAGAATCTCAAGCAGATTCCCCACTGAATACAAAGCCCAATATAGATAGGGCTTGATCCCATGATCTGACATCATGACATTGATGACATGACATTGACATCATGACCTGAGCTGAAATCACCAATTTGGCATTTAATTGACTGGACCACCCAGGTGCCCCTCTTTGTGTTTGCTTTTCATTTCTTTATTCATTCAACCAATTGTATTAGGCACCTACTACATACAAAGTATTCTGCTTATTACAGGAAAAGAGGCCAAAGATAAAATCATTAATCCTTTGGAATTAACTATCTGGTAGGGGGATACAAATAATGAAATAATACAAAATAATCATAAAATTAAAAATCATGATAAACACTAAAAAAAAAAAGTCACATGACACTATGAACACATTTCCCACGGGAGACTAAAGTTATAAAACTTGAGATGTGAAAGGCAAATGAAAGCTAACTTATGTAGTAATGGAGGTAATGAAGAGTGGGGGTAAATAGAGTATCACTGAGCAGTGAATAATTATGTGACTATTCCTAAAATGTCCAAATTGACTAAGTTATGATACACTTTTCTTCAGATCAAATGATGAAATTAATTACCTGAGAGCGAACTAGGAAGTTTTAAAATAATAAAATCACGTTTTTAATACCTCCATTAGTTAACCTTTTCTTTCAGTGTCCAGGCTGAAAAGACAAATGTATGTTTAATAGAAGAATATCACTATTCAAATAATATTAACCCTGGATGAAATATGCCATTAGAATATCAACTAATTAAATCATCATAGACAGAAGCAAACTTTTTATGCTATGGTATTACTTTAAATTGATAGCTAAGTAAAATTCCAGAATTTCTGTAGCTAAAGTACAGAGTATTAAAGAACTTACATGATCATTTGGATGGGAATGTTCTCTCAATATGCATTTATTTTAATTCAACTGTCCAGGTTTGATAAATAAGAAATTACTTTAAAACCAATGCCATTTATATTTGTCATCCTATTTGAACAGTCAGCACATGGAACCTCTTTTTTGGACATTTCCCCACCGAATGAGGGAAATTCTCACCTCAGAAGCTGAAAGTGTAGATACACAATCTCTTGGCTTTTTGTCAGTTTGGTTGAGGCCTGTCACTGAAGTTTCTCAAATCTCAGGCCTCAGGTGATGCCACAGCAACATGAGAAGCCTAAGAATTATATTCATATATCCTGTTTTACCTGAGACAGCCCTGGTTCATGTCTATTGCCCTGTTTAATTACTATTAGTAACCTCTTATTCTTGAGAGTCCCAGTATGGGCAATAGATAATATGGTCCCTTTAATCATATGCAATATTCTTCAGTGGTAGTAGGTACAGCAGAACTAAATTCAGAGCTGAGCAATAGCAGTGAGCTGCGGGGTAGTTTCCGATGTCCATTGTTAAGGGTACAGGCTGTTGCTTTTAGTAGTTGATGGTGAAGCAGGGCTTTCTATAGTGGGCCAGTTCTTGGGATTAAATGTCTATACATCTAGTCCTGGCCACACAATCCCCTACAAAAGTAAACTACACAATATATATTCCTTTTTTTTTTTCTTTCCTATTTTTCTTTCCCATTTCAAGTTCACTTGGGATTCTTTCGGTACAAATTCTGCTGCCTATTAAAAACCCTGGACGGACTATTCAGAAACCAAATATTTTCTTCTCTCTTAAAATGTGGGTAACTTGCTTTTTCTCTTAACCATTTAGTCTTATTCTCTAATTATGGATCCCCAAGAACAAGATGTTTCAATACTTTGTAACATAGTAAAATCTGTAGTCTTTTTGAATGTAATACATTCTTCTTTAAAAAAAAAAAAAAAAACTATTTGGGGGCTCCTGGATGGCTCAGTGGGTTAAAGACTCTGCCTTTGGCTTGGGTCGTGGTCTCAGGGTTCTGGGATCAAGCCCCACATGGGGCTCTCTGCTCAGCAGGGAGCCTGCTTCCTCCTCTCTCTCTGCCTGTCTCTGTGCCTATTTGTGACCTCTGTCTGTCAAATAGATAAATACAATCTTAAAAAAAACCTATTTGATTTACTTTGCAACATTCTATCATAATTTTAATTTTAATAATCTTAAATTAAAAATATTTTTGACACATTACTGTAACTATTGCTACTTATAATAATCCAAGGGAAAATGTCTGAGACATCACAAATATTTTTATACATATAAATTTCATTTAACATTTATTGCTATAATCATCTTGGTAATAGATAATACATTAAGATAATTATGATAATGATGAGAAAAATACCTATAAAATAATAGATACTAAGGATTAAAAACATATTTACTATTTTTCAATATTTAATTTTGTTCACAAAATCCAAAGATTGAGTTCCTTTGAAATACAAACTTTTTTTTTTTTTCCCGGCTGAAAGGTCTATGTAATTAAATTCCAAAATAATCAGAAGACGAATTATGGTTTCAACTTAGTGATTATGAAAAATCATTTTAACATATTGCAACTTTAAACAATGATTTAATCAGGATTGTATCTTTTGGTAAATCTGCACTTGGTAATGTCATGTAGGTAACCTGAAATTGGCCATGGTGGGAAGATATAGACCATGGAAATGAGCAAACCTATAAATATGGCTTTCATCTCACTCCCTTCCTCACTGGAAAGCTGGTTGCTACACAGTAGCCAGCACACCCCTGATTTAAATTCCTATAGGAGGTACTGCTCTTTTTGTAACACGAATAAAGATACAGCATATATTTTGACCTAATAAAATTAATTTCTGTCCCGTATATATGACATTGTCATTACAAGACAATGTTCCCGCTTCAAAACTAGGCATACAATTAAATTATGAAATAATAAAGACATCACAAAAAATGCATTTGCAACAAAGACTAGATGAATGAAGTTCCAGAAAGTAGAGAGCATTTCAGACCTTACTTCTAGAACCTGGTCCTGAAGGAAAGAAAAACCAACCAAACCCTAGCTGCATGAAGGTAGAGTTGCAGTTAGGCATTTTTTGAATAGCAAAATATGCTGGACAATTAGGACTAAAATTTCTAAAAGAAGTAAATCTTTTACAGTCACAACTTCTTAGGAAACAAATATTTTTGGGTTTAGAGATAAGTTTCAAGTATATAGTAGTCTCATTCTCAAGGTATTTGCCAGATTTGAAGTTTGTTGGTGGTGTGGGCTGAAGAATGATGATGAGAACAAAATTCATTTTCCAGTACCCTTTTAAGGCTGAGGAAAAGCCACCATTGGGCTTAATATTGAAAGTTCCAAAGGATGCATTTTAGGATTAAAAATGAACATAGAAAGACCAAGACTTACTCAAACAGCAAAATATCTTCAACTGCATCAGCCACTAAGTGGAGTGAAATGATCTGTCCCTCACCCTAACTTGCTGATAGAGAACATAAGAAAAATTTTTCTAGTTTAAAGATAAGATAGATCATCTGAAGCCCATGGTTAATTTTTATGCAACTTCCAGAATATAACTAAGAATTCCCATAAATGTGAAAAGTAAAGAAAAGTTGACATTTATTCAAGTAAAAAAAAACAAAACCAGAATAGAAACAGACACATTAGATGTCTGAGATACTAAAGATGCAGCAAAGGATTTTGAAATATCCATCTATGTGTTAAATAAAGCATAGGAAAAGATAGACAAGATAGAAGAAAAAATAGCATAAATGGAAAATAGGAATCTATAAAGAAAGATAAAATGGTCACCCCAGCATTGAAAAACACAGTATCTGTATTAAGAACTCAATGGTTGAGTATCAAACTAGGTAAAAATGAACAAAAGATTACTGAACCTGAAGGGAAATTAAAAGAAAACAATCAAATACAGATTAATGAGGTAGAACAAACAATGAAGAAGTAACACAAGAAAGTATCCAAAAGCTGATATATCAATTTACATATTCAAGAATCTCAGCAACCACAGCAGAATATAAAGAAAACCATAATTACACATATAATAGTTAAACTGCTAAAAAATAAAGATAAAAGGAAGAATCTTAAAAAAAAAAAAAAAATACAAGGAAAAATCCCTTTCTTTCCAATGGGGAAAAAGACAGAAAAAAAGAGAGACTGATTTTATCTGACTTGTCACTGGAAATCATGATGCTTAGAACTGAATGGGGTAAATTTTTATAGTGTCAAAATAAAAAGTAACTGCTAGTGCTGAATTTACTACTCAAAATAAACAAACGAACAAACAAACAAAAAACCTTGAAAATTAACGTTGAAATTAAGCCATAAACTAATTTTCAGAGAAACTGAGGAAGGTTGTTTTCATCAGGCCTACAATAAAAGAAAAATAAATAAAACCAAAATGTACTTTGAAAACTTATATGCAAATAATGAGTCAAGGAACACTACATCAATCTGAAGGGGCACATGCACCAGAATGTATATAGCAGTGATGTCCACAATAGCCAAACTATGGAAAGAAGCTATATGTCCATCAACAGATGAAAGGATAAAGAAAATATAATACATTATATTTTAAAAAACAAAAACAAAAACTAATGATGTACTATATGGTCACTAACATACCATAATAAAAATAAAAGAAAATTTCACAAAATTGAAATATCTCTGGAAAAACTGATTGAAAAACAGAAAAAAATTGTTCACATCAGGAATGAAAAAAAACCAATAGGATTCTATACATTACCAAATTAATGAGAAGATATTGTCTACTACCTACAAATAAATTGCACAATTTGCATGAAATTGGAAAACTTTTGAAAAAATTTTTGAAAATTTTTGAAAAAAATTCCTTTCATAATAACTGAAAGGAGAAAAGGTATAAACATGAGTAATTTTGAATCTGCTAAAAAAAAATAGTTCTTTCTCTCTGTCTCACTTATCCACCCCTTCCTTCCCCACATACAGTTAGGAATCGATGGCTTTATTCGTGAATTCTGGTAAATATTTAAAATAAGATCAGACTTTCCCAAACTCTTTCAGAGAATAGATAAAAAGAGTGCAATCTAACACTAATTCATAATATTGCAAGAACATTACACTGAAGGAAAATTACAGACCACCTCTGACATGAACAGATACAGTAATCCTAAACAAAATATTATCAAATCAAGTGATAAATGTCTGTGTATGTATTCCTCAATAAGCAGGATTGTTATACATCTCAAAATAATAAGTTTAACTCATATAATATTAATATTAAAGTGGAAAAATAGGACATTATTATCTCAACAGATTCAGATAGAACACCCTTTCAGAATGAAAACTCAGCACTATAAGAATTAGTTTGAACTTCCTTTACCTGATAAAGAATAGTAATTTAAAATCCTACTTTGGCATACTCACTAATGTTAAAAAAAATTGCCACCTAGGTCTGATATAAGAAATGGACAAAGGAAGGAAGGGAGGGACGGAGAGAGGAAAGAGGGAGAGAAGGAGGAACTCCTGATATTGTCACTAGGACTCACTATTCTATTGTTGACTATACCAAGTGCAATGAGTTAAGAAATAAAATTACATATGAACTAGAAATAAAGAAGTGAAATTGTTATTTGTAGAAACATGGTAACATAATTGAAAAACTCATAATAATCTACAAACTATTCAAATTAATGTATATAGTACTTGAATATGTATAATGCATAAAAATATTTCCATGTATCAACAAATAAAACAAAGAATTAAATATAATTTGCAATAGTCTCAAAAATATTAAATGTCTAGTAACAAACTTATAAGATATTCAAGAAACTTAAAACTATTATTAACTATTAAGAGAAACTGTAAGGTTAAATAACTAGAAAAATATATATGCCTAAGGATGAAAATCAATTTAATCAGGTTTTCTCCCATCATTATAGAGATTTAATATAATCCCAATCAAAGTTCTTCAAAATTGTAAAAATTTAGGTATAACCAAAAAACTTTTAAAAATTTATACTGAAATAAAAGAAAAAAAAACAAGGATAGCCAAGGTAACACTTTAGAACAAGTCTGGAGAAATTATAGCAACTTCAGCAACAAAAACCTAAGGAACTAAGATATCATAAAAAAGGAAACAAGGCTCTACTAACAGGGTATTATATTAGTATAAGGAGAGGGAAACGAACCATTAGAAAAGAATGAAGTGTCCAGAAGCAGAATCAAACATAAACTGTCACTTGACTTTTGACCAAGTTAACACTGCAATTCTATTAGAGAAAGATAGTCTTTCTAGTAACAGCTGAGTCAACTGGATATTTATATGGGAAAACAGTGTCTTTTAATCATTACAACACACTACCCCTAAAAATTAATTCTAGATGGACTGCAAATCTAATTATTAGTAGCTAAAACAATCAACATTTAGAAAATACATGACCTTGGAATAGCCAAGGATTCCTTAAATATGGTATAAGAGATGATAACCACAAAATCAATTAAGAAAACAGGTAAGTCTTTTATGTTCACCAATATAGTAAATATTTCTATAGTTCTAATGTTCTTCATTCCCTCTTCTAAATAGGAGTTTCTATCTGTTTATTATTTTCTTCTAGCCTGAAGAACTTCCTTAGCTCATTTTTGTTTGTTTTTCTTTTTCTTTTTTTTTTTAATTTTTAATTTTTTATAAACATATAATATATTTTTATCCCCAGGGGTACAGGTCTGTGAATCGCCAGGTTTACACACTTCACAGCACTCACCATAGCATATACCCTCCCCAATGTCCATAACCCCACCCCCCTCTCCCAACCACCCTCCCCCCAGCAACCTTCAGTTTGTTTTGTGAGATTAAGAGTCACTTATGGTTTGTCTCCCTCCCAATCCCATCTTGTTTTATTTATTCTTCTCCTACCCCCTTAACCCCCCATGTTGCATCTCCACTTCCTCATATCAGGGAGATCACCTTGATCCCAAAACCAGACAAAGATCCCATCAAAAAAGAGAACTACAGACCAATATCCTTGTTGAACACAGATGTGAAAATTCTCACCAAAATACTAGCCACTAGGATTCAACAGTACATTAAAAGGATTATTCACCACGACAGAGTAGGATTTATTCCAGGGCTGTAAGGTTGGTTCAACATCCGCAAATCAATCAATGTGATACAACACATTAATAAAAGAAAGAACAAGAACCATATGATACTCTCCATAGATGCTGAAAAAGCATTTGACAAAGTACAGCATCCCTTCCTGATCAAAACTCTTCAAAGTGTAGGGATAGAGGGCACATACCTCAATATTATCAAAGCCATCTATGAAAAACCCACCGTAAATATCATTCTCAATGGAGAAAAACTGAAAGTTTTTCCGCTAAGGTCAGGAACACGGCAGGGATGTCCGTTATCACCACTGCTATTCAACATAGTACTAGAAGTCCTAGCCTCAGCAATCAGAAAACAAAAGGAAATTAAAGGCATCCAAATCGGCAAAGAAGAAGTCAAACTATCAACTCTTCGCAGATGATATGATACTCTATGTGGAAAACCCAAAAGACTCCACTCCAAAACTGCTAGAACTTGTACAGGAATTCAGTAAAGTGTCAGAATATAAAATCAATGCACAGAAATCAGTTGCATTTCTCTACACCAACAACAAGACAGAAGAAAGAGAAATTAAGGAGTCAATCCCATTGACAATTGCACCCAAAACTATAAGATACCTAGGAATAAACCTAACCAAAGAGGCTAAGAATCTATACTCAGAAAACTATAAAGTACTCATGAAAGAAATTGAGGAAGACACAAAGAAATGGAAAAATGTTCCATGCTCCTGGATTGGAAGAACAAATATTGTGAAAATGTCGATGCTACCTAAAGCAATCTACACATTTAATGCAATTCCTATCAAAATATCATCCATTTTTTTTCAAAGAAATGGAACAAATAATCCTAAAATTTTGTTTGTTTTTCTTAAAGGGCAAGATGCTGCTAAACTGGCCAGAATTTCTACCATCCTGGCCAAGAAATCTCTCCAATTTACTTATCTATCTAAAAATGTTTTTTATCAATGTTAGAAGTAGAATAGGCAGAATACCTCCCAAAGATTGTATTAAACACAATGTAATCACAGAAATCCTATAGTCCTATAGAAGTGAAACAGGGGCATCAGAACCGCAGGAGATAGGACGACACTAGCAGAGGTTACAGAAGTGTGAATGCTAGCTTAAAGAAAACCAAGAGCCAAGGAATGTGGGCAGTCTATACAAGATGGAAAAAGCAAGGAAGTGAATTTCCCCTGACCTCTATTTCAGATTTTGGCCTCCAAAATTGTACGACTGAACCTGTGTTGCTTAACACTGAGTTTATGATAATTTGTTACAACAGCAGTAGAAAACTAGTAGATTCACCTTCATTTTTGCAGATTATCTTCACTGGCTGTAAAATTCTGACTTTTGTTCTCTCTCTCAGCACCCTGAAGATGTCATTTCATTGTCTACTGGCCTCAGTACTTTTTTTTAAAGATTTTATTTATTTAGTTGTCAGAGAGAGAGAGGGAGAGAGAGCACGCGAGTACAAAGCAGACAGGGTGGCAGGCAGAGGTGAGAGAAAAGGAGGCCCCCCACCAAGCAAGGAGCCCTATGCCGGACTTGATCCCAGGACCCCAGGACCATGACGGGAGCCAAAGGCAGCGGCTCAACTGACTGAGCCACCCAGGAGTCCCTGGCGTCAGTATTTTTAAGGAGAAATCAGCCATTATTCACAACTTTCCTCAACTGTATGTAATTTATCACTTATCTACTTTTATTTTATTTTTTTTTAAAGATTTTTATTTATTTATTTGACAGAGAGAGATCACAAGCAGGCAGAGAGGCAGGCAGAGAGACAGGAGGAAGCAGGCTCCCCGCTGAGCAGAGAGCCCGATGCGGGACTCGATCCCAGGACTCCGAGATCATGACCTGAGCCGAAGGCAGCGGCTTAACCCACTGAGCCACCCAGGCGCCCCACTTATCTACTTTTAAAGATTTTTGTTGCGGTGGTAGGTTTTAGGAGTTTGACTCGGAGGTGACTTGGTGTGGTTTCATTGTATTTATTTTGCCTATATTTGGATAAAATTTTTGAATCTTTAGATGTTTATCTCCTAATTTGGGAAAATTCTAGTTATTATTTCTTAAAATACTATTTTTATCTATACTGTCTGACACTGTCATTGCATGTTTGGTAGAACACATGATGTTGTCTTTCAAGACAATGAGCTCTGTTAACTTGTCTTCCAGTTTTTCATCTCTCTTCCTTGAGTGGAATGATCTTTATTAATCTATCTTCTATTTTGCTGACACTTTCATTTGCCACCTTCACTTATTTTTAAGTTCAAACATTTCTTAAAGATTATAGCTAACATACTTTTAATTTTTGGAGTATCTATTTATCCTTCTTTCGTTTATTCAACTTTGAAACTTAAGTTTCCCATCTTTTCAATATTTATAATTTTTTTTCTCTATTTTGTTGGATATATTTAGGAATAATTGCTTTAAAATATTAGTCTTAATTACAATACCTGTCTTTTTAGTTCTTGTTTCTATTGATTTGTGTTCTCTTGACTAGGGGTCACATTTTCCTACTTCTCACATGTCATCTCATTTTATTTTTCTGGTATCCAGTTACTTTGTAGAAATTCTAGTTTTGTGTTGTTGTTTTTTATCTTCTTCTATAAAATATTAACTTGACTGGACTACAGCTATACACTCTTTTCCCCTCTAGTCCTAACAGTTGAAACCTACATTTCCCTGACCCTTAGCTGCTGTCTTTGGCAGGGCTTCTTAAAGTCTTCAATATCCACACATAGTTCAGAAGTAGCTGGAGAAGAATTTACAAGATTTTTTTTCCTTTTGTGTCTCATTTCTTTCTCAAGTTTCTTCTTACCTCCAATTACTCTACAAGCCCTGAATTTTATGACTTATCAAGTTAATGAGATATAAATTTCTGCTTCAGCATCAGCATCTCTGGACAATATGAAGCAGAAGTTCTCAAAGGTTAAAATTAACAAATGTAAATCTCACTCAATATATTTACCAATTTTTATAGGTTGACTCTCTACCTCATTTTTGGTTTTTCTTGTATTTTGTCATTCCAAATTCTTCAATAATTGTCATACTTTTTCAAAGTTCATACAAGCTTTTCTGAGTCTAATATTACCAAAATTAGAATTGTGTTGACCACACAAAAATAGTGACATGTGGACATTAAAATATATTCTTTTCATGAAAATGATATCATTATCTATGTGAAAAGGCAAGCCTCACTGTGGGAGAAGACATTGTCAATTCCTGTATCTGAGAAGGACTTATCCAGAATATGTAAAGAATTTTTATTCTTCGCTAAGGAAAAGTCAGATGGGGCACCTGGGTACCTCAGTTGTTAAAATCCCATTCATGGTTTGGCTCAGATCATGATCTCAAGGTCATGAGATCAAGACCTGCGTGGGGCCCTGTGCTCAGTGCAGAGACTGCCTGAGATTTTTTCCCCTCCCTCTCCTTCTCCTTTTGCTCCTCCCAACTTGCACTCTCTAAGATAAATAAATTTAAATCTTAAAAAAAATAAGGAAACGTTAGAAAAACAAAAAATGTTCAAAAAACTTGAAAAGTCAGTTCTCAAATATGAGATTCAAGTGGCCAATGCATACAAGAAAAAAACATAAATTTTATTCATTATTAGGCAAATGCAAATTAAAATCACAGGAGAAGCCATTACACACTCACTAGAACTGCAAAATTTAAAGAGAAAGAAAATAATGTTAAAGAGCATGTGCAACAATCAGAACTCTCTGACACTGGTAAGTAAACTCTTTGGCAACATCTACTAAATTTGATTATCTATGTACCTTATAACCCACCAATTCCATTCCTAGGTTTATACCAAATACAAATGTGCACCTATCCTCACCAGAAGACATGCTTTGGAAAGTTCACATCAATATTATATTAAACATCCATTTGGGAAGGATTCAATAACTACCAATTGTGTAATATATAATATTTATTCACTCAATCACATACTATATAAAAGCAATAATGAACTATAACCGCACCCAGCAATATTCATGAATCTCACAAACATGCTAACTAGGGACAAAGGAATATAAAATATATTATGTAAAGAATAAAATTTATCTATGAATAAAATTTTCTATAAAATACAAAAACTGATCAATGCTGTTAACAGTCAAGTAATAGTTACTTGGGGGTGAGATTTAGTGAACAGAAGGAAATATAATATTTTGGTGGTGCTAGTATCAATAAAGTCTTTAAAATATTTTAATACTATGTATATCAAATTAAAAATCATGCTCTAATAAAACTCTTCTGAGACAGATACCAGACTCAAATGAATTATACAAATTAACTATAATAAACTCCAGATTTTGTTTTAACAGTCATCACTGATTTAATCTATTAAATCTATTGATTTTGTCTATTTTGTGTATAAGCTTATGCTTTGTAATTTTGCAAGACCTATGTTATCTTCCCATTATATTTTCATAACATCCATGTCCTTGTCTATCTACCTAATAAATATCTGAAACAATTAAATCTTATTGTGCATTACAAAACTCCAGTGAAATCAAATTATACAGTGAGCAGTGTTTTTGAAGGTTAGTAAGTTCTCTCTTTCCTTTTTTTTAATGTTAGGCACATCGGTATCAGAATTTTCATGTTCAAGTCTTCAAAAACTGGATATCTTTCAAGCATTAAGAAAGGCATTTCAAAACAACATATCCTTGTATTATTCTCCACTTTACAAGTCCACTTTTCTCCCTACTCCCTAAAAGAGCCCTAAACCCTTCAGGCCTTGAATCATGTCACTATCATTCCAGCTAAAGGGAACTGGAGAGCACTCCCCTGGGTTCCTATTAACACCTGCTACTTAATCAGCCAGAGGGGCTGTTGGTGACTGATGGCAAAGAGATCCATCCATCCCTCCTCCTTACCTCCCCAGAGGCTGTACCACCACTGCAGCCATCCCTGCCTGGGGACTGAGTAAAAAGAGAATGGGCAACACAGAGAGTTGGAGAAATACATCCAATTGTTCAAAAGCTGGAATTTGTTAGTAGTAAATTCCCAGTTATAAATTTGCAAACCAAGAACATGCAGCTGTGGAATATATTAGCTACAAATCTGTAATTTTTCAACTTTGAGATTCATAAATATTTTAGGTATTGTACAAATGCAGCAGCAAATAGTAATAGAGACCTCCCTGGATAGAAGGTTACTACAGATAAGATGTATGTGGCTAAACATAGGGGAGTCTTACATTTTGAACGAGGGATAAGTTTAGCAGTTCAGCCATCTCTAATTTAGACTGTTTTCTTAATCTGCTGCCAGGGGACCATGCTGGGTGATTCACAGTAATGAACTCCACCTGGATGTTCTGTAAATCTGAAAAGGAGTACCGCAGCCTAGTAGCTATTGTTACTACAGATCTGGTTGAATGAGCTCTAATTTGATCATTAAGTGACCATCCCACCAAGGAACCATGAGAAATGCTTAGAGACTACCATTCCATGAGAAAACCAGAAAGACTGCTTATTTAAGTAAGATTATTATCAAATAAAACAACCTATGTTGAGAAAAAAAGAAACATTTATAGAATTAAAAAAAAAAATACTAAATATTTAATCTTGAACCAGTGAATGATTTTGTTAGTTTAATGGGATCACTATTTTTTAGAAGAAAGTAACAAATTTTCTTCACAGACCAAAGAGGTTTGCTAAAATTGTTTTAACACCATTATATAATCAATAGCAGTTAACTTGCCAGTAACTGTAATACTTGGGGCAATAAATTACATATTATAATATACTGCATAATAACATATATTGAACAGATAGCATTTTTACAGATTCAAACTATATACATGTCATTGTTTCATAACAGTAATAAAATGTCATGTATATTATGGAAAGCACAAGCTGAACTATAAGGCTTAAATTTCATTATTTCTATCTGAAACTCTGGTCACTATCTTAATAAAGTAATTTGAGAACCAGGCCATGGCCACTGCTAAACTCTCTGTTACTTTATGAAGGCCCTTGGGAACCAAACTCAAATAAGTTCTATCACAACATATTGGTTGAGCTTCTTGCTCCCTATTACTGAAATTAATTTTTTGTCCATTTCTTATTGCAAATTCTTGTTCACTTTAGTGGAGGTTTATTTTATTTTCTTGCCCACTCTCTCTTCTTCTGATCATAGAACAGATATAACGCACACATTTTTCCAGATAACCACCCCTCCCTTATTTGTAATCCTTATAGTTTGAGTAATCAATTGGGACACATGTCAGGTTTACCAATATACTTAAAGATATATAAGCCAATAATTCACTTACTCACTCAATCAATTCATGCATTTATCATTGACTTTGGTTATCAAGTTCTCGATTTTCAGTTTAATCTTGATAATATTCTGCAACACTGTTGGATAAACTCTGTCTAATTGCACTGTAAACAAGATTCTAATACCCAAATTTGTTAGTTTATATATATATATATGAATATATTCAGTGGATAGATACTCTGAAAGAAATAAAGAGCAAATTGTCATGCCCATGGTTAACTATTTTGTGTATCAGATTTATTTTAATATGTGTAGTATTTTCTACAATGAGTTTTGATTAATTTACAAAGTAAGTAAAAGATTTTCAGTCCATCTTGAGTGTTTTTTAGTAGATCGAAAAAGAAATTACCTGCCACAAGGGAGAATGCATTCTTATTACTGGAAGTTTATTAGTAAAACCTGATCATCCCTTCATGAGTATTTTGTAGTAGGGATGCTCACCGTAGATGACAGTCAGACTAGATGATCTTTGATATTCAACACAGGTATTTTTTTATTAATAAATTCATAGTTTGTATAGATTAGAGAACTCTAGGCACCAGGCAGAAATGAAAAATAATGAGCAAATATTTGGTTTTAACATTTAAAGTGGATTTAGACTAAGTCAAATAGAAAACAGTACAAAAGCAAATCAAAGTAATATGTCAACAGATTGAACAGTATGTTTTAGCTGAATATATAAATGCTAAAGAGATTTTTCACAAAGATAGTTAATAAAGATGTCTAGAATTCTATTTTGTGTTCATCACAGTAATTCAGTAATTCTTCAGTAATTCTACAGAATTCAGTAATTCTTCCCAAACGCTAGTCCTTCGATCTTTTCAATTTCAATTACTTTTTCCATTCTCCATAAGTATTAACCACAAACAGTCTAAGTCATTTTTTTCTCTTGGATCCATTGGTATCAGGATATATCATAGAGCACTCTATGTCAACCCAGTGAATAGCAACTCCAAATCCTATTGGCTATGTATTTAAAATATATCTATAGTCTTAACTACTTCTTTTCAACAGACTAAAAAAAAAAAAAAGCACAGATCTATCATACTTTATGACTTTAATACTCCTCTCTTAATCATCAGAAAAATAAGAGGGAATGTGAGAATATAAAAAGAACAAAACACTTGGAACCAACATGACCCAACATATTATTTTTTAAGACTTTATTTTCTTAGAGAAGTTTTAGTTTGTTTTGTTTTCATTTTCCAAAGATTTTATCTATTTATTAGAGAGCGAGAGAGAGCATATGGGTGGAGGGGCAGAGGAAGAAGGGAAACAGAGTCCCCGCTGAGCAGGGAGCCTAACATGGGGCTTGATCCCAGGACCCTGAGATCAGACCCGAACCCAAGGCAGATGCCTTAACCAACTTAACCACCGAGGCACCCCCAAAAGTTTTAGTTTTATAACAAAATTGGGGGAAATAGATATTTCCCATTTATTCCCTGCCCTACAACATGGATAACCTCACTCATTATCAACATCATTCACCAGAATAGTCCCTTTTCACCAAGGGCGATCCTACAATGACACATTATAATCACCCTGTCCAGTACTTCAGGGCTTACCTTTGGAGTGCTATATTCTATGGGTTTGGACAAAGTATAACAACATGGAGTCATTATTACATCATACAGTGTGTTTTTACTGCCCTAAAAATTGTTCGAGCTCTGCTTGTTCATTTCTCTCTGACCCCCACCCCCAACCCCTATCAACTACTGAATGTTTTATCTCCCTACTTTGCTTTTCCCTGAGTGCCATATAGTTGAAATCATAGTCTGTAACCTTTACAGATTGGCTTCTTTTACTTAGTAATATGCATTTAAGGTTCTTCCATGTCTATTCATGGCTTGATAGCTCAGTCTTTTTAAGGATTATTAATAATAATCCATTTCCAGGATATACCAGTTTATTTGTGCATCTACTAAATGACATCCTGGGTGCTTCCAGGTTTTTGGGTAATTATGAATAAAGATGTTATAAACATTAGTCTACAATTTTTTTAAAAGATTTATTTATTTAAGAGAGAGCAGAGGAGGAGAGGCAGAAAGGGAGAAAGTCTTACGCAGACTCCATGCTGAGTGCGGTGACCCCATGTGGGACTCAATCCCATGAACCTGAGATCACCAGCTGAGCCAAAACCAAGAGTCAGACACTTAACCAACTATGGCATCCAGGTGCCCCAAGTGTGAATTTTTTTATGTGGACATAAGTTTTTGACTCCTTTGGCTCAATATCCAGGCACACAATTGCTGGACCAGGTGGTAAGGATATGTTTAGCTTTGTAAGAAATTACCTAACTATAACCTAATTTATTGCACATTATTTTCAACTATGGCAGGAAATGCATTATTTTTTGTGCATATAAAACACTTATCAAGATAGACCATAAAACAAGTCTCAATCAAGCCCAAAGGATTGAAATTAAAAAGAGTATACTTTTAGACTTCAAAAAATATCAAATTAGAAATAATCTAGACACACTTAAATTTTAAAGATTAAACAATACAATTCTTCATCCTCCATTGGAAAATACTTTAAAGCATATCATATTAAAAAGACAATGTTTAAAAATCTGAAACGTTGCCAAGTGTTAAAAATAAAAATTGTAGTTTTAATGTTTTTGTTAATAAACAAATTATCTAATTCTTCTTAAAAGTGTGTAATAAAAGAACACAATGAATAAAAATATCTAAAAGGAATAAATGTACAAGACCATAAGTCACTGAGATAGAACACAGACAGCACAGACAATCAAGAAACCAAAAGATGATTCTTAAAAAAGATTAATAAAAATAGTAACTACCTTGCAAGATTGATAAGGTAGAAAAAAAAGGAATAACCAATATCAGCAAAAAGGTTGAGCTATCTCTGCTTAATTATTAATCCTTAGATTAATAATTTTGGATCATTAATATATCCACAGACATTTCACTATTCATTTAAAATATAAATAGAATCAAGCAATATGTAGAAAAATAATGTATCAATACTCTGATAAACACAGTAATATTCTCTGTGCCCCCTATCAAGAGGTCTTAGACTTATTTTCTTTTCCTTAAGAAATGAATCTTATTTTCAGCTAAGTTTTCTCAGTCTGCTTCTGCCCATAGAAACTTGGTAATCCAGAGGGAATTCTGATATAATTATATGGGTGAGTCCAGGATAAACCAATATAGAAGCCACCTCATCAATACACAACTATAAGCAGTAATAAATCATTGTTTTAAATCATCACATTTTGGAGCACTTTCTTATTCAACCCTAGAGAAGCAATAAAATTAAAAGATTAAGTACAACTATTTCCAGATGACATGTCTATCACAAAACACCTAGGACATAGGACAAATAAGTGAGGTTAGTAACATTACAGGATACAAGATCAATATACAGGAATCAATTTTGTTTCTAGCAAATGACAATTACATTAAAATTTAAAACTAAATATCATTCTTAACAGCATAAAAGTGAAAAAAAAAAACCTCTTAAGGATAAGTCCAACAAAAGATGTGCAAGACCCATATACTGAAAAATATAAAACACTGTTTAGAGAAATGTAAAAGACCCAAATAATAAAAAGACATACTGTGTTCATGATCTAAAGTCTCAAAATTTTTAAAATAATAATTTTTCCATGACTGGCTTATGCATACAATGTAGTTTTAATCAATATCTCAGTGTATGTTTTTGAAGAAATCGAAAAAATGATTCTAAAATTTGTATGAAAATGCATAGCATCTAGATTAGCCAAAACAACTTGAAGACCTATAATAGCCAAAACAATTTTTTTTTAAGATTTTATTTATTTGACAGAGAGAGATCACAAGTAGGCAGAGAGGCAGGCAGAGAGAGAGAGAGAGGAGAAGAAGGCTCCCTGCCCAGCAGAGAGCTGGATGCGGGACTTGATCCCAGGACCCTGAGATTATGACCTGAGCTGAAGGCAGAGGCTTAACCCACTGAGCCACCCAGGCGCCCCCAAAACAATTTTGAGAAAAAGAACCAACTTGAAAAGTTTACACTACCTAACTTCAGTAAATGTTGCAAAATTGTAATAGGAAAGACAGTGTGATTTTGGCATGATAATAGATCACTAAAGCAAAATAGAAAGCCCAGAAATAGAGTCACCATATATAGTAAATGGTATTTTTAAAAGTTACAAAGGAAATTCAATGGAAAAAGACAATCATTTTATTTTTTTTTTTTTAAGATTTGATTTGTTTATTTGACAGAGAAAGAGACAACGAGAGAGGAAACATAAGCAGTGGGAGTAGGAATGGGTGTGGAAGAGGGAGAGGCAGGCTTCCTGCTGAGCAGAAGCCCAATGTGGTGCTCAATCCCAGGACCCTGGGATCAGGACCCAAGTCAAAGACAGACGCTTACTGACTAAACCACCCAGGTGCCCCGAGACAATCATTTTTTAAAATGCATTGCTGAGGGGCACCTGGGTGGCTCAGTGGGTTAAAGCCTCTGCCTTCGGCTCAGGTCATGATCTCAGGGTCCTGGGATTGAGCCCCACATCGGACTCTCTGCACAGCGGGGAGCCTGCTTTCTCCTCTCTCTCTGCCTGCCTCTCTGCCTACTTGTGATCTCTGTCAAATAAATAAATAAAATCTTTTAAAAAATAAATAAATAAAAAATAAAATAAAATAAAATGTATTGCTGAAACTATTAGATATGTAATGCACAAAAATCACTCTAAACCATATTTATTGTCATATTTAAAATTTACTGGAAATGAATCATAAAATGTAAATCCAAAAACTATAAAACATTTAAAATGAAAAGGGATGGCAATTTTAACCTTACCTTAATACAAATGTTCTTCCATGTGGTATGCAAACCATGTTCCATAACATATATAAATAAAACATTAGACCTTATCAATATTAAGAAGTTTTGACTTTTGAAATTCACACTAAAAAAACATAAGACAAGTCCTATATTTTAAGAAGATGTGAAGCATTTATAAATAGCATGTCTAGTAAAAGAAATGTATCCAGCGTATATAAAGAAAACCCAAAACTCAATAAAACACACAATCCACTTTGAAAAAGTAATGAGCAAAATTTGTTATATCCACATGTGAGGAGTTAGAAGTTACCATTCCTTCCAGAAAACAAGTAAAAACTGAACAGGCTGAAAAATAAACTACTCTTCTTGAATCCACAAGACACAAGAGGACACAGGGAAAACCACTGCTCCAAGACAGGACATATAGGAAAACAAATACAGGAAGTTTCCACTTACCATAGCAGAACTCATAGTCAGAAACCATGGAGTGAACTAATGCTGTAGTAGAAAAAGCTGAAATGTAATTTAAAAAATGGTGTAAGTTTAGTGTGAACAAATCTCACAATTAAAAACAGCAGGGGGTCAAGGGTGTCAAGGGGGTCAAGGGTGGAGTGGAAAAATATTGTCAAATTTACTGCAGAAACTTGACCTGGTTTCCACAGTACTTGACAGAGAAAAATTCCCTTCTGTATCTGGCATGGAAATGAGAAAAAGAGCCATTTTAAAATATTCCAGAGTACTTTATTTTAACAAGGCCAGCACCAAGAGTAAACTATTTAACCAGGGTATAATATGCTAGACTACCATTAAAATTTAACTGTCTTGGGGAAAGGGAAATACCAACTCTAATCAGTTCTATCCATTCTGCCCATCTAAGAGGGGAGAAAAATTCGGAGAAATTGTTGTCATGTTCACATTCTAGAGGTACAAGGCTCACTAAAAGACTTCATGTATCTACACTTTACCACGTTACTAAACATATCTTTATAGAAGTTCCTTTACCCAGTATATCATGTAGAGCTACCAAGAAAAATGAAAAGCTGTAACAAAGGGAAAAAAAACCACACACAATATGAATAAATAGAGCAAGTATCAGAATCAGACATAGCAGAGATGTCAGAATTAGCAGAATGGGAAGTTAAAACAATAATCAATATGCTAGTGACTCTACTGAGTAAAATAGACAACATACAAGAATAGATGGGCAATGTAAGCAGAGAAATGGAAATTCTAAGAAAGAACTAAAAAAAAATACTGGAGGTATAAAGGACTGTAATAGAAGCAAAGCATGTGTGGGAATATTAGTAGACTAGATGCAGCTGAGGGAATAATTTCTGAGTGGGAAGATGTATCAATAGAATCTATGAAAACAGAAGGCAAATAGAAGACTGAAGAAAAAAAGGGAACAGAGACAGCAGGACAACCACAAAAGGTATAATATATATATATATATATATATATATATATGTATATATATATATATATACATATATATATATATATATATATATATATATATTAGGAATACTAGGAAAAAGAAATAAAGAAACAAATAAAATACTTGAAACAATGACAGAAATTCCCTCAAATTAATGTCGGGGAGTAAGCCACAGATCCAGGAAGTTCACAGAACACCAAGCAGAGTACATGTCCCAAAATGTTACGCCTAGGTATATCTTTTCCAAACTTGAGAAAATCTAAGATAAAGAAAAAAATCCAAGAAGAAGTCAGAGGGGACTTCTACACATAGAATAGCAAAGATAGGAATTGACCTTATTTATTCTCAGAAATCATGCAAGAAGAGAGTAGAGTGAAATATTTTAACTGGTGAGAGAAAAACTACCAACTACAATTCTATACCTTGCAAGATTTTCCTAAGTAAATTAATTTTTTTTCTCATATAAACATACAGGGAATTTGTTGCTAGTTGACCTTGGAAAGGAATGTTAAAAGATCTTTAAGGGCACTTGGGTGGCTCAGTCAGTTAAGTGTCTGACTTTGGTCCAGGTCATGACCTCAGGATTCTGGGATTAAGTCCCACATCAGTCTCCGTGTTCAGGAAGCAGTTTGCTTATTTATCTCTCTCTCCCTCTGCCCCTTCCCTACTTGTGCTCTAGCTCACTGTTTCTCTTTCAAATAAATAAAATCTTCAAGAATTTTTTTAAAAAAGATGAACTTCAGGGAGGAAGAAAATTGATATATATGAAAAACTCAGGTCAATATAAAAAAACAAAAATCACTGAAGAAGGGTTAATGAGGATAAAATAATTTTTATTATTCCTTTAAAAAAAAAGATTTTATTTATTTATTTGACAGAGAGTGGGAGAAAGAGCCAGAGAAAGCACAAGCAGTGGAGCAGCAGAGGGAGAAGGAGAAGAAGGCTCCCCACTGAGGAGGGAGCCAGATGTGGGGCTCTGTCCCAGGACCTTGGGATCATGATCATGAGCTAAAGGCAGACACTTAATCCCTGAGCCACCCAGGCATCCCAATTTTTACTATCCTTAATTAATCTAATAGAAAACAGTTTGTTCAAAGTAATACCAATAATGTATTTGATTATGTATGCTTATATACATAACATGCCTTATATATGCTTATGTACAAGCAAAATGGATGAGAACAAGGTTAGAAGGAACAGAAAGGGAAAACTAGTATATTTTTGTTATTTTAAGGTATTCACACTAACTGTGAATTAGTATAATGTTATCTGAAAGTGGACATGAATTAGCTGTAAATATATATTGCAAATTCTAGAGTAACCATTATTTTCAAAGGAATATAATTGATATGCTAAGAAAGGAGACTAAATCGAACCATATAGAATTTTCTATTAAAACCACAAAAGACAGAGTGGAAGATTAAAACAGGAACTAAGAACAATGGCAGAAATTAAAAAAACAGTAATGAATATAATAGATATTAATCCATATATTTCAATACTCAATTTGAAAACCAGTGGTCTTAATATAATAATTAGAAGAGATTAACAGAGTAGATAAAACAAGACCCAACTGATATGTTGCCTACAAGAAACCAATTTTAAAAATAAAAACACATATAGATTAAAAGTAAACCAGTCAAAATGCCTAAAATTAATAAGGCAGGAAACAATAAATTTTGGTGAGGATGCAGAGAAAAGGGAAGCTTTTTACATTGTTGGTGGGAATGCAAGCGGGTACAGCCAGTCTGGAAAACAGTATGGAGGTCCCTCAAGAAGTTAAAAATAGAGCTGCCCAATGACCCAGCAATGGTACTATTCGCTATTTAACCCAAAGATACAAATGTAGTGATCCAAAGGGGCACCTGCACCACAACGTTCATAGAAGCAAAGCCCACAATAACCAAACTGGAAAGGGCTGAGATGTCCATCAACAGATGAATGGATAAAAGATGTGGTGTGTATGTGTGTGTGTGTGTGTGTGTGTGTGTGTGTGTACATGCCCACACACACACACACACATACATACAATGGAATATTAATCAGCCATAAGAAAGGAAAAATACTTACCATTTACATTGATATGGATGGAACTGGAGGGTATCATGCTGAGCAAAATAAGTCAGTTAGAGAAAGACAATTATAACGTGGTTTCTCTCATATGTGGGATATAAGAAACAGCATGGATAATCATAGGGTAAGGGAGGGAAAATTAAATGGGAAGTCATCAGAAAGGGGGAAAAACTAAGAGAGACTCTTAACTATGGGAAACAAACTGAACTTTGCTGGAGGGGACATGGGTAGGAGAATGGGCAATCTGGTGATGGGCATTAAGTAGGGTACATGATGTGAGGAGCACTGGGTGTTACATGTCACTGATAAATTATAGAACACTACTTCTGAAACTAAGTCTGTACTATATATTAATCAATTTTAAAAATTTAAACATTTAAATATTACTTTAAAAAAATAAACAGGACCTGTACCCCTGGGGCTAATAATACATTATATGTTAATTTAAAAAAAAAGCTATTACAAATCTATGTCTCAAAGAAAAAAAAAAGTAAACAGATGGAGGAGTATATGCTATGTTAACATTAATCAAAAGAAAGCAGGAATAGTTATATCAATTTCAGGTAGTGTACACTTCAAAGTAAGGAAAGTTATAGGAATAAAGAAGGGTACTGTGTAATACTGGAGACCAATTCTCCAAGATGACAAAACAATCCTTAATCATGTATACAACAAACATAAGAGTGTCCCACTATAGGAGATGAAAGCTAATAAAATTACAAAGAGAAATAGATGAATTCACTATCATGGTTAGAGACTTCAACATTTCTCTACTGGAAATTACTGGACCCAGCAGGCAGAAAATCAGTAAGGATGTAGTTGAACTCAATACTATCAATCAACTGGATATAAATGACACCTATAGACTACTTCATCCAACAAGAGCAGAATGCATCTTCCTCTCAAGCTCACGTAAAGCATTCACTAAGATAGACCACATTCTTGGCAACAGAAAACTCCTTAATAAATTTAAAGTAATAGAAAACAATATGAGCTCTCAGACCATGAAAGAATTAAACTAGAGGTTAATAACACAAAAATAATGGGTATATGCCAAAATAGATGAGATTAAGCTACACACTTCTAAATAACACATGGTCAAAGAAGAAATACTGAGAAATTTAAAATTTGGAGATTTAAATAAAAATAACAATTTATCAGAAGGTGTGGAAGGCAGCAAAAACACTGCTTAGAGGGAACATTACAGCATAAAATGCATCTATTACAAAAGAGGATATAAAACCAATAATCTGTGTCCACTTTAGGAAACTAGATAAGGGAAAGCAAATTAATCCAAAGTAAGCAGGAAAAAAAATAACTAGGAATCAGTGAAACAAAATAGGGGATCAAGAGAAAAAAATCAATGAATCCAAAATCTAGCTCTTTGAAAACATTAATAAAATAGATAAGGCAGCAGTCAGGTTAAGAAAAAAATGAAGGGCACAAATTATTAATACCAGGGTTGAAAGAGGAGCACCAATAAAGATTCCATGGACATTAAAAGAATCAAGAAGGAATATCCTGAATAACTCAAATTTGATAACCTGGAGGAAATGGAATTCCTCCAAAGCCATGACCTGACAAAACTCACAGAGGCAATCTAAATAGACCTCTATCTATTAAGTAAATTAAATAAATAATTAATAACCCACCAAAACAGAAAGTACCAGGTCCAGCTGGTTTCAAAGGTGAATTCTAACAAACATTTAAGAAAGAATTATACCTACTCTGTATACCTCAAAAGACTAGGAAAATGAAATTAACAGAGTATATTAAGAATTGTAAGTCAAGGGGCCCCTGAGTGGCTTGGTTTGTTAAAAGTCTGCCTTGGGCTCAGGTCATGACTCCAGGGTCTAGGATCTATCATTGGGCTCCCTGCTCAGTGGGGAGTCTACTTCTCCCTCTGCCCTTCCCCCCTTGCTCCTGCACATGCTCTCTCTCTGTCTCTCTCTCTCTCAAATAAATAAGTAAATATTTTTAAAAAATTATAAATCAGGATTAAGTGGTGTTTACCCCAGATGTGCAAGGCTGTTTCAACACTTGAAATTAGGGAATGTAATCCATCATATCAATAACCTAAAAAAGAAAAATCACATGCCCATACCAATAGATGCAGAAAAAGCACTTGATTAAATCCAACTACCATTCATGATAAAGGCTCAGTAAACTAGGAATGGAGGGGAAGTTACTCAACTTAATAAAGAAGATCTACAAAAAGCCTAGAGCTACTTATAAATTATAAAAAATTCATGCTTTCTCATTAAGATCAGGAACAAAGCAAGGATGTTCCCTGTCGTAAGTCCTTTTCGACATCATGTTGGAAGTTGTAGCTAATGCCATATGACAAGCAAAGGAAATAAAAATGATACAGATTGAGAAAGTCTTAAATCATGCTCCTTGGTTTTTACCCAAAGGATCTGAAAACTTATGTACACAGAAAAACATGCATATGAATATTTGTAGCAGCTTTATTCATATTTGCCAAAACTTGGAAGTTACCAAAATGCCTTTCAATAGGTGAACAAATAAATAAACTGTAGTTTATCTACAAAACTGATTATTATTAATTGCTAAAATGAATTGAGCTATCAAGCCTTGAAGAGACATAGAAGAACTTTAAGTGCATGTTATTAGGTAAAAAGAAGCCAATCTGTAAAGACTGCATACTGTATAATTCTAACCACATAATATTTTGGGAAAGGCAAACTATGAAGAAAATGAAAAGATCAGTTGTTGGCAGGGTTTGAAGGTGGTGGGTAGGGACGAGTAAGTGGAGCACAGAGGATTTTTAGAGAAGTGAAAAAAACTCTTTCATGATACCAAAATGATAAATACACATCATTACATACTTTTCCAAACCCATATAAAACACCAAGAGTAAATTCAAAAACAAACTAGGGACTAAGGTGATTATTTATGTTCTTTAATACAGCTTCATCATTTGTAACAAATCCATCACTCTGGTAAGGGATGTCGATAATGGGGAAAACTATGCATATGTGGGGTAGAAGTATGTGGGAAATATCTGTATCTTTCCCTTAATTTTGCTGTGAACCTTAAACTGTTCTAAAAAATAACATACTAAAAATAATGATCAAAAGACTTAGGCATATTCCTTATCAAAGTAGATATATGAATGTCTAGCAAGCATATTAAAAAAGGCTTACCATTAATTATTAAAGTCTACTTACAACCACAGTGTGATAATAGTAACTACCTATTAGGATGTCTACAATTAAAAAGATGACCACAGATAGTATTGGCGTGTTTTGAAGGAAACTGAGTGTTGATACACTACTTGACAAAATGTAAAAAAACCACTGTGAGCAACAGTTTGCATATTTATTAAGAAGTTAAGCATAAACCCACCATATGACCCAACCTTTCTACTCTGTTATTTAAGAAAGACAATGGAAAGGATAGGGACAAAGACTTCTCGCAGAGGTATGCAGAAGCATTTTTTGAAATAACGAAAAACTAGAAGCAACTCAAATGTTCACCAAGAAAACAATGAGTGCAGTAAATTACCTCTCAGTAATAAACACGGATAATAATTAATGCAACTATAACAACAAAAAATGTGATAAATGAAAAAAGCCAGACACAGAAAGTATGTTTTATTGTTCCATTTCCATGAAATTTAAAAGAGTCAATAGTATGCTATAGAGACAGAAATCAGAATAATAATTACCTGTGGACCGGCAGGGAAATTGATTAGAAAGAAGTACAGGAGAATAACCCAGAGCAAACACAGCATTCCATATGTTGATATGTTTATATTAAAAATTCAGTAAATTGTATGATGTCTTTGCACTTGAATGGATGTAATTTTACCTCAATAAAAGAAGAAAATAAGCATGATAAAAAAGTATTTCGATAGATGAATCATAAAGGAATGTACCTAAATAGGAAGTAGTCCCATATCTGAATAACAGTAGTTCCATAAAAAGAGAACCAATGTAATGAGTAAGAAGTAATTATCAAACTAGGAAAAAAAACAATATAAGACTTTTTTTTTTTTGGATGGAGGACATGCTTAATGTTTAATTACAGTAACTCTGAAGCCATAATTCCTGGGTTAAATTACATCTACCACTAATTATGTAACTTCCAGCATATCATTTAAACTCTATGGGCCTATGCTTCCTTATCTTTAAAAACTGAAAAATAATAGCACTTCCCTTACTATTATGTTGTTGTAAGGACTATAGGAGTTCAGATACACAAAGCAAAAGCATTTTGAGTAGCACCTGGCATTCACTAAGTGCTATGCAAATGCTAATTCCATTAGTGTTGTTACTGGTATTCTTATTAAAGGAAATATATGAATTTTAAAAATTAAAAAGATCATTAAATATTCAGTAACCCAAATAAAAACAACTAACCAACAACAGACTCCCATCAAAATACATTGCCACAAATTTTCAGAAGCCTAAGAACAAAGGGAAAATGATAAATCTTCCCAAAAGACAGAAAAAGAGGATAAAGAAAGGATCACTTGTAAAGGTTTGCAATCACAATGACTTGAAATTTTTTTAAAAGCCCCACTGGAATATAGAATACAGTACAGAATAAAATACGTGAGCAAATATAAATATTTTAGACATACAAGAAATTTCTTACCAGATAAATTAATGGAAAAATAAGAGAATAAGCAAAGTGACATATATGAGATGAAGCAAAAACAGAATCCAATGAACAAGAATTATTATGATAAATCTTGGGATACATAATAGGTCCAGGGAGTACCAGATCCAGACCAGGGCAAGAGACAGAATATTTTAAGACGTGTTTTCAAGGAAAAAAGATTTTGCATACCTGACATTATTCTAGAAATACTGGAAGAACTACTGGACTTTAATAAAGAGGTTATTGTGAAAAAAATAACTAGTTAAAATGCCTTTAAAATCAGCATAAGAAATAAAATAGATTACTATCAACTACTTTGATCTTCAGTAAGAAATATTTATGTAGTCATAATACTCTTTACTGATATTTGACTTAAAATCAATCTATAAAGTCAAGGCATAGAGTCAGTTAGGAAGTAAAAGCAATTCGAAGATGAAAGAGGTGAGTTCTAGAAATGCTAATACCATTCTATCACAGTGTAGGATTTAAGAGATCACTCCATAATGAATGAAACAAAAATAAATGCCTAACTATATCCTCTCGAGTTCCAAAAACGACCAATGAAATACCTAAAACCAGTGATGTAACAGAATATTTTGGGATGAGGGAGAAAGGACAAGGAGAATCAAAGCAAATTAAATATTCAGGAAATAAAATAATACATAAGGTTGAATATATATATATTCAACCTTATGTGTGTGTGTATAAATTGAAATTTATTTATATCATTTAGAGGTACACTCTAAAAACAATAAAAATAAAGTTAAGGGGCACCTGGGTGGCTCTGTGGCTTAAGTCTCTGCCTTAGGCTTAGGTGATCTCAGGGTCCTGGGATCCAGCCCCATGTCAGGCTCTCTGCTCAGCAAGGAGCCTGCTTCCTCCTCTCTACCTGCCTTTCTGCCTACTTGTGATCTCTCTCTCTGTCAAATAAAAAATAAATAAGTAAATAAAAATCTTTAAAAATAAAGTTAAAAGTGGTACCTCCCTCTGACAGTTTTGTGTAACAGAGCAGGAGACACTGTTTTTCATTATAATCTTATTCTAATATCTACTATTTATCTTTTATGCATGTATGTATTTCATAGATGTAAGAAAAAATACTCAAGATTCTACAAAGATATAAAATGTCAGCCTGTGAGTACGGAGGATTACAAATAATTAAATGGAATAGAGCTCACAGAGAAACGCATATGGATAACATAGAGAGGGTCTTGTTCATTATCTGATTTTATCCTTAATTTATAGTTTTATTATCACTTGGTCAACTATCATTCTTAGTATTACTTAGAAATATGAATGTAAAATGCACATAACAGAGATTAGGATTTTTGCATACCACACTATTAGTAGGAAAAGAATAGATGGGTGAGTGGGTAAAGGGCACAATTCTGGTTTATGGTCTAGCACCTTCCCTCTGCAGACCAGACAAAGGCTAGACTTTACCTGCAACCTCATCATTGCTCAGGGCACAGTTCCCTTCTTGCTTTATTACTACTTTAACCATTTTTGAGAAGAGTACATCCTCGATAAGCAATGGATCCTTGAATTCAGGCCTCAGTAATATTGTACAGAACCCGACATGTCCTGGCAGATATGAGTTTAAAGAGATATAGCTAAAGGACATTAAAGAACCAGCTTTAAGAGAGGAATGAAATGTGGTTTGTACAAGATGTTCTTTTTGTTTTGGGGTGCTTTTTTTTGGATAAAACCAAGGGATACTTTCTCAAGCATAAAGATTAGAGGAAGGTTAGTAAACAGTAGCTATACCTTCACACAGACTGTTAATTATTTAAAATATTTTTGTTTCTAGTATATTTTAGAGAATGCATGGGCCTTACCTTTCATACTACTAAGTCAAATGTTTGTTCTCAAATTCCAGCTGTTCAAATTACTTTGAGAATTACTATAATTCTTTTGTGTAGCACTACTCTTGTTAAATGATATCTTTAGATAGCTTGTTATAATAATTAGTAGGGTAAGAGATGGTGCTTCTCTTGTAGCTTTTAAAAATATTATATTTAATCTTTAAGTACTGGTTATTTTTTAAATTAAAAGAGCAACATGAGTAACTCATTAAAAATGTTTCAGAAAACTTCTGAAAGCTGAGACTTAGAAAAATGATATAGTAATCCCGTGTTTTTCTGCTTGCACTTGGGAACTGCTGTATATTTCTTTTAAACTCGAAGAATAAAAATTTAATCAGATGGTGAGAGGTCAGAACACACACACACACACACACACACACACATACACTGCCTGACTGAATGCTCTGAAGAAGTTCTGATTACATTTTATGTTTTTTTAAATTTATTATTCAATTTTTTAAAACTTCTAGAAATCACTAATAAAAGGCACTTAGTCCTATGGAAGAAGACATTAAAGGATATTTGCCATCAGAGATTACCTACCAGAACTATAAATCACATGTCACTTAGTGATATATCTATAACTACTTAGTTGACATGACAAAATCAGATAGTGATTGCATGATTTATGAGGTATAGAGGAAAAGAAACCCTCAAGGGTAATATCCAGAGAGACCAAAATATTTGAACATGGAAAGAATGTTTTACTTCTCTTAATATCAACTCAGATTTACATGAGGGGGAAAAATCCAGTAATTTAAGCACAATTTTATGAAGCTAGATATGAAAAAGAATAGGATGATTTTATCAAGATGATAAGAATAAAAATGGTTGCAGCATAAAAACAGGGTATAAATATTTTTCTACCTCAATATGTTAAAATATATGATCCAACAGAAAAATATCCAGCATATTTTAATAGATAAAACATGAACATGTAAAATTAAATTTAAACTGTAATTTTTTAATTTTTTAATCTTTGCACTATTATTTAACTTCTCTGTGCCTCAGTTTACCTATAAAATGGAGATTAATAGAACTGTTTTATAAGAATAATCTAAAAATTTAACAAATTATCAAACATAAAATCAGAATCATGTCACAGAGTTATTTAGTTTTTAATTGATAGTTCTCATTATTACCAGGAGATAGAAAATACTGATCAGGCAAAAATTGTTTTTCTATTAAAATGCTGTTCATTTCATCACAATTTCTGCTTAAAAGAGTATGTGAAGGTTTAGGACCATTAGTAGCACTGAAATTCATGAAACTAGACAGTGACCGAGAGAAATGATACTCTGTTCAATGCACACCTGTTTCTGTTAGACCTGGCTAAGACTAGAAAAGAAAGATAGGAAAACCTTTTCAAACAGCTCTTTATATGGTAAACTACTTTATGAAGATAAAAGTTTCAATTTGTTCAAGAAATCTAGGGAGAAGTGGATTTTAGATAATTCATGGGTTCTCTGTAGTCAAAAAATGGTTAATTTTTATTAAGGTTTATGTGGCTCATATTATTAAAAATATGTTAAAGAATTAATTTATTTAATTCTTACAACAATTCCATAAGATAAAATTTATTATAAAATTATTCTTCTCATTCACGGTATAGAGATAAATGTTACATGATTCCCAACTCACAGCGTGCCAGAGATAGAGATATATGTGTATGAAAATAAACAAAGAGATAAATAAACCAATACAAAAATATGTAAAATAAAACAATTCCATGTTTAGATTTCACAGGGGAATAAAATTATGGTAAGTCCAGTCCACCGGAAGCCTCGTAATCTTTCCCTCCTATCTTGGAAGCTTATCCAAGTTTCTGTTTTTGGTCCAAGATGATTTTTAGATATCCACCCAGAATGTCTTTCATGACACAGAGTGTAAACTTAGGACAAGGTAGATATAAGCAGTCTCCTCTTCATTAGAGAAAATAATTATTGGTCAGAGAAAGTGGACATCTGTTTTGTTTTAGGTGGCCTTAACTTCAATTCATCGCTTCCAAATGGTTGACTACAACTCTAAGCCATCTTTCTACCTTTTCCACCCCAGCTTTTACATATGTATCTCTTTCCTTCCTAATACTTGTGAATCAACAATATCTGCTGGGATGACTAAGCTCTGACTTTCCCAATTTGGGGGATGTTGCATGTTGAGACAAATCTGAATTCTGGGGCTAAGCCCGAGAGGAAATTAAGATGAACTCCTTTTTCTCCAAACTACAGGAAGAAAAGAGTCCATTTCATGGAAGCTAGGAAAAGCAGAGACATAGTTTGGGGAAGAAACAGAGGGTGCTAAGGAGGAAAGGGAGACCTGGCCCCAGGAAAAGGCAAGAGAGAGTGGAAGGCATGGGGAAAAGCACAAAGAAAACACTTCCCCAAAGCCACTGGCTGGGAAAACAAGAAAATTCATGAGTTTATAAATTCATGAGTTATAAAACCAAAATGGTAAAAGCGTGCAGTTTCAGAGTTCAGCGGGCTTGACTGGGATAAAGCCGTGAGGACACTGCCTTACTCCAGGAGCTGAGGCAGGGAAACAATCCTAGAGCAGACATTACCATCTAAGAATCACCTAAGTGGAGTTGGTATTGCCTGCCTCTCCTGGGACAGAGAAATTGGCGGGAATCATTTCCTTCCCCCACCCCTCAGCATAGACAGAGACAACTGCTAAATGTAGTTAACTGGGACACTGGCTGGTTGACCATCTGGCTCAAAATCTCATGCCCCTGAGCTCTGGCACAACTGTCCTTCTGAGCCAAACCTGCACCAGTCCCAGATCATAGAGATCCATTCCCAGGGGAGCAAGGCAGGTCCCCTGCACACCAAGTCTCTGAAGTTCAGAATTTTAAAAGGCAGGATTCCTGGCTAGTGCAGAGCCCAAGGTACACTGCATTGCTCCAAGAAGGCAAGCGACCCAGAGACACACAGTATGAAATCAGGTGCCTGAAAAATGACTATGACACACCAGGGGAAATTATTCACTCCTCTGAAAGTGCTTCACTGAGAGCAGCAAGCATGAACTCCTCTCTACAGGGACAAAGGAGCAGATTGGTGCCACTTCCCTCCCCCACCTCTCAGCACAAACCAACTTGAGGAAATAGCACAATACAAACACTGGTAGTCCAACCTACTTACAAGTCCCACCCTGCTGCTCTTTACTGGTAACTGCTTTTCTCATGCAAGTGTGCCTCATGACCAGTGCAGCAAGCCCCTTCCCCAGAGGACTGGCACAAACCCCCATATCCACCACATCTACTGGCCAGAGTTCTACAATCTTCAATGCTAGTGGAAATAGCAACAGATGTCTTTTAGCAAACAAGCCAGAATACACCCAGGTAAAACTTAGCACCTACTAGCCAAGAGCCAAACAGTGCCCACAGCAGGCAAGAAGAAACTCTGCAAAGGACTGACCTGAGGGACAGAGCAGCCATAACACAGCAGCAAAGTGCATTCAGCATACATCAGAGACAATTATTGAAGTACCAGGCCCTAGACAATGTGTGACTTCTTCATAAAATCATTACTATCAAGAGCAGGAAATAAGTTTTCCTAACACAGAGAAGAACAGAGACCTGGACAAAATGCCAACACAAAGGAATTCAACCCAAAAGAAAATAGGAAACGGTCATGCCAGGGATCTAATCTAAACAGATATAATACGCCTGACCCAGCATTTAAAACAACAATCATAAGGATACTAGCTGAGCTTCAGGAAAGCATAAAAGACACTAGGGAGCCCCTTATTGTAGAGGTAAAAGAGCTGAAACTAATCAGGCTGAAAGGGAAAATGCAATAGCCTAGACGTCAAACAGGCTGGATATTATGACCACAAGGATGGAAGAAGCAGAGACACAAATGAGTGATATAGAAGACAGAATTACAGAAAATAATGAAACTGACAAAAAGAGGGAAAGAAAAGTATTGGAATCACAGAGAACTCCCACCAAAATCAACAAAAGCAGGTTGACACCAAGACATACAGAAGTTAAATTTGAAAAATATAGAGGGTAAAGAAAAAATTCTAGAAGCAACAAGGCAAAAGAAGTCCCTAACTTATAAAGGAAGACACATAAAGTTAGCAGCAGATCACTCCACATAAACTTGACCAGCAAAAAGAAGTGGCATGATCCAATGTGCTGAATGGGAAAAATCTATAGTCAAGAATACTCTATCCAGCAAGGCTATCATTCAGAATAGAAGGAGAGATAAAGTATCCCAGACAGAGATGTCCACTCTTACCACTGTTAAATAACATATTACTGGAAGCCCTAGCCTCAACCATCAGACAACAAAAAGAAATAAAAGGCAATCAAATCAACAAGAAAGAAGCCAAACTTCTATTATTTGTAGAGGACATAGTACTCTAGGAAACCCACAAGATGCTACCAAAAAATTGCCAGAACTAATACACAAATATAGCAGAGTCACAGGATACAAAATCAATGTATAGAAATCTGTTGCATTTCTATACACCAATAATAAAGCAGCAGAAAGAGAAATAAAATAATCAATCCCATTTACAATTGTACCCAAAACCCTAAGGTACCCAAGGAATAACCTAACGAAAGAGGTGAAAGATCTGTACTCTGAAAACCATAAAAAAAAAAAACAACTGATAAACAAAATTGAAGATGACACAAAGAAATGGAAAGATATTCCATGCTTGTGAATTGGAAGAAAAAAAAATTGTTAAAATGTCTACTACATATTCAATGAAATCCCTATGAAAAAAACCACCAACATTTTTCACAGAGCTAGAAAAAACAACCCTAAAATTTGTATGGAACCACAAAAGACCTGAATAGCCAAAGTAATGTTGAAAAAGAAAAGCAAAACCAGAAGCATCACAGTTCCAGACTTTAAGGTGTATTACAAAGCTGTAATAATCAAGACAGTATTCTACTGACACAAAACACTCACCGTGGAACTGAACAGAAAACCCAGAAATGTATGCATAACTATATGGTCAACTAATCTTTAACAAAGGAAGAAAAATATCCAATGGATAAAAGACTCTTCAACAAACTGGTATCGGGAAAACTGGAAGACACATGCAGAAGAATAAGACTGGACCATTTATTTACACCATATACAAAAATAAATTCAAAATGGATGTAAGACCTAAATGTGAAACAGGAATCCATCAAAATACTAGAGGAGAACACACACAGGAATCTCCTTGACCTCGGCCGTAATAACCTCTTTGTAGATACACCTCCAGAGGTGAGGGAAACAAAAGTAAAAATAAAGTGTTGGGACTTCATCTGGATAAGAAACTTTTGCACAGTGAAGGAAAAAAATCAACAAAACTAAAAGGCAGCCTACAGATGGGAGAAGGTATTTGCAAATGACCTATCTGATAAAGTGTTAGTATCAAAAAATGTATAAAGAACTTATGAACTCAACACCCAAAAAGCAAATAATCCAGTTAAAAAATGCACAGAAGACATGAATAAGGATTTTTTTCCAAAGAATAAATACATTTGGTAAATAGACACAAATAGACACAAAATAGAAAAGATTTTCCACATCACACATCACCAGAGATATACAAACTGTATACAAATATACAATAAGATCACCTCACACATGTCAGAATGTGTAAAATGAACATGGGAAATAAGAGATGTTGGTGAGGATGCAAAGAAATGGGAATCCTCTCACACTTCTGGTGGGAATGCAAACTGGGGCCATCTCCCTGGAAAACAATATAGAGGTTCTTCAAAAAGTCGAAAACAGCACTATCCTGTGATCCAGCTATTGCACTGCTATATATTTACCCAAAGGAGACAAAAATACTGATTCAAAGGGACACATGCCTCCTGATATTTATAAGCAGCATTATCAACAATAGCCAAATTATGGAAAGACCGCAAATGTCTATCAATTGATGCATGGATAAAGAAGAGATGGTGTGTGTGTGTGTGTGTGTGTGTGTGTGTGTGATGGAATAAATAAATGTGTGTATCATGGAATATTATCCATAAAATAGAATGACGTCTTGGCATTTGCAATGATGTGGATGAAACTAGAATGTATTATGCTAAGCTAAATAAGTCAGTCAAAGAAAGGCAAATACCATATGATTTCACTCATATGCAGAATTTAAGAAACAAGCTAGATGAACATACTGGAGAAAAAGAGAGGCAAACCATAAAACAGACTCTTAAATATAAAGAACAAACTGAGGGTTGTTGTAGAGGAGGTGGGCAAGGGGATGGGTTAAATGGGTGATGGGCATTAAGGAGTGCACTTGTGATAAGCACTTGGTATTGTATGTAAGTGTTGAGTCAGTAAATTCTACACCTAAAACTAATATTACACTATATATTAATGAACCAGAATTTAAATACAAACTTGGAAATAAAAAAGTGAATAAGTTTTTCTATATACTTTTTGAAATATTTTTGTATGCTTATTTAAATCTAATTGCTAAAAACTGACAATCTCCAAACATAGCATAAGTTGAATAACAGATAAGTATTACTTTTTCACAGAATGTGTGCTGCACTATTTATAGAAGAGGTCAGATATTGTTCAAAGAGCCACAATATAATGCCAGTCTGCTGTCAATGCCGGGTATTTAAAGAATTTCAACATCAAGGAAGCTTTGTATCTTTTAAGTTCTTCAAGAAAACCCAAAACTAGTGTTTTCTAATATATAAGGTGACTATCACTGTTGATGTAACATTTGAAATTTGGTACCACAAAGGCATGTTTTTAAAAATCTGAATAATGTTAATTTATTTAAAAATATATTAGAAAATATCGACCTTCATTTATAATATTAAATTTTGAAGTCATCCATTTGAAGCAAAAATTATTAATTTAAAAGGTTAGGTAATTTAAAAGTTATTTTAAAAATTATTATTTATTTTAGAGAGAACAAAGTACATATATTCAGTAGGTGAATGAGCACACTTTGGATATGATGGGCTAGACAAACCTTTTTCCAGGACTGGACTGGATACTTTAAACTCTGCTTTAGGACTATTTAGGCTGCAAGTAGACAGATCAATCTTGTTTTGGATTCAGAGATTAAAAAGCTGCATTTATGTTGCTATTTTTCAAACATACACAGTTTACATTTTAGTGGCTATAGGGCAATGCTGATTTTCTCGTTAATTCTTCTATTAAGTAAGTAATCTAAATGGTATGAATATACACTTAGCCTATCAAATGAAAACAATCTACCACTTTAGCACCTTTTTTCCCTTGATTTTACTCATGCAAAAAGTTTTTATTTTTATTTGGAGGAAAGCAAGATCTTGGGAAGCAAGGAAAGTCTTTATATTCCTTAAGTGGATTTCAGAAGCAGACATCTACTATTTGCCATCTCTAAAATCCCTTGCCCATGTCTGTCTTGTGCTTTTGGTGAGACTGAATCCCTCCACCATTCAGATCATCACTGTGGCGGGCACATGATCTATGTCTGGACAATTAAGATGCTCCATCCCCCTCACCTCTGAGATGATTTCAGGCAAAGATCTGAGAAAGTTATTTTGCTTCTTGTTTCAATGTGCTAACCATCTATCTCATTAATTGACTTAAAAATTAAACAACCTTAGAAATTAAGTATTCAAAAATGCCCAGAAAGTGCCTGAAATAGTCCATAACCCATAAATGTTAGCTGTTGTTATTACATTAGATATGAATTGGTATGATAATTATAAAAATATGGTAAGATTTGAGTTTCAGCTACTAGCATTGCCTTGAGCTCAACATAGAAACTTTTTCAGAACCCTGTGTTCACAAGTAAGAAAGTCAATTAATTTTTCCTTACGTACTGATTTTATTTTTTTCCTCATGCATTGATTTTTAAAGTAATACACAGTTTTCTAGTCTTGAAACTAAGAAAAAGTCTTAACTAAAACAAATGCTTAATCAATTCCTTCATTTCATAATATGATCCAACAATACCATTTATACTTCAGAGTAATGAGCCTCATTAAAATATTAGGACATAGACCAGAGTGTGTGTGTGTGTTTATGTGTGTATGTAAATATAGAGACGTATACACACACACACACACACACACACACACACACATATGATTCAGCATATAACAATGCAGTGACTTCAATTGATGCATAATATAGCAAGAGAGACATATCATATTGTACAAGACTAACAGTTTGTGATTTTTCACATGATCACAATGATAAAAAAAATTAGTGTATTTATCTGTGGGTAAATACTTGATAACACAAAAGATGATAAACATTTCATGACTAGAGTGGTTAATATTTTCTTTTCAAATTAGTTTTATCTGGCTATACTTCAGTTAGGATTACCAAATCAGAAGAAAACGTATCAAGTTACAGTTATTTGCACTTTTCTAACACTACATTTCTACTCGTGCCAATACATTCACTTAATATGCCTGCTGCTCTCCTCTTCATTTCTCAAAATTCCATTCATCTTTAGGGCCTGCCTCCAATCCCACCTCTTTAATAAAGATCTGACTACCTCAACCTGGAGTGAATTCTCCTAGCTCTAAGCTCCCCTGGAAATTCTTGTCTGTACAATAGGTTTAGAAATTAATCATGCATTGTCTGGAGACAGTGAAAACAGAGTCTGGACTTTGAAGTTGGATAGACTGCAGATAAATCCTGACCATACTGTAAAATAGCTACATGACTTTGGGAAAGTTACTTGTTCTGTAACAAAGTATCTGATCTTTACCATGTGCAAGATATTAATGTACTTTACATGTATTCACTTATTTAACCCATAAAATGACCCCATAAAATAAATGGTGTTTTGAATCCTTCTGCATAAAGGCACTGGAGGAAAATTCATGTATCTTTCCCTATGTATTTTTATCTTTCTCTTCAGCTGTTTAGTAAAATATACAAGGTCACACTATATGTTGCACAAACAGGATTCAAACCGCAGCACCTTGGCTTCAGAGTCCATGTTCTTACACAGAACAGCATGTTGCCTCTCAACTTCTGTGCCAGGATTCATGAGGGTTACCAGATCCACATACTTATTAAGTGGGTTAAATTAAACAACACATGCAAACTGCTTGGCACTTAGTATGTGTATAGTAAATGCTATTTGGCATCTCTTCTGCTTTCTTCCCATTAACCGCTGCCTCAAACTGTCATATGTACCTGTTCCTAACTTTTCCTGTATTTATAGCTTGTCTCTGGGGATGCATCATACACTTCTGAGGCTCCCATAATACTTGGCCCTTTGCCGAGCACCCAAATATCCTTTGAGATCTTCTTTGGTGTGCCATTAGCTTCACCTTTCCCACTCCCTGACTTCTATGTCCAGTAGTTTTCTGAAAAATTTATGTTTTACCTACTTTAATCACTGAAACTCCCTCTACTGACAATGCCCTTGCTGCTCTCCCATTACTAATGCCTACTTCTAACACTCAGGTCTTCCCAAAGCTATCCCTGAACACTCACCTGGGAAAAGAGCCTCCTATCTGGACTTCTACAGCATCCTCTGCATACTGGCATTTATAGTATACTAAACCATGAAAGCAGACATAGCTTCAATACTTTGTGGAAGAATCTGGAAAGCAGGGACTTAATTCAAGGCATCTTCCTATTCTCAAACTTTGCATAATAACTGGAGCTGGTGGCATCCAATGGGTGCTTATTTTAAATAATTAATTGGTTCTACAGGAAGTTTGGGAAAAGCATTCCTAGTAATACCAACTCTTCTTCCATGAATTATATCAACATTAGCTTTTTTCAGAATGTGTCTGTACAGCAAAAAATCGCCCTGTGGTCAAATGTATTTGAGAATGACTGTATTTTCATTCTCTTTCTGGAAAATCACTTGCATTCTGATATTTATTGATTAAAATAATATTTATCAAGAACCTCCCACCAAATGTATAAAGGCAAGATGAAAACAATCTATGCCTTCTTGGATCCTATGATTTATCAGATCTCTGAGAAGTCTTGTAATAAAATGCCTATTTCACCTTGTTCAAACAAATATATTCTAACATACTTGATCAGAATTCCTTAATACATACCAATACACTGGACAACATATTATGGAAAATAGATCAGACAATTTTTTCATGTCTTAACCTATTCAGAAGCTCTACTTCTTATTTTCATAAGAGAAAATGGTGATTCTGTAGTTAATGGTACATACTATTACTTAAATATAAAATGATTTGTTAAAAATGTTTATATTGCATTTCTGTTTGAGGATACTTTATATTGTTAAAATGCTATGTAGCTGATGTTAAAGCACTGATAATAAAATGAGGCAAAAATATAATGTCACTGAATATTCCTACTACAAGCAGAAATAAGCAAATACTTGTAAAACACTAATTTACTGATTTGCAGTTGTTCAATAAATACATGCCAGATTTATATAGTGCTGGGTTGAATCCATACTCCAGCCTTTGCTAGAATAGTATAACTCGGTTTCTACAACAGTCTAAAATATCTCTACCAGACTGAAATGAAAATCAGAAAACTGAAATGAAAAATCACACATCACTTTTCTGTCATATGTAGTTATTTCTCAGGGAAAACAAAAAAGCTGCCCTAAATTATTGGGTCAATTGTCTTGATTTTTTTTTTTAATTTTCATATTACTTTCATGACTTATTAGCCAGAAAAAAAGTGTTACCAGACTTTTTCTTAGTACCTTAGATCTTTTAAACACCTGTTTCATATGGAAATTTTCTTCTTTGGTGTTAGTGGCTATTTATCAGTTGTCTTCATCTACTTCCATGAATATTTATTCTACATTCTCTCCAAAAGTAACACCTACAGTTTTCATCTTCTCAGTGTGGGCCTTAACTAAGACTTAATTTGAGGAGCTTTTCTGTATAGGCTTTTGTCTATATTTACTTCTGCAGAACCAGAGATGAAATCAGTGCTTGGAATATCCCAGGTGCTCAAAAATACGTAGTAAATGAATGCATGAGATAAAGCTGAATAAACTATGACAGATGTAGATGGAATAAAGCAGCAGAAAAGGGAGACAGCAAGGGGAATATATGCTCACATGAAGTGCCCCATGAGAGCACTTTCACTACATGAGGTACTGGCATCATAGAGGTTTATGTAATAAATTGCAGCTCTAGTAATAGTAAATGGAACCCTAACCTGGTTAGAACTTAAGTTCAGAATATTCACATTAGCAAGAGGTACCACGTCTTTTTTTTTTTTTAATTTATCCCTTTATTTCCTATACCTTGAATAATGTCTGGGGACACGATATATACTCAATAAATATTTGCTAAGATAACAAATGAGGCCTATTTAAGTTAGACTGATTTATGAGTAAAAATATTATCAGTATCTTGCCTCCAAAATTTACCACCAGGGTAGTGTAGAAAAATATCTGTTAACAGTTCATCAAATCACAGTCACTGCTCAGGAAATTTCCTTAATTTTAGCTTTTTCATGTCTACATTTCTTACCCTTACATGAATTTATTTATATTAACACTCCAATCATAGCAGAGTCGTGAGTTCAAGGCCCGTGTTGGGCTCCACACTCAGTGGGGAATCTGCTTAGAATTCTCTATCTCCATCTCCCTCTGCCCCTAACCCTCCATACTCACTCACTTTCTCTCAAATAAATAAATACATCTTTTAAAAAAGTAGCAAAGTTTCAAAACTAAGTTAAATATATTTATCTTAAGGTCTAAATTTCCAGATGGACACATGACATTGTTGCATACCATGTTCAACCATTTGCTATACATAATATTATAGGCCAAAAATTTAATTTGTCATTGAGAGAATATTTTAACATTCCTTAAAAAATAGGTTTAGTGTCACATCTTACCATATATACTATCTAGTTTTTCATTATTCATACATTTGTTTTATTAACATTTGTCAATTAACAAATGACGAAATATCAGTGTTCATGGAGACCTTGAAAGTCATTGTTTCCAGAGTTTCTTTAAAGTTAGAATTATTGGGGCCACCTGGGTGGCTCAGTGTGTTAAACCTGTGCCTTAAGCAGGGAGCCTGCTTCTCCTTTCTCTCTGCCTATCTCTCTGCCTACTTGTGATCTCTCTCTCTTTCTCTATCAAATAAATAAATAAAATCTTAAAAAAAAAAAGACTTGTTTAAATAAATAAAGTTAGAATTATTTCCAGCTTGAATCAACTTTAAAAAATGGCAATGCCAGCTTTTACCATCTCTTGACCCTTTCTGCCATGATGGGCTCCTCCTTCTTTCTCCTAACTCCTTATTAACTAAGAATCGAGCCCAAATATGTCACTGACCTAAAAAAACTTTGACATCCCTTCCTCACTTTTCTTAATGAGAGTTACCCATATTGTCTCGTTTCCTAGAAAGCCAACTCTCTGAAATAGGAGAATGGTGAAGCCCAGTTTTCTAAAATGGTTCTGTCTTTACCATTCCTCAAGTGCAACCAAGATTCTGTGCTTTGATGTTTTGTGTATAATAATACTTGACTGGACTACACCAAAGCAAAGAAATGAACAAATACATAGATATTATAATTCTACAAAATAGCTAAATGTTTTGAATAGTTTTCTCTTCTTTTGAATTTTTTCATTATTGAACACAATATATTATTCCTCAAAAAAAGTGAGATTAAGACACAGAAGACTAAACTGGAATGGACATTAACAGTTAATAGGTGAGAAATGTGAAGGTCACCTTACATAAATGTGTATCAGAACCTTTGTCAAAATTGAACATTGATTTTTGCCAATAATGACTTGTATGGAAAGATCAAAAGTTCGTTCATAAGGACTTAAAGTCTGTTGTCTAAAGCTTAAAAAAAACTCACCTCAAATCCAATTAAAATAAAATTGGATTAGCATATTATAATGTTGAGATAATTGAACCAAATATGCAGGTGTCTTGTTTGTCCATCTGAAAATTTGAAATTTCAGACAAATTTACCTGATACGTTTTTATGTTCATTTATAAAACTACAAATTGTGTTTAGAATGTTAACATTAATAATAGCACAAGTTTAAAAAGTCTTCTTTCTAGAGTCTTGTCTAGCCTTCTCAAAGTTCCTGGATGGGTAATAAAAATCTATATTAATACTTTTATAATGCACTCTCACTATAAGAAAAAATATGTAGCATTTTAAAACTAGCTGTCATGTAATGTACAAAATAGTGAATACATTTGTTATTCATTACCTGATACTTTATAGTTATGAATTTTTCATATCCCTGTAGTGTCATCTTACCCCAGCTGCCCTGGCATACATCCTGGTTCAAATCAGGGCCAGCCAAACATAAATAAATAAATGAAGTTGAACAGGTAGCTCTTGGAGGTCCTTTTCTATGACATAGAGAAAAATCTTCATTTTGTTTTCAGAAAGGCTGTAGTCAAGTAAGTATTGTTTTGAGGATAGTTGGCTAATATTAATAAAAAATTCAAATTTACTCATATTTTAAAACAGTTGCTGGATATTAACTCTAGAAAGCTCAGATTGTCCATAGAACTAAATCATTTTCATAAAGCAATAAAAATCAACAAGTCCTTACCTATCCATTCTGCTTGCACATTGAGACATTACCTTCTGACTTCGAGAAGTCATGGTTTTATTGCCTTGAGAAATGCATTACAGGGGCACCTGGTTGGCTCAGGGGGTTAAGCCTCTGCCTTTGACTCAGGTCATGATCTCAGGGTCCTGGGATCAAGCCCTGCATCAGGTTCTCTGCTCAGCGGGGAGCCTGCTTCCCCCTCTCTCTCTGCCTATCTCTCTGCCTACTTGTAATCTCTGTCAAATAAATATATAAAATCTTTTTAAAAAATTTAAAAAATGAATTACATTTCATAAAATTCTCCCATTGTCATTTAATTTGCAAAATATTCCTATTATAGTATCTCATTCATATTTTAAATATCCTTTTCTAAAAGGCAGATTTAGAGGTACGCCTTAAATCAGGATGTGCTAAATTAGCAAATGAAGCATTCTGTGCAGTAAGTTGGTTCTGCTTGCACTCCTATTTTTACCATGACACCAAGACAAATACTGTCACTTGCAGGATACACTCAATCAATTTTATGTACAATTTCCAAGGATTTACTGTAACTTGATCATCTATTTTCTTGTTCAAGAATAAGATGTCATAACAGGAGAATAAGGATAGATTTTTTTTTAAGGTTTATTTATTTATTTGCAAGAGAGTAGGTGGAGGGACAGAGAAAGTAGGAGACAAGCAGACTCCTGTCTGAGCAGGGAGGCTATCCCAGGACCCTGATATCATGACCTGATGTGAAACCTAGAGGTGGATACTTAATTGACTGAGCTACCCAGGTGCTCTTAGAATAGATTAAAAAGAAGAAGAAGAAGAAGAAGAAGAAGAAGAAGAAGAAGAAGAAGAAGAAGAAGAAGCAGAAGCAGAAGAAGGAGGAGGAGGAGAAGGAGGAGAAGGAGAAAGAAAATTTGAAGCTTTTTTCTTTTTATGTAAAATAAGCATTGACATATCTTCATATTCTAGTTTTTGTTGATAACAAACAACTTGGGACGGGGTGCCTGGGTGGCTCAGTGGGTTAAGCCGCTGCCTTCGGCTCAGGTCATGATCTCAGGGTCCTGGGATCGAGGCCCGCATCGGGCTCTCTGCTCAGCAGGGAGCCTGCTTCCCTCTCTCTCTCTCTCTCTCTCTGCCTGCCTCTCTGTCTACTTGTGATCTCTCTCTGTCAAATAAATAAAATCTTTAAAAAAAAAAAAAAAACTTGGGACTGCCCATCTCACATGGGATTTTGCCCCATGCCTCTGTAACTGTTCATGTAATGTAACTGTGTTCAAAGTCAACTGGACTTTTTTTAGAACTAAAGTAACTTACTCTAATATTTTAATCGAAGTGGCTTCAGTGTTAAACCAGTGTTGATGCTAAAGTTCCACTGGCTCCTGTGTAGAAATGGGCCTGAAGCCTGTTCTATTAAAGATGATCCAAAGAAGTTTCTTATCTCAACAATTAAATCAGAATCATACAGGCTTTCTCACATTTTAATAACCGCCAGATGGTGGATGAACTAAAATAAAACTATGATTTCAACAAAAGTTTGGGGAAATATTAGCATAGTACAAAAGACTAAGAACACTAAGGAAGTTATTTTCAAACTAGTTTTTCCTTGCTTTAAAAAATGCCACTGGCAAGAATAATGATGCTTCCATAATGTTACTAGAGTGCTATATTTGTAAAGCAGCATGTAAGCCTCATAAAAGGGTAATGAGTTCCTTAAGTGATAGTAAAATAAGCTTTCATGTAGAGATATGCCGAGGTGCTACTGTTCATGGCCAGCAGTGGAGCTGCATTACCTATTTTGTATTGCAATTTTCACTAACGGAAAAAAAAAAGGAATTACAGTAACAGAAAAAAAAAGGAATTACAGTAATGGTCACATCTTCCTTCCACTGACATAAAAAAGGACTCTAGTGGAGTTCAACTAAGTAGAGAAAATGATAAAATCTTATATAAAATTTATACTTATTTGGCCATTCTTCTTTATATAAGCATGTTGTTTGAATAGAGTAGGAGTAAATTTCTCTAGCTGATCAGAGAATTACCCCCAGATACCTATTGTCAATTGATTTGGTCTGCTACATTTATCAATTTTTGCAGCTTCATAAAATATGCATGGGTTCTTTGACATTCATATTAACACTTGTCTTCTCCCTTATGTGTTTACATGTACAATAATAGTCAAAAGAAGGAATCACTGAGTATTGAAGTAATTTTTTAAATTTAGAAATGTATTAAAAAATTTAAAAGTCTTCCAATTCACCTATTCTTTACAGGAGAAAAATTTTGTGTATCACATAATGGAAATTTCCCAAGAATCAAAATCCCATATTGAATTCTACTGGTTAACTGCCTATAAAATCAAGACAACTATTCCAACCTCTTTCACAATTTTTAATTGGATGGATTTCTTATTCCTTAACAGCAAGAGGAAACAGATGTTTCCAGAATTCAGAAACTTCCAGTTAGTGGCAGGTACATGAAATATCTTACTATTTTGTCATATTAAGTTTGGAAAAGCAACATGTAGAGTGAGGGGAGAGATTATATCTTAAAGCTTATATGTATGGTTCTAAAGGATTCAAATGGAAATTATGACTTCTGAAGCAGACATTTAAACACAAATGCTTTTGAATGACAGACTGCAGATAAATATAGATGACTGTGGTGAGGGAAAGCTCTCATTTTGATGTCTAAAGGATGTATTTCCCCCCAAAAAAGCACAATCCAAAAGCTAGAGGACAAAACTTCCTATGGTTTCAGAAAAAGCTGAGCCCATTAGCACCAAATTATTCAAGTGCTTTCTTCCAAATATATGAACTTTTGTGTGAGTAAAATCAAGACAAATAAAAGCATCAAAATGCTAAATTCTGTTTACACTGGACGGAGTAAATGTATATTTTTACTATTTGAATCACACATTTTATTAATAAAAGAGCTAAATGAGAAAACTGGCATGCTCTGTAGTCACTAAAGTGTATAGGGCTGTGCATGTTGAAAAAATAGGCATGTCAAGGTAGTTTTTGAATTCTCAAGTCTGAGACTGAAGTTTGGGTTATCTGCTCAGCTTGAGAGTAAACTAGTTCCTCACCACATAATTTCAGGTCAGAGAATCATGTGTAATACTAAAAAAAAAAAGTGTGCATTTTATGCCAGTTTTCCTATATTTAAAAAATTTAAATTTTACCAAGAAATGTACACTGAATGGCTATTTCCTTTACCAGAGAGGGACAGAATAAGACATTTATGCTGAGCTCTTTCTCAAAAGTCTGGATTTTTGGGGGTGCCTGGGCGGCTCAGTGGGTTAAAGCCTCTCCCTTTGGCTCAGGTCATGATCCCAGGGTCCTGGGATCTAGCCCTGCACTGGGATCTCTGCTCAGCAGAGAGCCTGCTTCCCCCTCTCTCTCTGCCTGCCTCTCTGCCTACTTGTGATCCCTAAGAAATAAAAATCTTAAAAAAAAAAAAGTCTGGATTTTTAAAAAAATGAAGAAAACTTTTTGGATGCAATCATAATTCTTAATGATATTCATGACAAATTTTAACATCTTTTATCAAAAAGCAAATTATAAACCAATAATTCCCTAATAAATCATAATTTTTAAACACACAAAGGGCAATAAATATGAACACCAAGTTCAAAATAACAAAATTCTAAAATAAAAAAAAATTGAAACAAAACAATATGTAATGAACAAAACACTTTTTAAAAACTGTGAATTAAGTCATATTTGAAAGGTAGATATTAAGGTCATAAAAATACAACTGGCTGTGGTGCATAAACAATGAATTTTGGAACACTGAAAAGAAATAAAATAAAATGGAAAAAATTTATTTTAATAAAATAATTTATTAAATTTATTAAAATTTTTAAAAGGTTGTAAAAATAATTCAGTAAATAATGTAAAAAACCAATAATGGTTCACCTTAAGGACAAAATGACTGATTTAATATTTCAGCAATTACCCTCACAAAATAGCAAATATGATGAGGCCCATGTCTCTCATTTTACTGTTATTCATTTACTTATTTAATAGTAATTTATTAAATTATTAATTAGGAAAGAAACCATGTATGAAAAGTAACACACAATGCATGTGTTGGTTAAATACTTTAAAGTATTTGATGATGTTTCTTCCTGTGATTTTTATTACCCTGTTTCCCCTCCATAGAAGCAACCCCTTTTATCTTCACATATTTGTTGCCTGAGTGTGATTTTCTGAATTTTAAGATGGTCTCCATGACCTTTATCTACTGGTTTTAATCTTGTAATTATATTATGTGACAAAGGAATTTTGTGATTTATATTAAGGTTCCTAGTTAGTTGCCCTTAATAAGGGAGATTATCAGAATGTGCCTGATCTAATCACACACGCTGTTTAAAAGAACATGGTTTTCTCCAACTGGCAGCAAAAGAGAAAATCAGACACTGGAAGCTTGAGGTGAATTTCAGGTACTGTTGTCAATTGGGAAATGGAAGAGCCATGTGGAAAGAACTTGAGAGAGGTCCCTAGAAACAGAGCAACCCGAGTTGCCAGCCAGCAAGAGAATGGGACCTTAATACTATAGCTGCACAAAACTGGATTCTTCAACAAGAAGGAGCTTAGAAGAAGATTTTTTTCCCAGAGCTTCCAAATAAAAGCCCAGGTGGTTCACATCTTGATTTTGACATGGTGGTGTAGGAGCCCCCCTGAACTTTTAACCTTACAGAACTATGAGCAAAAAAAAATGGGCATTGTTAAGCTATTACATTTGTGTCAATTTGTTACACTCTAATAAAAAAAAAAAAGGTAGAAGCAACAGCAACAACAAAAAACTAATACATGGAGATGAAGGTGTTAGAGTAAGCCAAGAAAATAATTTTCAATTTGGAAACTGTAGGCCCTGAGGAGGCATAAGCCATAGTAAATACATGATGAGTCAAATGTGGTCTTCCAATAACCCAGTTCTTCCAGCTTGAGGAGATCAGAGCAAGTTTCTCATGAGCATGAAAGGGAGAATTTCCAAGGATAATGGTAATAATCAATACCATATTCAAGAGCTTAGATGTATCATCATATTTGCTATTTTGTGAGGGTAATTGCTGAAATATTAAATCAGTCATTTTGTCCTTAAGGTGAACCATTATTGGTTTTTTACATTATTTACTGAATTACTTTTACAACTGGATTTTTGAGAAGGAGATCTGTCACCTTTCCCTTCTCTAAGATTTGGCTAAAATTAGGAACTTAATCATATACAGCTGAGCCACAGAGAGATTGGTATCATCTTTCCTAGAAAGAGCCCAGGAAGGAGACAGTCAGTATTAAAAAGGTAAATAAATGGGGGTGCCTGGGTGGCTCCGTAGGTTAAAGCCTCTGCCCTCAGCTCAGGTCATGATCGCAGGGTCCTGGGATTGAGTCCCACATTGGACTCTCTGCTCATGTGGGGAGCCTGCTTCCCCCTCTCTCTCTGCCTGCCTCTCTGCCTACTAGTGATCTCTGTCTGTCAAATAAGTAAATAAAATCTTTTTTAAAAAAGGTAAATAAATGATAAATCACAGTAAATAAATTGTAACTTAATATTGGTTGATGGGAGGCATGGATATAAAATATTTTTGTTAATTATTCAGCTTAAACACAGTAAGATGTCCCCTATTTCACAAATGAAAAACTAAGGTGCAGAGTAGTAGTTATATACTTTCCCAAGTTCCCATAGCAAATAGCTACAGGATCAAGATTTCTAGCTTCTTGGTTTGTGCCCTTAACCACTAACCCGCAGCTTTAAGATAGGAGGAAAAAAACAGCCAACCAAATGAATAAATATTTTCTTGATGGTTTTAGGCAGAACCAGAGTCTATCACACACCTGTTGTACCTATTCTAGTACAAATAGCTCTCAATGGCATGATGATACAGTTATTCCTCTGTGTCCAAATATGCAACCAGTGTAGGATCACAGATGGATGGCAACACCATTTTTCCAATATACAGTGGAATCAACAAAATGATAAAATTGAGAACTGGACCTAAAGATATTTTAAGATCAGGGAAAAGGACAAGAAAACCCCAAAGAATATTGCCAACATGGGACCAAACTCTGCCCCTGATCCCACCCCAACAACATAAAATAGATCTTGGAACAGATGTCTCATAATAATGTCCTATTTTGATATTGAGATACAATGGTTATTTTATAAATAATAGGATTCTCTCCATTCTTATTAGGTACTTTGCACAGTTACAGATTTTATGTCTTACTTTGCATTTATTATAGATTAAATTTCTGAAAAAAGTTCTAAGGATTCAAAAATGATAAATTTTACATTATCTATTTTTTCAATTACATAACCATGGATGAATTAATGTGTATCACCTGATACTGTACCATAGGAGAAATAATCTGGAAAAGCTTAAATAATTATTCAAAGTTTTTCAGAATTGCTTTGGTAGATAATTAAAATTTTAATCTACTTCCATGCTTCATTTATGAGTTTATATCTGATGTTCATTTGAAATTTTATATAATATGTGCCTATATTTATATTTATTTTCTTATTGTCAATCTTATTTTTGTATATCTGTCAGGAAAATACAAACAAAAAAACAACTCAAAGGACAAGTATTTTCTGAGGAGATCAAATAGGAAGTATGCATTATATTCATACTCCTTTTTTAAAAGAGCAGTTAAGAATGAATTCATATATTATCTCCATTTAATGATAAATGATGCCAGAATGTTTCTTACATTTAGTTTTAAAGTGAAACCTAGAAATTGTGGTTAGATCTAAACTTAGCTGTCTCTCTTCAGATTCATCACTTGGTACCATATGCTATGTTTCTGATCACAATTCTCATAATCTGTGGAGTGGCTACAGATGTCTGCTTTTAAATAAAAAGAGTGATCATTTTGTTAAAGGATGGACATGGGCCACTTTTCTAATTTTAAGTTGAAAAATTTCTTCCATTTTATAGAGTTTTAAAATATTTTCTATACCTGACTATTCTATTTCAAGTAGTACTTTTCAAAAATCCATCCTGAGATTATACTTTAAAATTTTATTCAGTAGTTACTTTCACTCAATATTAAAAAAAAAATTTAGTTTATGTAAATTTATAATTTCCTCTTTCCTGACCACAATTAGGTATTAAATCAAAACATTTTCACTGAGGGTTGATGGGGGCAGGGGAGTTGGGAAGGGGAGTGGGGTTATGGACATTGGAGAGGGTATGTGCTATGGTGAGTGCTGCGAAGTGTGTAAACCTGGCGATTCACAGACCTGTACCCTGGGGATAAAAATATATTATATGTTTATAAAAAATAAAATAAAATAAAAAACAGGTGCCAAAAAAAAAAAAAAACCATTTTCATTCTTTACTCTCAATTATGTAAATCTAATAGTGAATTGAAAATGTAGATTTTATATTTTACATTAATTCCAGGCATTCCTAGAAATTTAATCCCACATGTTAGGAATTATTTTGAATAATTTGATGATTGTTATTGAATAATTTATCCTTCTTATGGATAAAGAACTAATCAGAGATATTAAGTTGGGTCACAGCACTAGCAAATGAGAGATATAGAGCCAAATCCGGGATATCTGATCCACTCAACTAAATTTAAAAAGCTGTGTCTGGGATTTTTAGACTGTTATCTCTCACAGTTTTTATTCCCACGTCTTCAAACACTTTGTTTTCCTTGTTTAACCGCTTTCTTAAAGTTTATCAGACATGAAATTATGCTCTGTATTTAAGAAAAACCCTAAGTATACACTACTATGTGTCTATGTAGAATCTAATAAATCTTTTCACAGCCTAACATTCACAAGGAATGGGCCACACATCCATTTATATATAAAGGTTTAATGAAAGTAAATGATGTATTTTTTTTTTAGTACATGTTATTTCTGAATGTTGCCCTATCTCTAAATACTTCGATTTTGTCTAATTTTATTGGAGTTCTATATTAGTTATTTAATAATAATTGATTTAGGGGGTACCTGGGTGACTCAGTGGGTTAAGCCTCTGCCTTCAGTTCAAGTTATAATCTCAAGGTCCTAGGATGGAGCCCCACATTGGGCTCTCTGCTCAGCAGGAAGTCTGCTTCCCTCTCTCTCTGCCTGCCTCTCTGTCTACTTGTAATCTCTCTGTCAAATAAATAAAATCTTTTAAAAAATAATAATAATAATTGATTTAGGATCTCTTTGTTGGCCATATCTTTACTTGCCCATTTTTCCTTAGGAATGTATTTCCTTCTGGCAATTTCCAATTCACATTTTTTAAATGGTGCATGAATAGGTAAAAATTGACTCCAGATGGAAAATACTACCTGGCTTAGAACATATCTGATATCCAACTCCATGATCAATCAAGAAATATACTAGGTTGCAGTAAAATTTTGTGTTTCTCTCCTGTACTATTGATATTCTTTGACAATTACTGAAAACTACTACATAGCTAGACATAACAATTACTTAGCATAAATGTAGGCTCTTTGGGACTTCACACAATTCTCCCTAAACAAAATACCATTGATAGAGGAAGTTGCTGGATTCACTGAATATATGGGGCTTAACTGTTTTGTTGTTCATTAATTTATTCTTTCATACATAAAAAAATGATTCCTTAAAAAAAAAAAAAAACAATAATGGGGTGCCTGGGTGGCTTGGTGGGTTAAAGCCTCTGCCTTTGGCTCAGGTCATGATCCCAGGGTCCTGGGATCAAGGCCCGCATCGGGCTCTCTGCTCAGCAGGAAGCCTGCTTCCCACTCTCTCTGACTGCCTCTCTGCCTACTTGTGATCTCTGTCAAATAAATAAATAAAATCTTTAAAAAAGAAAAAAACCCAATAATGGAATATTGGTTATGTACCAGGGTTTCTACTCTACGGGAGTTATGCTACCTGTTTAATTATATGAAAGACACTTGGCATGGTTATCATTATTAGCATGACTACATCATCATAATAATAGAACTGCCAGTAGTGCTTTTGCAAGTTCTGATTATTTGTTTATTGCTCACTTACCTTTCTTCTTTACTTATATAAAGAAATAAAGGGCATGTGATTGGTAAATCTGTGATAATCTTATTAATGTATCACCTAATAAATTAGGACTACATTTACTATGGGACTTCTTTTCTACTGCAAAATTGTTTTACTTAGCTGGTTAGATAAGCAGTTTGGAAAATTCAGTGAACTTTCCTTAGTCATGCCATCATACAATGTGTGAGGTTTATTGATAAAAGGAAAAGCCATTAAACTCAAAACTAACTTACTATTATTTATTACCTGTGAGATTTAGTTTATGAATCTTCCTAACAAGGTCTTTCATTTTATCAAGACAATAATGATTATAATGATACAAATAATATTTTTTATATTTAAAACATAACAGTATATAAAGGTATCCAACCCTGCATTAATAATACATTATGGCAAAAGTGGACATGTCCCAGAAATGTAAAAGTGGTTTAATATTAGGAAATAGATCAATGTGATTTTTTTATATTTAAAATAAAGAAAATTATGAGCAAAACATATTCAAAAAAATTCAATATCCATTCATGTTACAATTCTTGGTGAACTAGTTCAACATATAACTTTCTCAAATCCTTTAAAGTTATGTCTAGATATAAATTATATTGGTGCTATCACTTCAAAATCTAGAAAATAAACCTACTGTTACACCTTCTGTTTGATATTGAATGAGGAAGTTCTCATGTGTAAAGACTGGAGAGTACGAAATATATTTCTGCATTTGAAAGTGACATGAGTGACATAAACAAATTATAAAAAATTACCAGGGATTTCAACAGTAATACTGGACACAAAATCTATATATAAAATGCTTTGTACTATTATACACCAGTAACAAAACCAGCAGGAATACTAACAATAACAAATATTTTGAAGGAAAATAACATGTTTCAGAATGAATGAAAATTCCATGACGAAATCAGCTTCTCCTAGTCTGCAGTGTAATTCTAAACAAAATCTCATAGACCATCACTATGTGATTAATGTAAAAAAAAAAAAAAAAAAAAAAAAAGGTGGGGGGCCAAGAACATGAAGATAATTTTGAAGAACAAAGTGGTGATATCATATTCCCAACTATGAACTAATTCATATTATTATGTATTATACATACAATTCTCTATAATTGTTATTATTTGATTAATATTAAAAATTAGTATTAATTACTATTTTTAGTGATTAAATGATGGAGTATAATCAAATCAGTGACTGTAATCATGAACCTAGAGACTGACCTACATAACATGGAAATAATATTTATGAAAAATGTTGCTTTATATATTGGTGGCAAATACTTAGTATTTTTGTTTCTGTAATTATAAGTAAAAAGACTATAACTTAGTGTTGCCCTGATCTGAATGTACCAGAGATATTTAAAATTAAAATTTCCTTTTTTTCTGTTTTTTAAAAATAAATAGATTAGAGTTACTGTATTTTTTTAAGTCTTCAATACTTGGTAACAACTGAATAGAACTCATGGGCTTTGTTTATGAAAGTAAACATGAATTATTAAATATTGATTTTATTTGATCAATGACTATAGGTACACTTGGGAATTTTATTTCTTCTATGCAAAAAAAAGCAAATTTTGTTCTAGGAAAATTATGATATTAATCTAAATTCTCCCCTTCTTGGAACAAATGTCTAAAATGTTCTATTTTTCTCAATCTGTGCTTATATCACTTTTGCCATTCATAATAATATTTCTTTCAACTCTGTAGATCATCCTAATTTTTTTTCAGCAATTTTTCTATTTAATTCATATTTTTATAAAGAACTAGTTTTTTGCTTTATGGTTCCCTCCAATATATATTTCCTATTTATATCCTTAAACTCTGCTCTTTTTCTCTATCAATACCTCCACTGTATATTTGGGCTTGTTCTGTCATAATTATTTTTATCTCTTAGTAACTTTTTCTAGCTTTATTCTTTTCTGATATAAAATTAACTCTATTAATTTTCCTTTAGTCGTCACTTGTTTTATTCTGTAAGTTTTATATGCTGTGATTATATTATTGTTTGCTTCTACACTCCATGAAAATGTATTTTTGCTATGTAAGTTTAGAGGTATGTATTTACAAATATGTGGAGTGCTTGAAGGTTTTTTGTTTTTTGTTTTTACTACTGACTACTAAGGTAATTATACTGTAGTCACAGGGAGCTATCTATTCGATATAGATTCTTTGGATTTTATTGATGCTCCCTGTATACAATAGCATGTAATCAAAATACAGCAATATTCTAAGTGCACCTGAAGTTAATGGGTATCTTAATTAAGGTGTTATTCAAATATTCTACTTCCCATCCAAATACTGATTTCTTGATCTACAAGTACTGACAAAATAATTTAAATCTTCTAATCTGATCGTGAGTTTGTCAGTATCCATGTAATTATCTTAATTTTTTCTATATATTGATATTATTTAATACATGCATTTTGTGATGCTCTCTCAGATGTATTGTGATTTTAATCATTAATTAAGAAGGCTTAACATGGTTTTCCTTTCTTGAAGTACTTTTTTAGATACTAATATAGATGCAATAAATTTCATTAGGTCATTATTTGCTTAGTGTTGTTCTTTCTTTTTTGCAACCTTTCTGTTTTTAAACTTTCTTGATAGCTTTCTAAAAAGAGCAGGTAAACTGAGTTTGGAACATGACAGGGATGTCTGCTCTCACCACTGTTGTTAACATATTACTAGAAGTCTTAGCCTCAGCAATCAGACAACAAAAAGAAATAAAAAGCATCCAAATTGGCAAGAAAGATGTCAAACTTTCACTCTTCGCAGATGACATGATAATTTATTTAGAAAACCCAAAAGACCACCACAAAATTGCTAGGACTGTTACATTAATTTTAAAAAGTCACAGGATATAAAATTAAGGTACAGAAATCTGGTGCATTTCTATACTCCAATAATGAAGTAACGAAAAGAGAAATTAAAGAATCACTCCCATTTACAACCACACCAAAAACACTAAGATACCTAGGACTAACATAACCAAAAAGGTGAAAGATCTGTACTCTGAAAACTATAGAACACTGATGAATGAAATTGAAGAAGACACAAAGAAATGGAAAGACATTCCGTGCTCATGGATAAGAACAAATATTATTAAAATGTCTATACTACCCAGAGCAATCTGCACATTCAATGCAATCCCTATCAAAAAAAAACAACAATTTCACAGAGCTAGAACAATCCTAAAATCTGTATGGAACCACAGAAGACCCTAAATATCTAGAATAATGTTAAAAAAAGAAAAGAAAAGCAGGAGGCATCACAATTCCAGGCTTTGAGCTCTATTACAAAGTTGTGATCATCAAGACAGTATGATACTGGCATAAAAACCGATACATAGATCAAAGGAACTCAACAAAAAACCCAGAAATGGATTCTCAACTACATGGTCAACTTATCTTTGACAAAGCAGGAAAGAAAATCCAATGGAATAAAGACAGTCTCTTCAACAAATGGTGTTGGAAGAACTATATAGTGATGCGCAGAAGAATGAAACTGGATCTTTCTTTATACCATACTTTCTTACACCATACACAAAAATAAATTCAAAATGAATGGGAGACCTAAATGTGAGACAGGAAACCATCAGAATCCTGGAGAAAAACAGAGGCAGCAACCTCTTTTACCTTGGCCATATCAACTTTGTAATTCAATACATCTCCTGAGGCAAGAGGAACAAAAGCAAAAATGAACTATTGGAACTTCATCAAGATAAAAAGTTTCGGCACAGTGAAGAAAACAATCAACAAAACTAAAAGACAGCCTATGGAATGAGAGAAGATATTTGCAAAGAATGTATTTAATAAAGTGTTAGTATCCAAAGTGTATAAAGAACTTATAAAACTCAACACCCCCCAAAACCAAATAATCCAGTTTTTTAAAAATGGGCAGAAAACATCAATAGATGGTTTTTTTCAAAGCAAACACACAGATGATTAACAGCCATATGAGAAGATGTTCAACATCAGTCATCATCAGGGAAATATAAATCAAAACTAAAATGAGATACTACTGCACACAAGTTGGAATTGCTAAATGAACAACACAGGAAACCACAGGTGTTACTAAGGATGCAGAGAAAGGGAAACACTCTTACACAATAGGTAGGAATCCAAACTGGTACAACCACTCTGAAAAACAGTATGGAGGTTCCTCAGTAAGTTAAAAATAGAACTACCCCACAATCCAGCAATTGCACTACTAAGTACTTACCAAAAAGATACAAAAATACTGATTTGAAAGGAATACATGCACCCCAATGTTTATAGAACATTATCAATGGCCAAATTAAGGCTCTAATCAATTTCCTAATGGTTTCCAAAGTATAAAAAGTTAAAACCTTTAAAGTAATGACTTTGCTTAGTTCATGTCTTTAAGAGAAAAGTAAAAGATTAATTCATAGCAAAATATAACTACTGACAAAAATAAAGCTTTCTAGATTTGAAATGAGCATTCCATTACAAGGTATTCTACTGGCAATACAAACAACTATTTAGAGATTTCCTTTAAGTGGGGATCTAAGAAACATATTTAGGAGTTTTATAATCTTTCATGTTGAATTCTGCTATAGAATCAGACAAAGTTTAGCAGGATTTTCTACTTTAATTTCCTAGTGGAGCTGATCCACAGGAAATAATCTGGAAATTGCCTGGATGATTTTATAAATTTTGAGACTATATTGCATCATCTCTTGCTCTAGAACTTTTTGGCTTTTAGAAGAAATGTCCTTCTTTGAGTGTTCCACTCTGGCCAATTTACAATATGACCTAAAAAACTGTTGGTTTTTGGCAGGTACCAGAATAAGGGAAGGCTATGAAACAAGTTCGTGCTACTAGATAAACTACTCTTCCACTTGGGCCAAATGATGCAACTGATCAATGGTTCTTGAAGTGTCATTGTCAGGGATGCTGTTTGTGAATTTGTCATGTGAACCACAGTCCAAGCCCTTAGAATTTTGGGACAAAGTTCTACCTTTCTCCATGGATAACTACTCTCCTCTAAAGAAATAGCTTCTGGCTTACTATTAGATTTTAGTAGAGACAGATGTTTAATGATGGGCCACCAAGTACCATGTGCCTTGAACCTCCCATCATAAACTGGGAGGTTCTTTAACTCACTGAGCCATAAAGTTCAGCATATGCAGCAAGAACCCATCATTAAATTGAAGTAGTATACAAAGATTAGGCACATACAGTTCCTGAAGGCACAGGTTACATGAAGAAGTGGCCGAGATTTCTATGGTCCCCATTCCTGCTAACCTACCTTCTCTCCCCACTCCTAGACATATGGTCTTCTAGGAGGTTCCCTACCATCAACTGAGAGGAAGAGAAATCTCGGGCCTGGCTCACAATGTTTCTGCATAATATGCTGTCATCTTGCGAAAGTCGACAGTAGCAGCACTAGCACCTCTTTTTAGGATATCCTTGAAAGACAATGGTAAAAGGAAATCATCTCAGTGGGCAGAAGGTCAAGCAGTGTACCTGGTGGCTTACTTGGGGAAAAAATGACTGTACATATGATTATGGACCAGTTCATGAACTGTGGACACCAGAATGCCTTTGGATTTGAACTGCAACTCTATCTTGAGTATGCTGCCTGCTAGCCTACCCTGCATACTTTGTATTTTACCAGGTCCCCATAACAGCATGAGCCAATTTTTAAAACTCAGTCAATCTCAATCAGTCTCTCTCTTTCATTATATACATATATGTATGTGTGCATGTATGCACACACACATATATATAGACACACATATATGTGCATATATATACATATAATTTGTTTGAAAGATAATTGGGTATATAAAGCAAAAATAGTAGCAATATATTTTAAACTTTATAACATACATAGAAGTAAAATGTATGACAATAGCAAAGATGATGGAATTGGGAAATGGAAATATACTTCTGAAAGGTTTCTACATTAAGTAAAATATTAGATACTACTATTATAGACTATGAAAAATTAATGATGTGTATTAAAACCTGAAAATCCCATTAAAGTATTCTACAAATACTTTTAATAAGACATTATAGGATGCAAAAAAAAACCAAAAAACAAAAAAATACAAAAGAAGGTAAAAAGGAAATAAAAGAATAATAACACGTGGGATGTGGGGCAACTGGGGCAACCTAACTATATCCTGTCTTTAAAAAACACTATAACTAGGAGCGCCTGGGTGGCTCAGTGGGTTAAAGCCTCTGCCTTCAGCTCAGGTCATGATCCCAGGGTCCTGGGATCGAGCCCCACATCCGGCTCTCTGCTCAGCAGGGAGCCTGCTTCCTCCTCTCTCTGACTGTCTCTCTGCCTGCTTGTAATCTCTGTCTGTCAAATAAATAAATAAAATCTTTAAAAAAAAACAAAAAACAAAAAAACCCCACTATAACTATAAATACACAGAAAGTTTTAAATTCAAACTATGAGAAAACATATAGCATGCAAAATATAAATCACAAGACAGAATGTATTAAGAGTATATAAAGCTGCCTTCAGAGTGAAGAATATCCCAAGGTGTATAGAAGGAAATACCGTAAGGATAAAGGAATTGATTAATGAACACATGTCAAAACTAAATGTTTATGCATGGTAAAAAATACACACACAAATATGTATATATGTAAATGAACATATAGCAAATGTATCAAATATTAAGAGCTAAAAGAACTAGGATGATCTTGTGATTATACCGGAGATTAAACTTTCCTCTCAGTAATTGATACTACATGCAGACAGAAAAAATTAATAAGAAAATGGAGGACTTGAACTTAAAGTGTAAATAAAAGTATGCTATAATCAGCAACAATAGAATATACATCATGTATACATAAAAAATTCACCAATATACAAGATATCCTGAGCCACAAAATAACTCAAAATTTTTTAAACTTTTTAAAAAAATATTTTATTTATTTGAGAGAGCGCATGAGAGCAACAGAGACTGAGAGAATGAGTTGGGGAGAGGCAGACTCCCTGTGGAGCAGGGACCCAATGTGGGACTCGATCCCAGAACCTTGGGATCATGACCTGAGCTGAAGACAGACACTTAACCGACTGAGCCACCCAGGGGACCAACTCAAATTTTTAAAGACTGAAATTCTAGAAAATATTTTGTCTGACTACAATGGAATTATAGGAAAAATAAACTACAACAAAAACCACTGCAAAGACCTAAATTTGTAAATTGTCATATGTCAAAACTCATGGGAGAAGGAGAAATCACATTAAATTCGAAAAGCACTTTATTTTTCTGAAAATATTTTTTTAAATGATTAGGAAAGCATGACTTATGAAATTTCTAGGGTAACGCTAAGCAATGCTTTGAGGAAGATTTTTAGCTTTCAGTGATTAAATAAAAAATGAATAAATGACAAAAATCCATAATGCAAGAAATTATGTATAATTTTATAACATATAAAATTACCTTGAGGGATTATGGAGAAGAGAGAAAAACTTGAAGTAAAAAACACAAATGGGGGCACTGGGGTGGCTCAGTGGGTTAAAGCCTCTGCCTTCAGCTAGATCATGATCCCAGGGTCCTGGGATTGAGCCCCACATCGGGTTCTCTGCTCAGCAGAGAACCTGCTTCTTCCTCTTTCTCTGCCTGCTTCTCTTCCTACTTGTGATCTCTGTCAAATAAATAAATAAAATGTTTAAAAAAAAAGACACAAATAATAAAGACAAGAGCAGGAAAAAAAGACATAGACATGGGAGAAAAATGAATGAAATCAAAAGTCAGTTATTTGAAAGAAACAATAAATGAATGAAATTTTAATCTAAAATATAGAAATTACAAAGTTACCACAATCAAGAACAAAAAGACACCACCCTACATAATGTGTGGATGTTACAATGATATATATAGGATGAGTATAAAAAATAATTATCAATAAATTCAACAACATAAATGGAACAGAAAAGTGTCTGGAGAGATACAAGTTACTGAAATGGACAAAAGAATAAACAGAAAATATAAAATACCCCATCACTATTAAAGCAATTGAACTTATAATTTTAGAAACATATCCACAAATGAAACCCTAGGACCACATGACATCAGTAGTGAAACCTTTCAAATATTAAAGGAAGAGATTATTCCAAGTTTATACAGATCTGTTCAGGAAACAGAGGAGAAACTTCTCAAGTCATTTTGGAAATCAGCATTACCACCTTGATATATCAATCAGGGAGGACATGCTTGATGCAAAAATGTGACAAGGACATTACCTAAAAAGAAAAGTGCACAATTAGGCCTTCCGAATACAGATGCAGAAATTTCCAGGAAAAAAAAAAAAAAGGCAAATTGAATAAACAGAAAACCTTTAAAATACACATCATTCCCAAGTGAGTTTTATCGTAAGATCTGCACCCTGAAAATTAATATTATTCAGAGAACTTTCAAAGGATCAGCAATCCACTCCTTGTCGCCCACCTTATTTTAATAAAGACATTTACTACACAAAGCCTTATTATATTTATAGCAGCATTATAGTCATAATAGTCCAAAAAAGAAAATAAGCTAAATTTCTAGCCACAGCTGAGTAAGTTTTGATTTTTATACAATGTAAACTCAAAAAAAGGAGAAAATCTATGAATACATGGATCAATTTGGATCATTCTGATCAAGTAAGGCCAGACTAACCAATCAATCAACAGGCAAACAAAAACCCTGCTTGGTTTCACTTATTTAAAATTCCAGAATAAGCATAAATACTCTAAGACATCCCAGGTTGACTGCTGATTCTGGGGTTGGGAAGACTGAGGTCCAAGAGTGACAGGAATACTTTTTGGGGTGATACAACTGTTCAGCATTTTGATTGTGACCATGGCTACTTTGATAGATATATTTGTGAAAACTCATCAAACTATATATATAAGATGCATGCACTTTCTTAACTATACATCAATAAAGCTCATATCAAAAAGAAGAAAAACAATGAAATTAGTTCATGTCTTCTTTTTATTTTGGTAAATCATTAGAAAATATTTAAGATAAAATTCTTGAATAGAGAACTCACACACTAAAAAGCTCTCCATTAAAATCAAACATGGAAAATTGTTTACTCTGATTTTATCAATAAAATTCTAAAGTCATAATGACTAATATGAAAAAGTTTTACATTTCAAATTCCTTAATATACTGTTTCCCTAACACTAGGTCAACTTTTTCTTTAACATCTGAAACTCTGGGACTAGAGGAATTAATTCTCCAAAGGGGACCTGCATGAATTCCAATGTTTACATAGACTTCACCAGCTCTGATTGGATACCTTAAGTAAAATGGTCGTAAATTCTCGTTTAGAAGGTTTAGTTAGAAAAACTAATGTTTAAAGTCACCTAGATTTTTAATGGCTTTAGGGAAAACTAACCTAGTTTACAAACTGCTGTTTTAAAAGTCAAACATGTAGGGGCACCTGGGTGGCTCAGTGGGTTAAGCCTCTGCCTTCGGCTCAGGTCATGATCTCAGAGTTCTGGGATTGAGCCCCACATCAGGCTCTCTGCTCAGCAGCGAGCCTGCTTCCTCCTCTCTCTGCCTGCCTCTCTGCCTACTTGTGATCTCTCTCTCTCTCTCTCTGTCAAATAAAAAAAAAAAAAAGAATATGTTTCGAGGAGGAGTCAAGATGGCGGAGAAGTAGCAGGCTGAGACTACTTCGGGTAGTGGGAGATCAGCTAAATAGCTTATCTAAAGATTGCAAACACCTACAAACCCAACGGGAGATTGAAGAGAAGAAGAACAGCAATTCCAGAAACAGAAAATCAACCACTTTCTGCAAGGTAGGACTGGCGGAGAAGTGAATCCAAAGCGACGGGAAGATAGACCGCGGGGGGAGGGGCCGGCTCCCGGCGAGCGGCGGAGCAACGGAGCAAAATCAGGACTTTTAAAAGTCTGTTCTGCTGAGGGACATCGCTCCAGAGGCTTAACTGGGGTGAAGCCCAGGCGGGGTAAGCGCGGCCTCAGGTCCCGCAGGGTCGCAGAAGGATCGGGGGTGTCTCAGTGTCGCAGAGCTTACCGGTATTAGAACGGGGAAGCCGGCTGCAGAGACAGAGCCGAGGAGTGACTCTCAGCTCAGGGTTGCCTTGAACCGGTTGCAGGCTCGGTCAGCTCGGAGCGCGGCCAGAGGCCAGGGTGACGAGAGTCATTTGGCACTGTTCTCTGAGGGTGCACTGAGGAGTGGGGCCCGGGGCTCTCGGCTCCTCCGGGCCGGAGACCGGGAGGCCGCCATCTTTATTCCTGTCCTCCGGACTCTACGGAAAGCGCTCAGGGAACAAAAGCTCCCGAAAGCGAACCCGAGCGGATGACTCAGCGCGGCCCCGGGTAAGGGCGGTGCAACTCCGCCTGGGGCAAAGACGCTTGAGAATCACTACAACGGGCCCCTCCCCCAGAAGATCTACGGGAAACCCAGCCAGGACCAAGTTCACCTACCAAGGAGAACGGCGGAATTCCAGAGGAGAAGAAAGCAAAGCACGGAACTCATGGCTTTCTCCCCATGATTTTTTAGCCTTGCAGTTAATTTAAAATTTTTTCTTTTTTCAATTTTTTTTTCTTTTTCTCTTCTTCTGCTAAATTTTTTTTAACTTTTACCATTTTCTTTTTTTTAACGTTTTTTAAATAGTTTATCTAATATATATATATTTCTTCCTCTTTTTATATTTTTTTCTTTATCGGCTTTCTTTTTTTTAATAGTTTTTTTTTTTCTTTCTTTCTGAACCCCTTTTTTCCCCTTTCTCCCCACTCACAATTCAGGATCTCTTCTGATTTGGCTAAAGCATATTTTCCTGGGGTTGTTGCCACCCTTTTAGTATTTTACTTGCTCCTTCATAAACTCTTATCTGGACAAAATGACAAGGCGGAAAAATTCACAACAAAAAAAAGAACAAGAGGCAATACCAAAGGCTAGGGACCTAATCAATACAGACATTGGTAATATGTCAGATCTAGAGTTCAGAATGATGATTCTCAAGGTTCTAGCCGGGCTTGAAAAAGGCATGGAAGATATTAAAGCAACCCTCTCGGGAGATATAAAAGCCCTTTCTGGAGAAATAAAAGAACTAAAATCTAACCAAGTTGAAATCAAAAAAGCTATTAATGAGGTGCAATCAAAAATGGAGGCTCTCACTGCTAGGATAAATGAGGCAGAAGAAAGAATTAGCGATATAGAAGACCAAATGACAGAGAATAAAGAAGCTGAGCAAAAGAGGGACAAACAGCTACTGGACCACGAGGGGAGAATTCGAGAGATAAGTGACACCATAAGACGAAACAACATTAGAATAATTGGGATTCCAGAAGAAGAGGAAACAGAGAGGGGAGCAGAAGGTATGTTGGAGAGAATTATTGGAGAGAATTTCCCCAATATGGCAAAGGGAACAAGCATCAAAATCCAGGAGGTTCAGGGAACCCCCCTCAAAATCAATAAGAACAGGTCCACACCCCGTCACCTAATAGTAAAATTTACAAGTCTTAGTGACAAAGAAAAGATCCTGAAAGCAGCCTGGGAAAAGAAGTCTGTAACGTACAATGGTAAAAATATTAGATTGGCAGCAGACTTATCCACAGAGACCTGGCAGGCCAGAAAGAGCTGGCATGATATATTCAGAGTACTAAATGAGAAAAACATGCAGCCAAGAATACTATATCCAGCTAGGCTATCATTGAAAATAGAAGGAAGGATTAAAAGCTTCCAGGACAAACAAAAACTGAAAGAATTTGCAAATACCAAACCAGCTCTACAGGAAATATTGAAAGGGGTCCTCTAAGTAAAGAGAGACCCTAAAAGTAGTAGATCAGAAAGAAACAGAGACAATATACAATAACAGTCACCTTACAGGCAATACAATGGCACTAAATTCATATCTTTCAATACTTACCCTGAATGTTAATGGGCTAAATGCCCCAATCAAAAGACACAGGGTATCAGAATGGATAAAAAAACAAAACCCATCTATATGTTGCCTACAAGAAACTCATCTTAAACCCGAAGACACCTCCAGGTTTAAAGTGAGGGGGTGGAAAAGAATTATGGTAAATTCTAATTTACTAATGGACATCAGAAGAAAGCAGGAGTGGCAATCCTTATATCAGATCAATTAGCTTTTACGCCAAAGACTATAATAAGAGATGAGGAAGGACACTATATCATACTCAAAGGAACTGTCCAACAAGAAGATCTAACAATTTTAAATATCTATGCCCCTAACGTGGGAGCCGCCAACTATATAAACCAATTAATAACAAAATCAAAGAAACACATCGACAAGAATACAATAATAGTAGGGGATTTTAACACTCCCCTCACTGAAATGGACAGATCATCCAAGCAAAAGATCAACAAGGAAATCAAGGCCTTAAATGACACACTGGAACAGATGGACATCACAGATATATTCAGAACATTTCATCCCAAAGCAACAGAATACACATTCTTCTCTAGTGCACATGGAACGTTCTCCAGAATAGATCACATTCTTGGTCCTAAATCAAGTCTCAACCAGTATCAAAAGATTGGGATCATTCCCTGCATATTTTCAGACCACAATGCTCTAAAGCTAGAACTCAATAACAAGAGGAAATTTGGAAAGAACCCAAATACATGGAGACTAAACAGCATCCTTCTAAAGAATGAATGGGTCAACCAGGAAATCAAAGAAGAATTGAAAAAATTTATGGAAACAAATGACAATGAAAACACAACAGTTCAGAATCTGTGGGACACAACAAAGGCAGTCCTGAGAGGAAAATATATAGCGGTACAAGCCTTTCTCAAGAAACAAGAAAGGTCTCAGGTACACAACCTAACCCTACACCTAAAGGAGCTGGAGAAAGAACAAGAAAGAAACCCTAAACCCAGCAGGAGAAGAGAAATCATAAAGATCAGAGCAGAAATCAATGAAATAGAAACCAAAAAAACAATAGAACAAATCAACGAAACTAGGAGCTGGTTCTTTGAAAGAATTAATAAGATTGATAAACCCCTGGCCAGACTTATCAAAAAGAAAAGAGAGAGGACCCAAATAAATAAAATCATGAATGAAAGAGGAGAGATCACAACAAACACCAAAGAAATACAGACAATTATAAGAACATACTATGAGCAACTCTACGCCAACAAATTTGACAATCTGGAAGAAATGGATGCATTCCTAGAGACATATAAACTACCACAACTGAACCAGGAAGAAATAGAAAGCCTGAACAGACCCATAACCAGTAAGGAGATTGAAACAGTCATCAAAAATCTCCAAACAAACAAAAGCCCAGGGCCAGACGGCTTCCCGGGGGAATTCTACCAAACATTTAAAGAAGAACTAATTCCTATTCTCCTGAAACTGTTCCAAAAAATAGCAATAGAAGGAAAACTTCCAAACTCATTTTATGAGGCCAGCATCACCTTGATCCCAAAACCAGACAAGGATCCCAACAAAAAAGAGAACTACAGACCAATATCCTTGATGAACACAGATGCAAAAATTCTCGCCAAAATACTAGCCAATAGGATTCAACAGTACGTTAAAAGGATTATTCACCACGACCAAGTGGGATTTATTCCAGGGCTGCAAGGCTGGTTCAACATCCGCAAATCAATCAATGTGATACAACACATTAATAAAAGAAAGAACAAGAACCATATGATACTCTCAAAGATGCTGAAAAAGCATTTGACAAAGTACAGCATCCCTTCCTGATCAAAACTCTTCAAAGTGTAGGGATAGACGTCACATACCTCAATATTATCAAAGCCATCTATGAAAAACCCACCGCAAATATCATTCTCAATGGAGAAAAACTGAAAGCTTTTCCGCTAAGGTCAGGAACACGGCAGGGATGTCCGTTATCACCACTGCTATTCAACATAGTACTAGAAGTCCTAGCCTCAGCAATCAGACAACAAAAGGAAATTAAAGGCATCCAAATCGGCAAAGAAGAAGTCAAACTATCACTCTTCGCAGATGATATGATACTATATGTGGAAAACCCAAAAGACTCCACTCCAAAACTGCTAGAACTTGTACAGGAATTCAGTAAAGTGTCAGGATATAAAATCAATGCACAGAAATCAGTTGCATTTCTCTACACCAACAACAAGACAGAAGAAAGAGAAATTAAGGAGTCCATCCCATTTACAATTGCACCCAAAACTGTAAGATACCTAGGAATAAACCTAACCAAAGAGACTAAGAATCTATACTCAGAAAACTATAAAGTACTCATGAAAGAAATTGAGGAAGACACAAAGAAATGGAAAAATGTTCCATGCTCCTGGATTGGAAGAATAAATATTGTGAAAATGTCTATGCTACCTAAAGCAATCTACACATTTAATGCAATTCCTATCAAAGTACCATCCATTTTTTTCAAAGAAATGGAACAAATAATCCTAAAATTTATATGGAACCAGAAAAGACCTCGAATAGCCAAAGGAATATTGAAAAAGAAAGCCAAAGTTGGTGGCATCACAATTCCGGACTTCAAGCTCTATTACAAAGCTGTCATCATCAAGACAGCATGGTACTGGCACAAAAACAGACACATAGATCAATGGAACAGAATAGAGAGCCCAGAAATGGACCCTCAACTCTATGGTCAACTCATCTTCGACAAAGCAGGAAAGAATGTCCAATGGAACAAAGACAGCCTCTTCAATAAATGGTGTTGGGAAAATTGGACAGCCACATGCAGAAAAATGAAATTGGATCATTTCCTTACACCACACACGAAAATAGACTCAAAATGGATGAAGGATCTCAATGTGAGAAAGGAATCCATCAAAATCCTCGAGGAAAACACAGGCAGCAACCTCTTCGACGTCAGCCGCAGCAACATCTTCCTAGGAACATCACCAAAGGCAAGGGAAGCAAGGGCAAAAATGAACTTTTGGGATTTTATCAAGATCAAAAGCTTTTGCACAGCAAAGGAAACAGTGAACAAAACCAAAAGACAACTGACAGAATGGGAGAAGATATTTGCAAATGACATATCAGATAAAGGGCTAGTGTCCAAAATCTATAAAGAACTTAGCAAACTCAACACCCAAAGAACAAATAATCCAATCAAGAAATGGGCAGAGGACATGAACAGACATTTCTGCAAAGAAGACATCCAGATGGCCAACAGACACATGAAAAAGTGCTCCATATCACTCGGCATCAGGGAAATACAAATCAAAACCACCACGAGATATCACCTCACACCAGTCAGAATGGCTACAATTAACAAGTCAGGAAATGACAGATGCTGGCGAGGATGCGGAGAAAGGGGAACCCTCCTACACTGTTGGTGGGAATGCAAGCTGGTGCAACCACTCTGGAAAACAGCATGGAGGTTCCTCAAAATGTTGAAAATAGAACTACCCTATGACCCAGCAATTGCACTGCTGGGTATTTACCCTAAAGATACAAACATAGTGATCCGAAGGGGCACGTGCACCCGAATGTTTATAGCAGCAATGTCTACAATAGCCAAACTATGGAAAGAACCTAGATGTCCATCTACAGACGAATGGATAAAGAAGATGTGGTATATATACACAATGGAATACTATGCAGCCATCAAAAGAAATGAAATCTTGCCATTTGCGACGACATGGATAGAACTAGAGGGTATCATGCTTAGCGAAATAAGTCAATCGGAGAAAGACAACTATCATATGATCTCCCTGATATGAGGGAGAGGAGATGCAACATGGGGGGTCGAGGGGGTAGGAGAAGAGTAAATGAAACAAGATGGGATTGGGAGGGAGACAAACCATAAGTGACTCTTAATCTCACAAAACAAACTGAGGGTTGATGGGGGGAGGGGGTTGGGAGAGGGGTGGGGTTATGGATATCGGGGAGGGTATGTGCTATGGTGAGTGTTGTGAAGTGTGTAAACCTGGCGATTCGCAGACCTGTACCCCTGGGTAAAAAATATATGTTTATAAAGCTGTAAAAAAAAAAAAAAAAAGAAAGAAAGAAAGAAAGGATGAATCCCCAAGTTTTGTAGCAACATCGACGGGACTGGAAGAGATTATGCTGAGTGAAATAAGTCAAGCAGAGAGAGTCAATTATCATATGATTTCACTTATTTGTGGAGCATAACAAATAGCATGGAGGACAAGGGGAGATGGAGAGGAGAAGGGAGTTGAGGGAAATTGGAAGGGGAGGTGAACCATGAGAGACTATGGACTCTGAAAAACGATCTGAGAATTTTGAAGGGGTGGGGGGTGGGAGGTTGGGGGCACCAGGTGGTGGGCATTGTAGAGGGCACGGATTGCATGGAGCACTGGGTGTGGTGCAAAAATAATGAATACTGTTATGCTGAAAAAAAAAAAAATTAAAAAAAAAAAAAAAGAATATGTTTCAAAAAAAAAAAAGTCAAACATGTAGATGCTTTATTCAGACATGATACATTCTAGAAAAGCACGTTGATTTTCTTTTGACATTTAAGAATTTCCAATCCCTAAATGAGGTTTATAATATTAATATGCCCAAGTGAAATATGTCTTTATGGTCTTGCCTACATTAAATACATATTTATATATAAACTTTAACATGTTTACACACCCATAAATGTATGAACAACATTTACACATTTAATACAGTCACTCTGAGGAACAGAATCATAATCTAGTTCTTGTTTTCTTAAGGAGAAAAATATACAGTATGTTTCTAGTTGGGTAATAGATTTTAAATACTTTCCAAGAGTTCTCAGATGTTACAAATGTAATGATGAAATTTAACACAATGTGAAACAGGATAAGCGGAATCTGACCAGCAAAAATCAATGTTAAGTCTAGAAAATTCTAAAAAGATTTTATTGTAATTCTGAAAACAATTATCTTAAGAGGTTTTAATAACAAAAAGGCAATAAATCTATTGCAGTCACTCTAAGGAGTGTTCCCCTTCACCTTATTATTGAACTGTTAAAATAAAACACCAACACTATGCTGTAAGCTCAGTGACCTCTCCATCAGTTAACACGAAGGCTTTGTGTTCTGAGGCAAGGTCAAAACTCCAAGTCAACAGAAGATCAGAAAGGTCTTGTGGCATAAGTAACATATATCATGTAATTTTCAAAAAGGTTGTGACCTGACTCAATTATAAACAAGATATAAAAATGGATTTTTTATTTGCTTTCAAAATATTGTGCATTTAAATACGGCAACTATAATTTCTTTTCCCCTTATGTAGTTCCACTGCATCTCAATTTTCAAAATTTTTATCAGTAAACACTGGCTTCACATAAAGAAAGCAGTACATACATTTTAGCATTCATATGCTTAATAAAGGTCTTTTGATCACAAATGAACAATTTTAGATTAACTTTGGACAATTGCTATTCACGGTCCCTATTTCTTACAGATAGCATATTGCTAACTTAAAGTATCACAAATTTGCTGAGAATAAAGATCTTTGCTATTGAGGGTTCATGCATTTACTACTCTTGCTTACTTAGAGTGGCTTATTAAAAAATACATATATATTCTCTTTTTCTGCAAGATACATGTCTTACTAACTTATGCAAAATTGATTACCCTTCATGATCAATGTAAGAAAAAATAATCTTCACAGTATTTGTTTTTGGGTATTCTAACAGCAGCACAATTTCTTTTCAAGAGCAAAATATTCAGTCCTGGTTTTATGCCTAAGTGAGAAATTACTTACAATAATGCAAAGTATCATTTACAAAGTGATGTTTAAGACCTTAGATAAGTGAGTTAAAAATGGACAAGTTGTGCCTACAGTGTGCTCTCTCGTCCTCTGAAGCAAAATTAGCTAAAATTGAGACTTCACAAAACTCACCTTTACAAATATGAATAGCGTATTTTTTTCATATCATTATTTTGCTTCCTTTCTCAGATTTATCACACATATTATCTTAATAACAATCTAAAAATAGGGTAAAAATTGACTGGTAAAATTGCCTGTAGGCTGACATTATTGTGAAAATATCAAGAATGAAATGCTGAATCAGGGGATGTGGGATAGTGTCTTCTAGAAATTAATTTCAGTTGAGACTTTGTGAAACCTTAATCACATAATCCTGACTTACCAAAAATCATTCTTTAGAAAATTTAGTGCTCAAGATAACTTCTGGGAATAAAGTTTTATGATAATCTTTAAGAAAGGCAAGGGCAATGTAAGATGCACAAGCTTTTTCTCTCTGAGCCTCAAAAACTTTAATAATGTGGCTCCAGGACTGAGAAAGCAATTTTATTTCCTTATCCACTCAGTTTGTGGCATCTGTTGAAACTGCTAGTTAATACCAATTGATGTTTTCTTAATATTACCATTTTGTTCACTGAGAAATGCATTGGCAGTACCAACTTATTTCATACTATTAACAGAAAAATTTAGTTTCCATTTGGTTGGAAGATCAGGCATAAAGTGACCATGGACCATGATGACGTGTTCTATTTATACTATACTGTCACCCAATTTTTCATTGGGGAAAAATAAATTGCATCAAGAATTAAGTCTGTACACATACACAAGTGAGTGATATGCTCAACAAAACCACACTAAAATTGTGATATTTCTATGAACCTGATAAAATGTTTCTTCAGTCTCAAATCAGGTCTGAACTATAGTGTTAAATGTCAATTTAACAATTTAACTCCTCTTAATTTACTTAATTACAATTCAGTGGTTGACTTCAACAGCTGTTTGGGCATTTTTTAAATGGTTGGCAATTGGGAAGAAATTGTCTTCACAGAGCAGCCATGTGCATTAAAGAAGGAAGTCTGAATAAAAATTCTTTTGGGGAGGAACCTGGGCGGCTCAGTTGGTTAAGCATCTGCCTTCAGCTCAGGTCATGATCCTGGAGTCTTGGGATTGAGTCTCACATTGGGCTTCCTGCTTGGTGGGGAGTCTGCTTCTCCCTCTGACCCTCCCCCCGCTCATGCTCTCCCTTTCTCTCTCTCACTCTCTCTCAAATAAATAAATAAAGTCTTTAAAAAAAAATCGTTTGGAGGAAGTAGGATCTCTTTAGTTCAACGAGAGTTATTATAAGCTTCTGAAGGTTGAGAACCTCATTGGATACATTTGATTCTTCTTTATTGCCTAGCAGAGTATCTTGCATCTTTGAGATACTCAATATTCTCTGATTTAATTTTATTAGTTTTAGGGGGAATACTTTGTCTGAAATATAATGCAATTATATATAATGCATTACCTAGCTATAGCATTTGTTGAAGAACATGGTAGGAAGAAATTTTCAAGCAAGCCAGTCATGGATTTTTTTTTTT